>NW_024105087.1:5215000-5757262 GCF_003945595.2 Pipra filicauda | reverse complement strand
TTTATTGGATTGGCATAGGGTTTCAGAGGACTGTGTTTAACATGCAGTGAGCCGCAGCAATGCAAACAGCTCCAGTGTTTAAACAAGCATCCGTTAGGCCAGGAAACAAGACAGTGCCAGCCCATTTGGTGCTCTTTAGAGCTGGCAGCTTAAGTGGAAGAGTGCAGGAGGGTTTGCTGGGGGGAGGGGGGCAGGGTGGGGGAGTCACAAATGCAGTGTCAGGAAAACAAGCAAAGCATCTCTGTAGGTTTGCGAGGAATGAGCAGGGGAGGGGGGGAACACTTGCGACTGGGGACATGTGCAAAGCTCATTAATATCTCATTATGTTCGAATTGCAGTCTCCCAGCAGATTGGCATTAATGTGTGATGTGCTGGAGGAAGGGGCTGCAGGAGAGCAGCAGGGATATTTTAAGCAAGCTATCTTTTTTTTTTCCTTTTTTCCTTTACATTGAAGAAGTGGGAAAAAATAGTGTGTGCCAGAAAACCCACAATGTTTTGTGCATCAGCCCAATACAGTACACTTCATCAAACAAGAACAGTGCTCAGTTGGGCTTATCATAGTACCCACTAGCATCTTTCAGTATTTCCAATAAACCTCCTAAAATTTGGCTCTGTGTGAAACTTCCAACAGTCAGCATCTCAGCCCAGGATGAATTCTCCCCACCTCCAGCTGGAGGGACTGGGGAGGGTACTTCGACATTTTGCTCCCTTGTGTAAGTTTGTAGGTAGACTGATGTCTAAAATACTTCTTCTTGTGTTTCTATACTGAAACAGCTTTTGTTTTATCCTTAGCTGGAGCATTGCAGTCATTAGCTTATCAGTTGATAAGCTGCAGTCATTAACTTATCAGCTGACATCAGTGCCCATACTTGCTTCTGCAGGACCACATACATTTTTCTGGTAGAATCTTGGCTGCCATGCTACTGGGAAAAGATCCATTAGTTTTAGGGCAAGGTATTCCTTGACTTTCTATACCTGAATACGTAAGAAATTAAAGGCAACTCCCAACAATGGTTTATCCAAAGAAGAACAAACAATCAAGGACTTTATGTAGCAGGATCTCTCCTCCCTGTGCTCCCAGTTGCTGAGTTGCGTGATTTATCTCCATAAACTTTCATTGGGAAGACTGGAGTCCCAAGGGATTGAGAATCTATTTCTTTGGTACTCTGTAGCACTGGGCTTTTGTGCAGAAGTGTTTCACTGACATGTACCAAGGAAACCTATGGGTTTTGCTTTCCTGCAATCACCTAGTTATTTTGCTATTGCATACAAAAATCATTTTGGGGCCTCTGGTGGTCTAGTGGTTAGAGTGTCTGACTCTCACCGCTGCGACCTGGGTTCGATTCCCGGCCCCCTGGGCAGGTGGAGCTCGTCAGCCGTGGAAGGCAATCCACCTAAGAGAAGGTCACTCTAAACAAACCTACATCCTGGGGACCTCACTGCCACTGTCCAAGCTTTGCTCGGCCCCGGCAGATGAACCTCAGGACTAAAGGGTGGGCTCAGTTCAGCGCACGCTGTGTCTCACCTAAAAATCCACTGCGCAGGCTGGAAGGGTTAATGACCTTTCCCAAATCTTCGCTCGCGAAGACTGGCCGTAAGTAAAACAGTAAACAAAAATCATTTTAATAGGTGCTGTTTTGGAGGAGACGTTTATAGCCAAACTGTAAGAAAATCATTCTTCTTCAACTCCTTTTGTGCTACAAGAGCAAAACAATGGTTAAATTAGTCCTGACTCTTACAAAATGCTTGCAAGACCATAGATCTCAGTTCAGACTGAGTATTATGTTTGAACTTTATTGCCCAGGCTATTTGTTATATGTTTATCCTTCCTAGTAAACTTTCTTTTGCTTTTATGGAACAATATTGGAGCCCTCCAGTGGCCAAACTAATCATTCTGAGAAATGGAGTTCAAGTTCTGCCAAGGAGGTTGATTTTTTTTTCCTTCTCTATTAAAAAATTAATTTGGTGATCTTTTTATATTCAGAATTTATGTGAAGTTAATTTGAGTCACAGCATCATATGTGAAAAGTAAGGAAAGCCAGGAAAAAGGAAAATAGTCTCTTTGCCTATCTAGGATCTTCATATATTTATTCGTCTATATTTTCAAGAATTTAATGAGTTTATTGTTTAAATAAATTAAATTAGATTGTATTTTCTGAGAGGATCCCATTTCACATACAAAGCAGAGAAAATACATCTCAAGTATCACGACAATTCACATTTCCTTAAGTGACTCTTATCAGTTCTGTGGCTTTTTATCTAGGACATGGCTGGTCTGTTCTCTAGCAAAACCTAATTTTTGGACACGACATTGTCATTTGTATCAGGGGCCTCGACAGGTTGAAGATTTTGGCCTCAAGGCTCCCTCATCTATGGCTCCTACTGGTGTCTCTCATGGCCTTTTACTGGGCAAAAAAAATAGCTTTTATTCATATTGTATGCCCTGGATATTAGTAAGAGGAGTTCTCTTTATCGAGGATGTTGAGATCCTTTAGAAAAGTAGCTGCTAAAATTGCTTACTTGTGCCTCCTCATGTTTAGTGTGATAATTATCACAGTTCTTCCTTCCAAACTGCAATAACAGTCTTTGGGAACCCAAAATCACATAGGTAGGTTATGGTTATGTTGGAGTTGGGAGTTTTGAGAGGAGGTAGGGGATGAACTGGGGAAGAGGAGAAAGTATGTTGTTTTGTTTGTCTTTGAATAGGATGACCACAGTCTGGCACTCAGTCCGTATTCAAAAAGCAGTAAAACCAGTGATTAAGGTTGTTATTTTGCTCCAACTCCTCTTTATTTAGGGGTTACCGGAAACGACGCTGTATCACCTTGCATTGTATAGCTGCTGCTTTATAAAATCATGCTTTATCATCAAAATGTTTCATAACTAGAACACTGGAAATCTGGTAGAGGGAGGGTACTGTTTGTTTTATTTTAGTAAAAAGCTTCTAAGTAGTTTTTCTTCTGCAGGCACTGTGGGTATAGGAACAATTGTACTGGGTCATCTCAAAGGGGCATTCAAGCCCAGTGTTCTCTCATCAGTGAGCAGAGTGTAAGAAACAGAGCAGGCACACAGTCAGCCTTTCTTGGCACATCTTCCCTTCTTCCAGCTATCCCAGGTCTAATAACCTCTTGTTGAGCCCATCTGTACACTGTTGTCTTTTGCAGCCCCCTGCAGACGTGAAAAAGGTTTCTTCTTGCCCCTGAAGGGTGTGGTGAAAATGAGGAAAGCCAAGAAAACAGTTGTAGCAGAAGCCTCTTGCTTGCACTGCATATGGGGGCATGTTACGCAAATTCCTTTCATAGTCAGTAGCTGGAATTCCTGGAGTAAACTCAGGCATTGTCTCCATCCTTCTCATGTGAGTTTGAGAATTGCTGGAGAAGATTAATGCCCAGGTCCAATTGTCTTTTTGAAGAAACTACTAATGAGATCAGTTGTTTTCATGGTTTTATCTAAGACCTGTAAACACCAGCAAAGGCTGGGAAGAAAGCAGTCGGAAAGATGGGGAGAGGCTGATCACTGGCATATGAGCGTGCACTGAGCAAGAAGAGGCCCCGTGGCTGTCAGAAGGAAGGCTCATGCTCGAAGGCCACTTCACCTCCTGCAGCCACAGGACTTAGGTGTGAGGCTGAGAGATCTGAACTGTGAAAATACAGGAAACAGGGACAGGAGAGCAAAAAAATGCGACTGTGCAAGGGGGAGAGCAAGTGTTCCCCCCTTGTGCAATGCACATTTCGTACCCAGCTCCCTGAAGCCTCTCATCACCGCACAGAGCTGCTGCGGCTGTGGTGGCTTGCCACTCGTTTGTCACAGCCTCCTCTGATGGCTGCTGACAGCCAGGTGAGAGCTTCAGGGCTCCAGCAGGGCGAGGGGAAAGCGGAGGAGGCAGGGACCGGTTGTAGCTCTTAGGCAGCAGCACAAGAGCAGCTTTATCCCCCAGGGGGGACTCCTGCGAGCGTGCCTTTACTAAGAGAGGCTGGAGCATAAGCCAGGAATGCCGGAGCACACAGGCCGTCGGCGGCCCTGCTGTGCCGAGCCCAAGAGGCGAATCTGTCGGGCTCTGTGGTTTCGTCTGAATCCTTGTGGTTTGAACCTCTGCTCGGCAGTGGCTGTGTGGGGAGACGGCATTCCCAAGCAGGGCGCTGTGCCCTGCTGCGTTCCCCCACAGCTCCTTAGGGAGTCTTTTACCCAGAACCCACTTGGTAGCTCTTTGTTTGGTAACATTTACAGGCAACTGTATGGGGAGAATGTCATTGGGTCGTTTATGTCGCTGTACAGAGGCATAGGGAACACTCGAAGGGAAACGTACCTGCCTTAGTTTCAGGCACTGCAGTCCTTTCTCATTAGCAGGGAGAGGAGAGGGCTGCCACTACTTTACTGATGAGTCAGTAAAATCCTCTCTTTTACAATGTTCAGTGTTTCTAATATGATTATTGCAGGTCTGAATTTGGAGTTTGGCAATACCAGAAAGCTTTTGGTTTTGGGGAAAAAATAAAAAGACCAACAAGAAACCCCCACAAACAAAGCAGTGACTTATGTGCCCAGACATACTGAGACTGTGGTCTCCTGCAAATCCTACAGATATCAGGATCCACAATATGCAAGGTTTGTTCTTGGCCTCGTGTCTTCCACCTGGCATTGAAAAAAAGTCAGTCTCAGGCAGCTGTGCATTTTAAAGCTGGGCCCTTAATGTAATTCTGAAATATGCTAATTGCCAGGCTTTTGTTTTCATTTGACTGTTTTGAAAAGCTTAGAAGAAAGGAGGAAAAATAAAGGAGTATTGTAAATACCCCCAGGAAAAACCTCAACCTGCTGCCCATGTAATTTCCTTTAAAAACCAACTTTTGTACTGTAGGAAGCTTTGTCACACAGCAGATTTGCACACAATCCTATATGCCCGATATCTACATGATTTTACATCATTTCTTAAGCATGTTTGCTCATTGTTAAAGTTGTTACTAAGGTTACTAAACTGTTTTTAAAGAAGGAAGAAGTGCTTGCTTACCCCAAAGCTTGTCTATGATTCCCCGCTATCTGTGTGTGTCTAATTAAGAATACACTTTTCTCTCTCTACAGACTTTGCTTAGACCATCACGGTTTTTCTGTGATTTAAACTCACAGTCCCTCCTGCTAGATCTCCCCTTATCTTTGCTTCTTCTAAATAACCCAGAAATAATTGACCAATGTAAGTTAGTTACTAAGCAAGAACTCGGAACTGCACAACCTTCTTTCCCTTGGCACTTCAAGAAAGTAAGACTCTTTCCAAGAGTAAATGTGATATCATAATTATAGGCTAAACTATGAAGATTTCAAGCTTATTTTCTTAGAGTTTAGTGTGACAAAACTGAAGCCTCTGGAAATGAAACTGGGGGGAAGACCCAACCCACAGAGACAGAAATCTTTATTAAACACAGATGTCAACAGCAGTAGCATGTAATTAGTGCCCTAATTGTAACTGGGCAAATAATTTTGGTGGCTTGGGGAGGGTCCAAATGGAGGCGTCTGACTGTGGATATGCCTCTTTTTCAGCTTGTTACCAAGGCTCCTTTTCAAGTCAGTGAAAAGAAAAACACACTTCTGGAGCATGATTCCTATCTTGGCCTGGTGTAAGGGGGTATGAACTGCATCCCTAAGGCTGGAATGAATTGACTTGTTCTTGCCTGCAACTGTCTTGTAGCGCCTATAGAGTTCCCAGCCTCTTTCTATCCTGTTCATATCTCCTCCTCCACACCTCTTCTTTTTTCCTGGATAAGAAAAAAGAGACTCAAACGCACCTATTGAGCTGAGAAGGTAGAAGATATTTTGTATTCCTGTTGTCTGGGGACAGGATTTGGGAGATTTGAGGCCAATTCCATCCCCGCTACTGACTTCATATAAAGCTTTAGGCAGCTTCCTGCTCTGTTTTCTTTAGTGAAATTCAGAGATTTAATATATATTTGCATCTAAATGACAGCATTTAAGTGCTAAATGATGGATTGGGGGGGAGAGGGGAGTTGACACACAATTAACTTTATTTTTCTTTTTAAATTCAGCCCACCAATGTTTTTCTCTGAGACCAAAATCCTGGTAATCCTGGTAGTAGCCCAAGAGTACTTTGTCTTCAGACTAACAAATTAAAAGCCTTAGAACTAGGTGGCTCATCACTCCTACAACAGGAGAAAAAGGTAGGAATGAGAAGTCTTAAAAAGGAAAATAAGATTAGTGGAAGCCCGTTATATGAATTCACCCTGGCTAATAATGCATTTCTATAGCTTATCTAACAGGAAACTGATGTCTGGTGCTTCATACCTTAAGGGGTTTAGGAAAGAGCTGTGGTGTTCTCAGTGGCTTGGTCTTGCCTACAGCATCTAACAATAGCAAATGCTTTTTTGTCTTCTTGTGCTTATTTGACACAGTTAAAGGCACACACTCTCAGTGGTGAATGGGACTTGAGGTCTAAATTTAATTTTAATTAGCTGCTAATATATGCTTAGTATGCATAGATTGCTGGAATTAAAACCCATGTGAGTATCATGGGCAGTTACTACCTGTGCATGTGTGCACATATTTGGAAAAAGCAGAGAAATTTTTTGACAGCAAAAGGAAAAAAGTAAAAAAAACCCCATGTTGTGTATGCTGGGCACATCTTTAGCATTATGAGTTGCAGTTCCTTCCCTCGGAGGTCTGTTTTCAAAATACACAAATAGATAAAAGTGCCTGATAGTAATCTGGCACACAGCCACAACTAACTGGGAATTTGAGCTGTTTGGCAGAACACTGCCCACCTTTCTTCTGGTCATCTTTTTGGTTTGTATGGAGAGATCTCAAAGCCTTACTTGCCTTTGGGATTTTGGCAGACTTCCTGCCCTTGCTACAGTGAGTTGAACCCCCAAAGCCAGCAGCCTGGGGATCTGCCTGCAGGCAGGATGCTACCTCTGTACTCTGGGACACTGTGTTGCTTTAGGCAAGCCCTGAGTAGAACAGAGCACCTTTATGAGTAGATGGCTTAAGAAGGTAGGGATGTGATTTCCCCCTAATAGTAGCTAACACTTCCAAAAGTATTCAATGGTAATTCATTCAGTGAAGAGCATTCATTGATACTCCGGTGATAAGGTATCTGTAAACTTCATGTAACAGCTTTAGGAGGGCAGAGGAGGCAATGGGACATCTACTCACAAGACTCTGGTCACTGTTGAGGTGGGCACCCTTCCCTGCCTGTCAGTGTAGTTCGCTTAGACTGAGCATGGGCACCTGCAACTGGGCATTCACGCTGTTGAGGAAGGTACTGGGAAACTGAGAGGAATGGTTCAGGCAGTCCACTGGAAAGGCATGAAAGCCAGGAATAAACTGTATGATTGCTTGGGCAGGTTTCCCATGGCTGCTGTCTTTGCTGAGTGCTCCACATGCGTACAAGGAGTGAAGAGATTCACCAGATTGCAACCAAGTGCATCCTTTTTAGGATCTGCTCTTTGGGGAAACGTGAAGCCAAGTGCACACATGTAAACCACCTGCAATGTGTATGTATATTCAGACTAGCAAGCTGAGAGAGGAAGAGGTTTCTCCTGAGTTGGAGGCAGCTTCTGTAGATGAAATAAGGAAGGTAAGACCTGAGCAAAGGTCTTGGTCTGACGTTGTTGTTCATTGCATAAACCATTCTTTGTGTTTTAGGTTGCTTAGGGTACTCAAGGTGAAGCATGTGCTAAATATTGTGCTGGATCAGGGCCTTCATTTGCCTAAAATCTGTCTTTTTCTTTACACTTCATCAGAAGACTTAAATAGTACATTTGCAATTCACCCCACACAGCAGGTCCAGGCTCGGGACTCTGACACTAATGATTGAGGGATCTGGAAGACCAGAATTGTTCTTTTCCATTAGTTGTGCTGTGTGCCTTTGTGGAACATGAGGTCAACTTGAGGTGAAGGTACTGAGGCCACAAAGAACTTAAGTTTGTATGGTTTACTTGGCCATATTTAGGGCAAATCTGCTATTGAGTGCTGTCTGGCCTTTAACCCATGGCAAATAGCTCTCAAACTGTGCTCAGAATAATTCAGAACGTGTCTGGGGCATCCTGTACAATCCTTTGATTCCCTGAGTCTTCACAGGTCTTCAAGGATCCTGCTTTTTTTTTTTTTTTTCCAATGTTGGCAATAACTGGTATTGAAGCCAAAAAAAATAATGTAAATAAGAGTTGTTCCATCAGATGTAGTGTCCATCTCTGAAGAAATTTTGGTGCAGAAGAAATTATCTTATTAATGGGCCCCTAATTCCTAGTGAACTTATCGGAACCCATCTCTGGAAGTGTTCAAAGCCAGATTGAATGGGGCCCTGGTCTAGTGGGTGGCATCCCTGCTCGTGCCAGGGGGATTTGGAACTGGATGGTCCCTTCCAACTGAGACCATTCTGTGGTTCTGTGACCTGAGGGCTTCAGTGCCTCTCAGGATTGGACTATGAGGTTTGTCCAGGTGTCTTTCAAAACTGGTGCTGCATGCATTCTTTTAAAGACATATGCAAAGTCACGGCAAACAAGGGGTTCCTGCATTGCTCTTCTTTCCTAGAGATGGATCAAGCTGATTGTGCTGATCAGGGAATTGTTTGGCTGAAGGAAAAAGCCATTTTTGGATGTCTCTGACGTATTTTCTGTTTTAGAATTTTCAGTTATTTATTATTTATTTTTAAATGGCCTATACCTTAGCACAAATTTACTTCCATACTCATCTGTCCCATGTTTTTTTTTCTTTCCGCAAAAGACATGTCTGAGTAGCATAAAGAGGATTAGAACTTAGAAAAAAATATGAGTATTTTCATTCATTACTATGCAAAGGATTCATTTCCCTCCCTTTCTTCCCAGGCTTGTGTCTCCTTTGCAATGCTTACTGTACTGTTAATTGTTTAACCTGTACTTAGATAGCCTACACTCCTTTAGAAGTATTTATCTTTGCAAAGAAATCTTGAGATCACCTACGTCCTCAGACAAGCTGCCCAGTCAGGCAGGAGAGACAGCTGGGGAAGAGTAGGCTAAATTCACTATTTTGTTTGCAGCACGCTATATGTAGATTCACAAGACTTTTTCTTTTTTTAATGTGTTAATTGTGAAAATCTGTTAATTTGATATTTAAATTATTTTCAAGTGAAAGTTTCATTTATGTTGTTACCCCAAGAGGCTGACTAAAATGTGTGGGCTTGAGCAGGGACAGTGTATAGACTACCTGGCTCTCATTTCCTTCCTTTTCCGATTGTATCAAACACTTTGCTTCAGAAAGCATGAACTTGAACTTAGTAATGAAGAAGAATTCCTGAAATTACTTACCCCATGTTGATTTGAGGAACTGGAAGATGCTGCTTGATGCAACTGTGGAATAAGTAGCCACGTTGCCATGAGATGGAGAGTGTTGGGAATTAACACCAGTGAAGTGAATGGGAGACAGCCGTGCCATTTCTGAGTTCAGCTTTCTGTCAACTTGCTATCATTCTTCTAGGAATCATGAATTAGACAGGCTTTGGGAATAAAAGAGGTTGAATAGAACCTCAAAGTCCATGGAAACCAGTGGTGTCACTGGGGGAGTATTGTCACACTTCACCATCTTTTCTGGCTCCTTCTTTGGAGTTTCTCCAAGAATACTCTGGAATATTGTATTATGCATATAGATTGTGCCATGGCAGTACTTAGTGAGCAACTGGAAGGTAATTTGATTGCTCTAAGCATCAAAAGGGCTTTTTCCTTGTAACAGTTAGACAAGGTTTTAGTCTGTCAGGTCTGAAGTCAGAAACAAAGCTCATATTCTACCGGTAACTGTAGAACTAGCAGAGGAAAGCAGAGGCTGTGTCAGAGAGCTACTCCTCCTTTGTAGAACACAAGAACTCTCTCTTGTCCCAAATGCCCCTCTGGTAGGCAGGCAGGGTGCCACCAGCACACTTCACTAGCCTGCTATGGCTTGTGCCCATCCAAGGGTGAACTGGGACAAGATTTTCCTCAGGAAACCATTTCTAGTGTCACATATGCAGTTTAAAGAGCTAGTGAGCAGTGAATGAGTAGCTATGGTGGATGTACAATAACACTGGGTATGTTGCTTTGCTGCTTCTTAGTTTAAAACTCAAAAGGTTCCTGCATTTCTTTTCTGATTTGCAGGAGTTTTTCAGGAGGTACAGGTTTAATAATCTGCACTGTCTGCTTTCTATCATTAGCCTCCCTCCTGTCCAGATACAAAGCAGATTGGGAGGGTTTTCAAAGGGTGAACACTTATCAGCACAACTCCCAGACAAGTCAATTAGAGGCTGCCTGACTAAATCTTCATAACACGCTTTCAAAATGTAGCTCCTGCCGTCTGCAAGGACATTTGCAGAGAGCATAGAGCTCAGCTGTTGGGTGTGAGAGGCAGGACTAGGCACTGCCAGCTCAGTAGTTCAGCTCTCAGGCTCTTAGCACCTTCATTAAGACTTTTGCACAAACAGAGGAGTGCTGGCACTCCCGAAGTAATGAGGTTACCACTTTGCCAGTGTTTACCCTATTGGTCTGAAGAGGGATTGAATTGGATGGATCTGAGAAGGAGGAAGCCACGTAGATCATACACTTGGGCACGAAGCCTGTTTGACAGCGATGACAACATTTCATCCATGAAATAATTGGTACTCTAAAGTTCAGTTCAACTTGCCATGCGATGTCTTTGCATTCAGCTTTTCTCGAGCTGCTTTAGCACACATCAACATCCCTTACCTGGCTGGCTGAGGGCAGGCGGAGTCACAGCATTTACCTGATTTGACTTCACCAGTGCTCTTGCTGTTTTGCTCTCATCTAGAGCCTTTTTTGTTACACTTCTTCCCGGTTTTCCACTTGATCTCCCTGTGTGATCCAGTTCCCACTGGTGGCTGGGAGCCTGACAGCTGGCTGGGGCTGGCAGCTCTGGTGAGGGTCCTGCACTACTGGCTTTGCATCCAGGCACCTGGGACTCTACTCTCACTGCTTGTGAAAGCAACCCTTCCCATCTGACCAGCCCAGATAAAATGCAAGGAAATGGATTGTTTTCCTTCCTGTTAGCTCTTTCAGGTTTAACTGGTGCCCTTGTCATCATATTATTATTACCCAGAGTAATTTTATTCTTCTAATGACCTGATGACAAAAACAAGGATGATGACAAGGTTTCCCTTAACAGCTTGGGTAAAAGGTGAAGGTTTGACCCCTTTCCTGAGGCAGAGGTTACTCTGTGAGCCTGCAGAGTTGAACAGGTTACTGGCTAGGTTGGCAGGATGAGATTTTACCAACTTCAAACAGATTTCTCAATGTGAATTTCCTGCATATTTGAAACATTGCCCTGGCCAGCAAGAGCTGGGCAGGCAGGCCCAGCATGGAAGAGCACAGCATGTGCTTTAAATGAGCAATTGTGCTCCAAAATCAGTTTGCTACGTCAGGCTTCATCCTGTGAGTTAGCAGGCATTGGTGCCGTGCTTTCAGCAGCACGAGGAAATTCAAGTAGTAGGGGAGTGGTTTGATGCATGAAATATTTTCATTTGTTGGAAGTGGTGATATTGTAACCCACCTCCACTTCACTTGGCCCCTTGTCTGAGTTCAGCCACAACGGGGTTTTTGAAAGGCTGTCCAGCGCTTCCACCATCTCTGCGGGACACATGCAGCAAGTGTCATTAGGAGGCGTCTGTGGAGCTGATGGACTTCAAACACCGATGACAAGAGGTAGCTGTACCTCAGGCAATAGTGTTCTTTGGCATTGACTTTTGAATGGCAGTCTCAGAGATGATACAGCAAGGAAAGATGTGCAAGAAACGAGGAATCCTTTCAAATGTTGAAGATGAATTGCTGGCATGCAAATGGCAATGCTGATTATTCCTTACTGATCTCAGATGGTGGTTATGGTCATTATGGCTTTGCTTAGAGGAGCTGTCATGTCAAATCCACTTGCTTAGTGACACTTCACAGCCACCCCTGGGACACTTCCTAAATTGTTGATAGGATTTGAGTGCAGCACGAGAAGTTAAGGAGCAAACTTGACTCAGTCTTCAGGGTGCAAGCTAGAAACTGCTGAATTGGGCTGGTATTTGGCAGAGCTCATGGAAAGCACTCTTGTTGGGGGGGGGGGGATATCAAGATCTGTCTGGAGAAGCTCTGGGATCAGAAGGGAGAAGAAAGGTGGGATGAGCTTAGGAACATTTGGAAGAAGAAGTGCTAAGCCAGACAGACTTACGGAAGGGAGAGTCAAAGCGCAGGAGAAAGGGCCAAGACTGAATTATTGCCATGGAAAGCCATTTGAGCAAGTGGGCTAGACTGATTCGACATGAAGAATGGAAAAGATCAATTTTTAACAGAAAGGGTCACAGAAGAGCATGTGGAGAAGATGATAACCCTTGTTGTTTGTAAACATGCATATTCTCTGAGGAAGATGGACTTCGAACTAGTTCCTCTGTTTTCCCACGGGGAGCAAAGATAACTGCAGAGCAGGGCATTTTCCAGTAGAGCTGGGGAATGAGCACACCAGACCTCTCATAGTTGTTGCTCTTGCCTTGTACTGAAGTGGCTGGAACTGCCTTAGTTAGAGGAAAGTCAGAGGCAACACGTCCACTATGTGGCTGGTACACAAAAGCATCCATAAAAGGGACCCTAAGCCTCCTTATCTGTGGGCTTACTGAGTAGAAGTGGACCTGTGTTACACCCTGTGAATAGTGCTCAGCCTCTGCCGGCAAAGAGGGAGTTTAGCCTCTTGGCTTCCCCACCTCCCCCCTCTTTTTTTTTTTCTTTCCTCTTTTTTCCTCTTCTTTAAGGAGCAATGAAAGGACTAGTCTGCTGCCACAGCCCTAGTCACTCCCCACGGATGACTGGAACAGCCGCCCACCAAAGGCAGCTCAGCGGTGGAGGATGGGCCGGCAAGTGGCTCGGCTGTTGCTATAACAACAGTACCTCTGTCTCATTTCTTTTGAAAAATGAATTGCTGCTGGTGAGATGAAGCGGAGCAGATTCCCCTTACAGATGAAAGCCCCGCCGACAGCCTCGACACACTCTTGTTTATCTATTGGGTCTGTCACGGCGTGTCCGAGCGGCTCTGCCGAGAATTTCGGGACGGGTTGGATCAGACCATTCAGGTCCGCGCGTGTCTGCGTGGTTGCGTGCACAGCCTCTGTCCCCCTGCCTCTCCTCCAATCCAGAGTCATTTAAAAAGTCAACCTGCCAAAGTTTGACCTTTCTTTGCTCTGCAACTGGAGTTTCTCCAAAGGCATATAAAGAATAGCAAGTCCTGCTTCACTGTCTTCTGCTTTGGGGTAGAAAAGTGCTGTAAAATGGAGATCCATCAGCCAAGTATTTTTTGTAAATAAAGCCTAAGGCTTATGAAGCTGCAAGGGGTTCTATTTTAATATTTTCCTGTTCTTTTGATATTTTCCTTTTTATATTGTGCGTCAGCGGTCTTCTGCTCCTAGACATAAAGCTCTCAGCTCCTGCTAGTATCTTCATGATGCATACTGTAAAACATGCACAAACTATATACTATTACTAAGGGGAGAGAGAGTACTCTACAAGAGAATATTTTACTTTAGGGATTGTTTTTATAGAAGGAAGGGCTAGTGTTGGGGGTTTAGTCTAAGAACCTGTGGAGTCCTGGTGGTGGCAAACTCTTTAACAGTATATGGTGTATGATATTCAAACCATTCAAGAGTTAACATGGTGACTGGGAATTAAATCAAGATACAAAAAGAAATGTTTGCATTGAAATAATTTGATAAAAATATTTATGTGTTGCACTGCAAAAAGAGGAGATACATCTATTGTTACGGCTCCCAACCTCCTCAAAATGCTGAAGCCAAGGTGCTTCTCCACCTGCAAAGGTTGTACCCAGCATATTGCCTTCCAATAATCCTTTCAGGCTAAATTTCTGTCTACCTACAGTTTTCCAATGAGCAAACAAAAAAAAATAAAAAGATTAGTGCCTCCTAACCCCCCAAAATCCTAAAACCTCTGAAGGAAAATAATGTAGAGCTACAAACTTAGAATAGGTCTAAGTTAATTTATTAAGTTTTTGCAACAAGGCACCACTTCTGTGTGTTTCATATTGGATGGAAAATAGTTGCTATGTCAAGCTGCTTTTTGTTGTAATGCATGATAACATGATTGTTAATATTTATATACTGATCCTGCCTTTACTTTCACTAAAGTCACTGCACATTTGTACAGGGGGATATCCAAGTTCCAACATATGATGAAACTTTAGGAACTGATATTTTTAGGGCTGGTTATTTGCCACTAGATAGTTTTGAGTCTTTTGGTAAACATTCATGTATAAATAAGGTGATGGATTCAGGATAAATTAGTAAAGGATGTGAAACCCGAAAGTGTGAAACCATGTGAAAGCCTATAACTCTTACCAATATTTTGTGAAGGATTTCTTCAATTTGTTGCAAAATGTATGGAGCCAGTTCACTTGTATTCCTCAGGAGATAATCACTCTCACTAATGCCTGCCTTGTCATTAAGGCAAGTTTTTTTCACATCTTTTCCTTATATGAACTTTACTTCATGACTAGAAGCCTGCCACCAGGTCCTGTTCTTACATTAGCTCAGCATTTGATCAATATGAACTCGGGGCAGAGGGCCATGACAAATTTTGAATATTTCTACAAACCCTATTTTTGTGTGTGCATGCCCATTGAACTTGGTCTTGAGTCACTTGCCATTTGATGAATGTTTTTGCAATGTGGAAGGCAAACAGGGATAATGACTTTGTGGCGAGATGGCTTAGGAGCTCACATGGGTGATTTCAGCCGTAAATTGTGTGAGTAGCCCATTAGGGCCAACATTTAAAAATGCTGTTTTAACCCATTGTATCAACTGTGTTACTGACCACCTGCACTTGAGGCCAGCTCCTGCTCTTTCTTTTCTTGCCCTGGAGCTGTGCTGCCATCCTTGTGAAGTGGTGCCATTCTGTATCATCCTCTCCTCATCTCCAGGGTCTGAACCAGGGTTGTATAAAAAGATCAGTGACACAAACTAAGCTGCAGTGTTCCCCGGCATGCCACTTGCACTGGTCAAAAAGCAACAGGGAGCTGTGATGCCATACACTGGTGTTCAGCCTAACATAGGTTTTTAGGGGAGGAAAGCAGCAGAGGTGAGAACTGTATCATAAGTCTCCTTGTGGGATCTGAGTTTGATCCTTCACACTATTCCTAGGTGTTGGCTTGCTTTCCATATGGCTGCTAACTTGCCCAAATTCAGGCAATTACCACCCTGGGCAAGCACCTCTTGCTCATAGAGCTCTCTGCTGCCATGCAAAGGGAGATGAGCTCTGCTGTAGGACATCATGTTCTGCAACCTGGTGGGTTCCTGTAGACTATGGCTCATAAATTTGACTATGCCAGGCCTTAGTAAAGAGAGTGCTGGTGAAGTGTGTGTTTCTGCCTGCATCTGCTGCCAGAACCCCGTTCCCAGGCATCTGTGGAGCTCACGAGGTCAAGAGTGGCTGCAGTTGGGAAAGGAGCGGGAGCCCAGTGGTGGGGACTTCACACAGGGCAGGCCCAAAACAAGCTCACAGCCTTCCTGACCCCCACATTGCTGCAGGCTTGTTCCCCATCACAGCCCACAGCACAGGGTAGAGGAACTTCTTGGTGCAAACCACTAACCGTGCTGTTTCTGTACCCCCAGAAAACAGGGGTGGGGAGAGATTCAGGGTAAAGCTCTTCTGCTCCAGTACCAATCAAGGAATTGATGGTCTGCTTAGACTCATAGACTTGCCTTTCTGCTTTGTTGTAAAGACCATATCTCTGCAGAGGAGCAGCTACATCAGTAGCTTGGTGTCCCATACGGGTTCAGCTGTAGCTGCAGCAACGTGTGAGTCGGCCATCTCCCTCTGCATTGGGTGCTGAAAGGAGGCACACGGGCCTGAAGGGAGAGAGAAGGGCACAGCCTTCTCAGAACCCCTCCCTCCAAAACCAGGACGAGATATGGATTTGCTCGCCTGTCTTACACATAGGATGAAAGGCGAACCAGCCCTCTTGGGATGGGAGAAATAAATGGGATCTGGATTGTGAGAAGAAAGAAGGTTGAGGACCTCTAGGTTAGGGAAGGGGTGGGAGCTACATGTCTGGGACTTTCATACCAGTAAAAATACTTTAAAATTTGATAAAATCTTTCAGTTTGTTGTATTCTATTGTTCTGGTATCAAGGATGCGAGTGTGTTCTGAAGGCGTTTGCTAGAGCTGTGACCTCTTTGCTTCCTCCCCTCCCCACTATTGTTTTTTGCCTTAACTGAAGAGGGATGCTTTTTTTAGCCTGGTACGTAAGTGAAGGACTTAACTTTGGTGTGATAGGAGAGGACTGTAGCTTGTTACAGTTCTTTGCTATGCTTCTTTTAACCTGAATTAAAGCTTATGTTAATACACTATTTTTTTTATAAAATTCTTGTATTCTAATTTATTTGCTATCCTGGAGACTTGTCTTGCTATAATTTCTGTTAGCTATTTATATTTCACGTTAGCTCCTAACACACAGCTAATTTCCTTTTTTTCATTATTTGATGGAGTTAACGTCATGCAAAATGCTTTCTATTTTCTAGGGTGGATATATTTTTTCCTCCCTTAAAACTGATTCTCAATATGTTTTGTAGCCAAGAACAGTGGGCTAATCAAATGAAACTATGATAATGAACTTTTTAAAAGAAATTTAGTGTCAACAACACATTACAAGTAGTCAATCAATAGTATTGCAGGTATTTCTCAAGAAGCTTCCAGAAACTTCCACCAAAAAATTTCAGAGTAAATTGTAAATTTTAGTGATTCCCTTTTTTTTTTTTTTTGGCCCAATATAAGATTCCTCTCTTTGTTAGGCACTGCATAAATCTCATCACTGTTAGGCACCAAAAAGTTGAATTAGCCAACATGCTCCCTAAAATTCTGGTAGCTTAGAAAGCACAGACATTTTTTACAGTTCTGCTCTCCTATTCAAGGGAAGGTTGGGGGGGGAGTGAGAGGTGTGGAGGTGTTTGGCTGTTTCTTTTTTTTTGTCTTTTCAAATTGATTAAGGCATAAGAATGAAATCAAAGAAATTTCCCAAACAGAGCTTTTAAAACTTATTGTCACTGGTAGGTTTGATGAGGAGTATGTCACAGTGCTTGTGAGCACTTTTTTTTGCATCTGCAAATGGTTAATTTTTTTCTTTCTTCTTGTTTTTCTTTAAGCTTCAAGAGACAGTCAAAAGGAAGTTAGAAGGCACTCGTTCACCTCTCAATGGAGAACAGCAGAATGGAGTTTGCGATGGGAGCTTTTCTCCAACCAGCAAGCGGACAAGGAAGGATGTGCCAGGCATTGAGGCAATCAACAGCCTGCCCAATAATTTGCCTTTGCCCGCTGTTTCTCCTCTTCACCAGCTTGACATGAAAGCTCCCCTGCCCCTGCAGAACAGCGGAACTCACAGTAGCGGTCTAGAAGACTTGGGTGAAAATGGTGGGCTTTCCGAGATAAAGCTCCCTGTTAATGGCTGCAGTGAGCTAGATGATAGTTTTAACATCCTGCAGAACAAGGAGCTAAAGCAAGAGCCTTTGGATGACTCCAACTGCATAGACACTTCTGAAACATCCCTTTCGAATCAGAACAAGCTCTTCTCAGACATTAACCTGAACGATCAGGAGTGGCAGGAACTAATAGATGAACTGGCAAACACGGTTCCAGAGGATGATATACAAGATCTGTTCAATGAAGACTTCGAAGAGAAGAAGGAGCCAGAATTTCCCAGGCCTGCCACAGAGACTCAAGAGAGCTCAAGCGTGAAAAGCGACCCATCTCATTCTCCATTTGCTCATGTTCCACTAGGGTCTCCCCAAGTGAGGCCGTCTTCGTCCGGTCCTCCATTTTCCAACGTCTCCACAGCCTCCAGCATAACTTCTGTGTCCAGCGCCCCACCAGCCTCAGTCCCTGCCGGCTCACCAGCAAACTGTGTTGTTCAGTCACCTCAGACTCCCAGCCAGGCCCACACCCCCGGCCAGACGCAGGCGCGCTCTGGAAATGGCTACCTTATGAACCCAGCAGCAGCCACCGTGGCGGGACCGGGGCCTGGGCCGGTGAACATGCCGAGCGCTGACTTGTCTCCAGCTGAGCAGCTCAAGCAGATGGCAGCCCAGCAGCAGCAAAGAGCCAAGCTCATGCAGCAGAAGCAGCAGCAGCAGCAGCAGCATCCAAATCAGCCCTCAAGCTGGTCACCTGTGGGCCCTCCATCTAGTCCCTACGGAGGACCCTTCAGTGCAGACAAACCAAATAGTCCAATGATGTATCCTCAAGCCTTTAACAACCAAAACCCAATAGTGCCTCCTATGGCAAACAATCCCCAGAAGACCACAATTAATAACTACCTCCCTCAAAATCACATGAACATGATCAGTCAGCAGCCAAATAACCTGGTCACAAACTCCTTGAGCAAGCAGCCCAATATGCTTTCTTATGGCAACACCAAACCTCTGACCCATTTCAATGCTGAGCTGAGTCAGAGGATGACCCCACCGATGGCAAATCCCAGCAAGAATGCCATGATGCCATACATCCAGCAGCAGCAGTCCCAGCAGCCCCAGATGCAGGCTCAGATGGCGCACCTGAGCGAGGAACAGAAACGCATGCTCATCATGAAGCAGAAAGGAATGATGAATCAGCCCATGGCATATGCAGCACTTCCTGCCCTTGGACAGGTAAGCATGAGTGCACGGTGCGTGGGCAACCAAAAAGAGGCTGATACAAAGGCTTAGTGTCTCTTTGTGCAGTCTCCTCCACTCTCCTCCTCTTTTTTCTGGAGAATATGGAATGTCATTGCAGATGCTTCTCGGACTTTTCATGTGGTATTGGAGCTTGATCATATTAAGAAACAACTGAAATGATGTTGCATTATGGTTTGGACCTGTTGTTAATTCACTGAGGTTTTTTGGTTTTGGTTTTTTTTTTCTGAACTAGCACTCTTTCCCTGTGTTTCTGCTGATGAGTGCTTAGGGCCACTCTGGGAAGTTTTGAGTCAGAAGTCACTCCTCCTTGGAGGGTTTGTTTCACTTTTTTCATAATGTAAGATTTGGTGGTTGTGGATCCCACACCACTGCATGGCTTATTTTCCACAGTGTAGTTAGCTTTGTAACAAAAAGACAGAGCAGCAGGTCCCTTCTTCTTGGGGTAGAGATGAAGCCAGCTTTAAACAGCGTATCTGGCATTTTGGCTCCAGGAACAAAAGAAGGACATTTTGGGTGCTGAGTGCCTTTGGTTTCCACTGGAAGAAGTAAGCACAACTGAACCCTTTTAGTGGTGCTCCAAACATGATGAGATGAGGTGGTTTGTTCTGGCACTTTCAAGCTGTCTTTAGCAACATCAAGTATTTTATTGTTGTGAATCCTTTCATCATTTGTGAGTCTTTAAGCAAGAGGCTAAAGCCATATTGGCCTGAGTGGCTTGGCATCACTGTCTCACATGTATTCCATGCTAACCTCTGGAGCAGCAGTTGCCAGGTTTGGGGAACGCTTTGCAATGAGCTAATAACCAATTTGAATAATGGTTATAGTAATGCCCTGTCATCTCCTGGGTCAGCTGGGTATTCTTAGTTGCAGAGCCCCTGTAAAGATCTGCCCACTGGTGTCATAGAAAGGATCAAGAATAAATTTTCTGAATGTTGTTTTGAGAGTTTTCTAATTAATTAAACTTAATAATCAATTCCTCAAATTGGTGATGCCTTCACAGAAGTTATGTGCCACCTAAACATGTCAGGAATTCTGATATAATAGTACACTAATAAAATTATTGATTTATGGTCTTAGCATAACAGCTTTTCACCAAATTAGCTGTTTCCACACCCCCTACAAGGAACATTTCTTTCTGAGCATGGTCTAACTGTGATTCACACTGTAATGCATGTAGAAATACAGCAAAATTTTTCAGTGCTTCAGCTTGTGGAGTTTGGGGATCTACCAACAAGGAGGAGTAGGAGCTTTACCAGACCAGAGCCCATCACATATTATTTTAAATTAATTGCAAAACAAAAAGAAATGTTCATCTGCCTCCTGTTTTTGGTTCAGGGTGTGTGGTGACAGCTCCTTATATTAATTCTGCTTGCCTATTGCATTAGACATAGCTGGTCTAAAGCCTCTTCTTTTTGGGAAGGCTTATCTAGAGAAATACTGCAATAATGACATGGAACTCAGACTGTAATCAGAGTTACAGATTTGTCAGGTTGCAATAGAGAGGCAGAGGATGTTTTGTCACAGTGCCTAGTGCTTTATCATCTTTTTCTTTTGTTTTTCTTAAATCTGTTGAACTCAAAGACCCAGCAAACAGTTGACAGGGTGAACTGTCTGTGTGAAAGAGTTAATGGCATCTCCTCATGTTAATATCTCGCTGTAATTCCCCAGTATGAATGGGAAGCCAAGGTTTCATATATCTAATCTCACTCAGTTCTTTTTTTTTTTTAATGTAGGAAAAACTAGATCTTTGGATACAACTAGACATTCTTCCATAAAAAAGTCCAGATATTAAGTCATTTCTGTGTCATATAAAGAAGAAACTTAAGGCAGAGCCATACTTCATTATATATTATGTGCAATTCACATTTATTGATCCAGTCGAGATGAGGGACTTCTTCCTTTTGTGTAGGCGTAGAAAGGTTCCTTTGCTACTTGTGGAACCCACTTGCCTACACTGAAAGGATTTTGTTTGCTGAGGAAGGTTGAAATAATAGATTTCTAACCGTAATGTATTTCTTCCTTCTTTCACTCTCTGATTCCCTGAAAAGCATTTTTCTCTGGAAAATTGGAAAGCTTATTATTGTAAGATGTGTTTGATGGAACAGATTGTTTTTGCAAAAGTGGTAAAAATGTTATGTTGATATTGTTGAGTTAAACCCAGACTGATGCAGATTATCTGATTCTATTGCTTACTGCAGGATGCTGATGGTCACATATGAAAAATAAGGAGATTTCACTCTTTATTTTGAAATACATTTCTGAATGTAAAGTGAATGTATCTTTCTGACAGTTTATAGTTTCTACTTTCATTTTAGTTTTGGGTTTTGATATGGGATTGTAAAAGTGTGTGTTAAACTATCATGCTGATTTAACAAATGACATGTAAGGGGAAAAAGAATCTACCTATTGCATCTCATGGTTAACAGTGACCATATATTTCTGTCAAGTTATTCTTACAAGGGCATATTTGAGAACCAAAAGCTGATTTAGGGAACATCAGATGCGTACGTAAACACCTTGTCTTATTTTCAGTGTACTGCTGTAAAATTTAGATATAGCTTAGTTTCATGCACGTGTACAGACACTAATTAAACCCATTCCCATTTGTGCCTGAGGTTGTAATAGGCAGCATTTTTACGTGAACTCATTGCTTCAGTTGTTGAGTGTGTTTTAGCCAGACACACCACTTTTTCAGTCCAGCTGGGACCTTGCAAATGCTCTGTGGAGGTCAGCTGTCCGTGACTGTCCTATTAAAGTGCCAGTGCTGGTGCTCTGGGCTTGTGTCTTGGGCATGCTGAGCATCACTGCGTACTCCTGTGAAGAGAGGTGAGCAGCGAGAGAGGAAGCCTTTCAGCTCAATATATCTGTGAGTGGTTGGACAGGCAGAGTGCTAAATTAGCAGCTTAGCCACCAGAACTAGTATCCAACAGAAGTAGGATTTCTCTAAAGGCTCTCTGCACTGTCGGTGTTGAAACTCTTCCTGTCAGATGTGTTAGTTCTTTGCGTAGATCCAGGGCTGGTACTGGCACTGCAATTGTAGCCCTCAACAGCTATTGCTGAACGATCCATATACCCTGAACCATTATGTCCTATATCTTATTCTATAGCTTGTTTCTCTTCAGTGAGCACAGGATGGGGTATTTTTCCACAAAGCAGATACTGGTTTGGATTTTTGCGTCGGGGATTTTTCCAGGGGTGGCAGTTGAAGGTAATTCTGATGGTTTTTTGTGGACCGAGTATTAAAACTGTGGTCAGATCCAGACCCATCTATGTCCATCAAAAGCCATGGTGGATCCTGACCCATCTACCTTCAGCAAGGCTCCGTCCTCCTGTGAGTGTTCCCTCATGCCTGACTGTTTTCCACTTGGTCAGGCTTATATTTAGAAATCCCTGCTCTTTGCCTTGTCCCAATACCCTGATCTGCCCTAAACCCAGTTGTTAGTTTGTGACTACGTTGCAGGTGTTGCCCTTTAGCCTCTTGCTTTTTCTGGGTGGTTCTTTCATTCTTGCTTAGCTGTGGCTTACAGGCTAAACCAGCAAGTAGATTTTCACAGGGCTGGTAACTTGTTAGGTATTTGAGGGATAGAGGTCCTCTGCTCTTCTAGTTCTCATGCACCAAGATGCAACAAGGACTTCATTATGTGATTTAAGAAATTAAAGCAAGCAAGCCTGAACCAACCTCCTTCTCTCAAAAATTAGAGCGCTCTTTAACCTAAAATGTTCTATTAAGTTTTTGAGGTGTATGTAAGGTTTTATGGGATGCACTCCTTTCTTTTTTTCTTTAAACCAAAGAGTAATTTCAAATTGAGGAAAAGTGAAAACATATTCTTTGGGAAATTTCAGAATAATTAATTGTGCCTTTTCTAGGTTCCAGCTGTTCAATATGCATGCATAATGGTAAGAGGAAAAAAAGCAGCCCAATGGAATAGATATTGAATGGCTGAGACAGAATTTGATGTTTGGAGCCAAGTGTGCGAGTAATTAGAGTTCAAAACAAAACAGAATTCTCTGTGGGTGTAAGAAAAATAAAACTCTTTGCCTGCATGGGACTGTGAGGATGCTGCAATTATAGATCCTACTGAAACCACTAGTTATGTTGTTTGAAATCGAAGGGATGTGAATGAAGGGGAGAAATTATACCATCCTGCAAGAATATCTTCACTTTTTTTTTCCTGTCTTTTGTTTTAATCTTACAAATTCAAGGTGCGTCATCTGCTCAGTCTTTTTTTGCTTGACAAAGATAAAGGGAGATCGGTGTCCAGAGAACATTTTCGAAACATAATCGTCGCTGTCCTTTCAAAGTGAAAAGGTGTGTCTGTCTCTGGAACTGTAAAAGAGATTTTACACTTTTTTTGAAGGTTATCTTTGGGATAGTGAGAAAAAGAGATCATTGATGTTCTGCGATTTGGCCTTTTTTAAAAGCCTACCTGAAAGTAAAGAAGAAAGGCTACAGATTTGTATTCACTGCATGAAAGTGTGGCAGAGTCACAATTGTCTTACCAGATTTTAGGGGAGACAGGCTGGAACAGAAATAATGACAGAGACAGTGAGGATCACTTGCTGAACAGCCCACAGAGCTGTAGAGGACGCCTGTCTGTTCTGTGTTTGACTTGTAGACACTGTTTTCCACAAGATGTAGTGCCTTCCTTTTACAAACATCAAAATTTGCTCCCTGGAAATCAGTTTCCCATAGACTTTTAAGGACAAGCAGGTTAACAGAATGTGTTCAGATGGATTCTGACCATCTCACCAGGCAATTTGTAAACAGTAGCCTGGCCTTCTTACCATTCCTGCTATCATCTGCCCATTGTGTTGAGAAGAGGCCATGTTGGCATAAATCACTAGAAACAAATGTTGGACAGCACTGGGCTAAGGTCAGATCTCAATGGCATAATCCTAAATCCAAATCTGTGGCTTAATCTTAAAAACCATTTTGTTGGTATTTCCTCATTTTGTGACCTGTGGTTCTGTACTTGTTAATCTAACACAAACTTTGTTCATTTCATATGGTAAGGTTTTTCTTCAATACCAATTTTTTTCTCTACTCTAAACCTTGCAAAATCAAAGTATAAGAGCACTGCTCCCATGCCCCAACCAAACTAATCATCCTATCATAAGGAAACAGGAATAGGCTGCCTGGGAAGTGATTGATTCACCACTCCTGGTGGTATTTTAAAAGACATTTAGATGTGGCACTTAGGGACATGGTTTAACAGTGTACTCAGCAGTGTTGGATTATAGGCTCTTGGAGATCTTTTCCAGTCTAAATGACTCTATGATTCTATGGAAAACATGCACAGATGTCTTTGGTGAAATCTGCTTTCCTGAAAGCGTGCTGACCAGTATTCCCTGTTACATCCTCTGAGTCATCAGAGCTGAAACTAGTTGTTCCATTGTTTTGCTGGAGACTATGTCAGAATGATGGGTCTTTTCCTCTTTAAATAACACTGTTGTAGTGGTAAATCTTTGGTTCATAGAAACTTCTGCCTTGTTCAAGATTCATTAGAATACATTGTGTGATTTTCTTCTTTTCCAGTTTCTCAAAGACCCATAGGGTGAGTTATTCACTTCTGTAAAGAAAATGCACTACATTACTTTTAGAAGCAGATAATTTGTATTACTGACTGCACAAAGTGTATACTAGATGTCCCCTATTTTACTTTTTTTTTAAACCCTTTTCCTTCCTACATCATCTCAATTGCTACATAAAGAGCAGTTTGTCCTGTTATTTAGTGAGGCCTGATAGTTTGATAATTCAATGTGTGCCAATCAACTCTCCTTCAGTTTTATTTGTTATGACTCCAGTTGTGATGCACTGTGATTTTGAAATGCCTAGGGCCAGTAGCAGCATATTTTTGTATAAAGTGCCACCCTTTCCTGGTGTGGGGTTTTTCAGGGGTATCTTTCCAGTCTCGTGACCCATTCCAACCTGCTTTCAGCAGTACCAGCCATAACCCATTTCTTATTGTCCAAGAGCCTTTCTAACTCTTCATGTTCATTGTATATGCTCCTAACATTAATATACAGATGGTGTAAAGCTGTGTTCCTTCCACCCGCTTCAGTGGTTGGGTAAGCTGACGACAGCATTGCTGAACATACTGGGATGTTCCCACCATGCTCTCCCCAGTGCTGTGCACTTCCGTGGGCTGGTGTGCTGCCCTCTGAGCATCAGCATAACCAATTTAGCACAAAAAGGCTGATGCTTTCAGCACTAGACAGTGACTGAAAGATCCACATAGCCTTTTCTTCTTATAACAGTGTTCTAATGTTCCCTGGAAAATCAAAAGTCCTCCTTTCTGTCCTACTTCCTCCACCCGGGTGGTCACCTCCCTGAATCAGCATATTCACTGTGGCAAAGCTACAGGACAAACCCAGTCACCCACTGACACCTCTACACTTTGTGGATCTGGAAAAGTGTTTATTGCAAACTAGTACCTGTCGTATTTTGATGTAGACAGTGAGTTCAGCTTGTGAGTTGGACACTGTTATCCTCCATTTTTATTTTGATAGAAGACTTAATCCAGAGACAAAGAGTAAGGTTCCCATCCTCGGGAGCACTTTGTCTATTTACCCTCTAGTGCCTCACTACTGGATGCCAGATCTTGCAGGGTGCTTATCTGAGAATTTTGGTGTGACTTGGTCTGATCTCTTTCTCTCCAGTCTGTGATCTTGCATGGTCCAGCCATGATGCAGTTTGAACCATAGCTTGTACTTAGATAATAGTTGAGAGTTTTAAATGTTTCCCTGTGTAAATTCTTCAAGTCCATGACTGTCCTTAACTTTACCTTTTTCTGGAGTGTAGACATTTGGAGTACTTCTTGCCCCTATATTCATTTTCCTTCCATAATTCCCAAGTTTGCCAGTTTGCTTCTCAGCATATCAAAAATATTAATCTGACCTTAACTTTACTGGAATCTATATTCCTATGTTTAAATTCATGAATATATAAGTCTGAATGTCTTAAATGTCAACTCATGCCCCATAACACTGGTGGTCGGAAAAACTCAGAAATTCTAAAATTGCTTTGAAATCATGGGCTCATAAAATTAATACATGTTGGGGGTGGTGGTGGTAGTTATCTTCCTGTTTTCTGAACTGCTAGATTCTTGGTTTCCAGCTATTCTTTATCCATCTGGGACAGGAGTTCGCTTTTTAAAGTAAAGCTTTGATTCTCCCTTACCCCTTCAACTCTAGAATATGAAAGTGAAGGGAAAACTAAAATTATAAATCTTACAATGGCATAATAAATTAGTGTAATACTGGGATTTTCCTTACCCCATTTCAGTCTCGTTCTGTTCTTATGGCACCCAGCTGCACCATTAGGGTTATGGTGCAACTCCAAACCTCTTACTTGGAAGCTTCTCTTCGGTTGTGCTTGTATTTCTAAGGTGTCACATAGTCCTTTTAGAACAGACACATCAGAAAAACAAATGACACTGTTCCCAAATTACTGTCTGTACTGAATACACAGGTGAAGTAATTGCTCAGTGTATATCAAAATTCCTTCATTGGCCACCAACAAGGAGGTTGTGTGTGCAGTGGATTTACTACACTTTGCTGTTCACAGCAGTGATAAAATCAGCAGGAGCTCCAGACCAGATTTAACAGTACAGATCCAGGGCCAGGGAGATCTCTACTTCATCTGTCTTTCAGAGGCACAAGGAAGATCTCTTCTTCCTTCTCTTCCAGATCTCATGCTGACCACACTGAGGTTGGTAGTCAGCTTTCCTTTGCCAGTAATGGGAGTCAAGCAAGCCTTGAAACTAATTTTGGAAGAGAAGAGGCTTGACTAGAAAGGCTGGGGAAGGCTTTGCAGTCATCCACCCAGTTCCCGTGGCACGGGTAGTTCTGCAGAGGACACCTTCTGAGCACGGGTAGTTCTGCAGAGGACACCTTCTGAGTCAGCTGACTGTAAGAAACAGCAGATAGGTGTTGTGCACATCTGCTGTGAGCAAGGAGGGGGCTTTTCACAGCAGCCTTCTGCTTGTGCTTACTGTGTGGTTTGGATCTGAGCACAGATCTACCACATTTCCACAGAATAACCATTTAAAGTGGGGGGTTTTCCTTGTAATTTTTAAAGATCCAAATATAAATAAATGATTAGTCTTCATCAGGCATATAACAATGCACTTTTGATTATTGAGAGTTGGACCCTTACTGCTCACTGTACTGATTGTAAGAGATGAACCAAACTGCCTCCTTTCAGGCTGCATTTCCACCCTCAGCAGCATTTCTAAGCCTCAGTGTCATTTCATGTATTGCCGCAGACGTTAGATTTAAAATTGCCTTTTGACTATTCTGTTCTGTAGGGAACAAACTGTTAGCAAATCCCTTTGCTAGGAAAGCCTCTTCCGGTAGTCAGGGAGTTTATTCTCCAGTTTAAGAGTAGTCTCATTGTCTTTTCCACCCTTTGTAAAGAGAACAGGAGATGGATTAAAAATTAACTCTTTCCATCACTTTTTCAACCTCCCTCCCAAAGCAGGGGCTTATAGAAGCTGAGATTTAATTCCAAGCAAACCTGTGAGGTTTTTTTTTTTTTTCAGCAGTATTTCAGGAAGAGTTTCATTTTACATATAGAAATATTCTTGCAACAAGAATTATTCTCAAAGAAGCAGCACCCTCCCCCTGTGCTCCCTTTACTGTGGGAAGGATGGAATATCTTTGCTGTTTAACTCAGTTAAGTAGGTTTCATGCAGTTTCTGCTCCACGGTGATCACCCAGCCTGCTCTGCCACGGACCCCCTTTCCTTTCCCTGCGTTCTCCTTCTGCTCTGATTTCTCTCTGTTAAGGAGCTTGCAGCAGAAAACTGCCTATCAAATAATCAGTCAATAAGGGTAAAGGTTATAGGGTATCCTCTAATTAAAAATACTATTTTGAACTAGTAATAGATTGTGATTATCTTAAAAGTAAGCTCCATCCTGTTCTTCCCTTTATTTTTCCTCAATCTTCTTTTCTTTTTTTTTTTTTTTGTGACAGGTAAGTGACTCCTTCCCTGCCCATAGTTCTGTACTCAGGTAAACAGAAGAAGAGACGCCATCAGGAGGGTAAATTATGAAAAGTCAGCATGGAGTCCTCCTTCCCACAGAGGGCTGTTTGCTGACTCCCCATGCTGTATACATCCTCTTTCACTGTCTTCTGCACCATCTCCTCTTTCCTGTTTGCAGGCTAGATGGGAATGGCACTGGCTTTTGGGGGGGGCAGGCCACAAGGGCTGCCACATTTCCAAGGCTGAGCTTCAGTGCAGGTAGAGAGCTAGTCCGGGCAAACTGCTGGGTTCCCATCTCACTGTACCCACCACCAGTTACCAGTAATGGGGAAATTAGTTCCTTTGCAAGTGGGAGAATACATGGCAGTCCTTTCCAACTGCTTCTGGAGGCAGTCCTGTACATCTGATCAAGCTGATTAAAAAAAAAAAAAAGTTGCGAGGGAAGAAAATCGTAGTATTTCTGCTGTGGTGGGGCTTTATGCGGGGTGTTGGAGCCACATGTCAGAAAAGGTAGTGCCCACCTCAGAGGTCTTGAAGCTAAGTAAAGGTTACACACAGTGATAGCTTCCTTTTGGGTAGCACCATGAAGAGCTCAATAAAATCAGAAAAGCCACAACTGGAGTTGTCCACATCTGTGCTACTCTGGAAGGTGCAAGAAATGGCAGAAGAGAAAGAAGGACGCAGAGAGAAACTGAAGTATGTAGACATCTTGTGTGAGACTGAGCACTGCCAGAAAGAGAAAATCCCCTGCTCTTTTGTAATCCCTGTGTTCTTTAAACGTTTTCCCTCTACTTCCCTCCCTCCCCCCCCCCCCCCCAGCATTTCGGTGGCACTGAAAGAGGCTGCTTGTTTATCCCAAGAGCATGAATACAGCTCAGCTCTTTTCCTTGAGGAGAACATCATTAAGTACTGACTGATGTTCCAAATAGGAACTTAGACAAAGTATGGCTCATATTTTCAGAGAAAAAGTAATAGTCCCATTTTTAGGGGCTCATTTGCACTCAGCTTTGTTTACTGCAGTTCATGGCTGTAGCTCAGGAGTGTTCTGAACTTGTGAGCTGACAATATCACTGTGTTTTGTGAAGTTACGTGTGGAGCCCAACAGCCCTTTTTAAACTTGTGTGTACATATTCCTTTGTGGTTAATATAGCTTTTTGGACATTTATTACCAGGAGCTTTTCTGTCCCTTCTCTAAAGCAGTGTGACTTAGAGCCTGCTTTTGAGCCATCAGCAAAGGGCTTGGCCACCCGATTCAAGAGCAGCACTGCAATGCCAGGACCAGTGTCAGCATGTGTTCTAAGCCTTGAGCTCATCTTCTGCTTTCTATGCCTCTGCCTAACTTCTGTCAGTACAAAAGTGTGCTCTCTGATGATCATTTTATGCTCCCTGGATGGCTAGGATGTTCCAGCTCAACATGGAGGTGTGCCTTCCACTTCTGAATTCCTGTTTTGTTTTGGTTTTTATTTTATCTACATGGATCCTAATTCTAGTGCTTTCCAAAGCCTAGTGCTACCTAGAAACATGTTACTGGCATGTATGTTCCCTCAGAAAGATTTCCTAATGTCAGCAATATCCATGGTAGGCACACTTAATACCTCTTGAAAGACTGTCCCAGTAAGTGGTTAAGTGAAGATTTGGAGTCCTGCATTCAGGAGGTTCTGCCAAATCCCAGCTGATGCATCTAATTTGCTAAAGAATGTGGCTTCTGCTCTCTCAGCAAAGATTTCATTCCTCATGGGCAGTGGGAAACTTGCCCTCTTTATGTTAATGTTCACCAGCTTAGTGTTGCCTGAGACAGCCAAGTTTGTTACTAAGGAGAGAAACCGGTCTGTTGGTCCCTGAGTTCTTTGTTCTCATGTAGCGGGTGCATACATGTATTCTGAAGTCCTCCCACCCCGTATTTAGCCCCTTTTTCATGTGTATGAGGGATATTTTGCACCCATTAGCCTGCAAGCATATCTTACACATTGGGAGGAAACCATCCATTCTATATCAACACGTTTTCCAAACAGGTGGCTTCCTCATTTACACCCAGTTGGAGCTTGTTATCAGCTCTTCCTCTATGGTAAGAGTGGAAGCTGTCTAGGGAGGGTTAAGTGTCTCTTAAGAAAGCAAGCCCAAGTTCAGCAGCACTGTCACAAAATCATGTTTTAATGTTTTCTCTATCTCCTTTTCACTTCTGTTTCACGCTTTGTGCAATATTAAAGTCAGTTCCTCACTCCAGAAGCTCTGTCTTTCACTGCTCCTGTTAGTACCCTTCTGTAGAATCTTTTCTGCCAGGTATCTCACTGCTAGCTAAAAATCACCTGTTTCAAAAGACAGGTAAACCTATAAGATGTCTTTTGTTTCCTTATGCTATTTGGAGAAACTGAGGGAAAGACAATGTCTTTAAAAAAAACAGGAAGGAAAATAATTTTAAAGGATCTACCTAGACAGAGTTTGAGGTCTGTCCTGAGAAGATGACTCCTCCTTTTCTGACATGACGTTCCTTGTGGGCTTGAGACTTAACATTCTCAAAAGAATCTGCATTTTAAATTAATTTTTGTACATGGTATTGCCTAGAGGAAGCAAGGTTCCTGAGACTGCCCAACATGCACTTTCCAGGGAATTATTTTTCCAGTGTGTACTTCTTTTCCTCTGAATCCAGCAGGTTAGGGGGGGATTTTTTTGTATGTGGTTTTTTTGGGGGGGGTTGTTTTGATTTGGTTTTGGTTTTGGTTTTGGGGGGTTTTTGTTTTGTTTTTGTTGTTGTTGTTGTTTTGTTTGTTTGTTTGTTTTATTGTTATCGTTGTTTTCAATCTGTCCTACATTATTTGTCTGTTCCTTTTCTCTCCCCCTCTACTCCAGGAGCTGTTTTTCTTTCTCTCCCTCTAGGTCCCCTGCTCAAGTGTACCCTTTGTTTCCCCTCATCCAGTTTTTATTTCTCTGCCTCCCCTCCCTATCCATTTAATAGCACACGACCTTTTTTTGGTATTGTCCCAGTGCACAGGAAATTACTGTAGACACCACGGATTTCTGTGGTCTGTGTACCTCCAGCAGATGGAAATAGTATGAAATATTTGTTGTCATATTAAATGGTTTTTTAGCCAGTCTTGGGACTGACAAAGGACTGGAGTATCTTAGCTATAATCTCACTAATGTGCTGGCACTATCCATGTGATAAATTTGGCCACTCCACCTGCAGTTCTGCCCGCGAATCCATCTCAACCAGGACTTGAATGTTCCAAACTATGGAACAGCATCACTGGATCAAGATTGTTTGTAGTGTGCCCTTATCACAGATAACTAAAACAAAACAAAAACATAGGACTTTTCTAATGTTAAGTAGTCAGTGACATGTTGTTTCATACACTTTGAGGATTTGTCTCTGGCAGGAGAAGGCAGTAAATTAGGGTTACAAACCCTTGCAGTCTTACAGATGGGAAAGCAATTTTAAGTGATTTTTCTGGGAAAGTGTCTTTTAAGCTTATGTTGCCCCTTCATGTAATGTAAAACTGGTCTCATCACTTGAAGACATCTTCACTGTTCCCACAGAGACATGCATAGAACAGAAATATTTGAAGCCTTTAAAAAATTTTCTGGAATTGTTACTATGTACATCACGAACTACACAATGCACATGGATTAATAGTAAAATTTAATGTATGTGATCACTCTGAGGCAGTGTTTACCTCATTCATCTCACTACATGGGGGTTGCTAGCCCACTATCAAGGAGAAGCTTCTCTGTGGTTTTGAGAGGTACCAGTGGTTCACGACACACGTGCTCACATTCCCCAGCCTTACTCTACACAGTAGAAGAGAACATGGTGAGGAAGCTCTATGAGACAGCACCAAAAACTCTGTGTGTCTGAAGCAGGGTGTCAGTTGGAGATGTCAGACATTTCACACCGTGACACAAGAGAAGTCACCTGCTGTGCCACTGTAGAAATTTCCCTTTGCATTTGCCCAGTTCCTGCACCTGGTTTGCAAACAGTGCTGGGATTACATCCTCAGTCCTTTCCAAGCTGTGGATAGGAACAAAAGCTGCCAGCAAAAAAAATAATCCTTGACTCTGGTTACATAAAGGGTGAGCTGTTTTCCAAGGGGCCTGCTGGAAGGGACACAGGTGTCACCTGTAGGCACACTTGCAGGGAGCCTGCTTTGGCTGGGGAAGGCTGGAGTGTCAGATGCATTGCATGCCTAGGATTTTTGTGCTAATGGAGCAGTGGAGAAGGCTCCAGTCTGGCAACTGGGAGGGGGGAAAGCATGGGTACCAGTGTAGCCCTTCAGGAGAAAGCAGTTTGTGGAAAGAGTGGGGGCCCTAAACTCTCCCGCCTTGGAGGAAAAGCTGCACTGCTCCCACCGTGCACGTGTGTGTGCATTGCTGTCAGCAGGATGTTTCCCACTGCAGCTGGGCAGGAAAAACTGAACAAAGACCAGCAGAACCCAAACCTCTTATGGCTTATTATCAACTCACCTGTCTGGGGCATCCTGCTTGCCTGCTCTGCTTCCCAAGCCACTTCACAAGCCTTGTGTCAGAGAGGGTGTGTGCACTTTGGCTTCTGGGCAATGTAGTAGGTCAGAGTCGAGTGGAAATGTCAGGGCTGTAACCTAAACAGAGCTCCCAGCATTGTGATTCCTGTAGCAAACAGTTGCCAGCATAGAGTGAGAGCTCCCCTGGGTGCACTCCAGCATTGCTTTTTCACCGAAGGTGACTTACATGTCTGCTTTCCTCTGCTTCGGCTCAGGTTCTCTGCTCTGGGTACAGTGTACTGGGTGAAAAAACCCAAAACTTTAATGTCAGTAAATAAGTTGGTTTATTAATGCTCCTGAGAAGCACATTCCTCTGGAAAAATCATGGACTTTTTGAAAATCCTCATGGGTAACTCTGAAATCCTCATACTGCAGACGACACTGAACAGCAGGGCACTGTTTTGTTTTTAGGGTGGTCTTTTATCACCCCTTGGATTTCTCAAAGAAAAAAATGTGGATTACTGTGATTGATTTTCAATTAATTGAGAATTACGTGGTCTCTCTCTGTCCTCCATTTTTCTTACCTATTCCACCACTTTTATTCTCCTATTAATAGACTGTGCTTTGCCTTTTCAACTTACTTAGAGCTTTCTCACCTACACAGCCCTAGTCAATGGGAGCACTTACGTAAGGACTGCACAGTCTGCGTCTGTGTGTCTTAATGAAATTGGAGAAATGGTGGGGCTTTTTTTCCTAGTTCTTTGGGATTACATTCTTCTTTCTCAAAGACTTTTTTTTGGCCTCACAAAATTAGATCACCACTATGCAAAAAACAACCCCCTGTGATCACAGCTTCATTGCACAATGCCTGTGCTTTCTTGAATGTTGTTCCCATCTCTTCAAGATTAAGTAAGATCCAGTGGGTTGGACCTTTGATCTGCATAATAAAGGGCAAGGAGGCATTTTGTAAATCCTTCCTTTCCATCTTTATTCTTTGCAGTTTGGGACCTGAAGGCTTGAAATAACTTTTGCTTGCTAAGAGGAAACTTTATGTAATATATCTGGAGATACTATTATGCTAATTAGTGTTGTTAGGAAAAAATCAATGTGTGTAAGTCATCCAACAGCAAGCAATGATCTTCTCACAATCAGCAATTTATCATGAATTGCCAATGCAGGAGGGTCAGGACTATTTTATTCAGATAAATTTCTCATTCATTTAGTCAGTAAATCATGGTGCACTTCATGATAGTAATTTTTAATGTGACTGCATTTTGTTAAGTTTTAATCACGCATAATGGATTTTATCTGACAATGAGGTCAACCTGTAGTCTCTTCCTCTATCATTTGTATCTTACCATCCCATCACAGACAAGATCACAGTCATACCCAGATGCCCCAGATGCAAGGGGGTAGGGAAGTACAGGAGGCACAGGAAGATGAGCTGTTAAGACTGATTTTAAGAAGTTGAGGCTTAGGTGAAGATTTACCCTGGGTGCAGATTTACCCTGGGTGGAACAACAACAGATTATACTTGCTGTGTTTTTGCATGTGAGTGTAACTGAATTTGTTTGAAAACTGTTTGCACCAGCTCTCCAGTGACACTTCTGAGCTGGCCAGTTTGAGTCAGGGCTGTGGGAGCACTTTTAATCCACTGGATACCCTGGTAGGGATGCAGCTTATGCTGTTCTTTTTTCTGCATACCATGGTGACCTTTTGCATTGGAAAAGTAGTGGAAGATGAGGCATGGAAGTGAGGCAGGGAACCTTTGTGGTTTTCAGTGAGAGACAAGCTCATTTTTTTGGTGTCTTCATCTTGAGTCCAAACTCTGCTGTGACTTGCTCGTTCTTAAGATGGTAGGAAAAGCCCTGTTGCTTTCATCTACAACAGGAATGTGCCCTGGATCTCCCTTGTAGCTTCAATACAATTCTGCTGTTCTTCCTCTTTGAAGCAAGCTACAGCTGTCTTTCCTCTTTCCTTTTCTGGTGTCTTCCCTATGTTTTGGTCATCTCCTTTCTCCTACCTCCCTTTACAATCTTTGTCTGTTGCCCTTTCACTCTTGCCTTCGCTCCTTTTTTCTTTTTTCCTTTTTATCAACCAGAAAGATTCTCACACTTTATTTACCTCTGTAAACACAGTAAGCTCTTGTCCACTGACAGGGGAAATGGGAATACTGGGAGGAGTGTAACACAGCACCAGAGATGCTGTTCTGCTTCAGGTTTTAGTGCTGTGCTGTTGATGTGGGGGTTGAGCAGCCTCTGAGGAGCTGCTTGGGCTGGATTGCTTGTTCCAGGCATGGGGAGGAATGCTGTCAGTCCTCACTGACTGCTACAGCAGTCCCACTGCAGCAGAGATGACGCTGCATCTCTCTGCTCTAGGGATTCACAAGTCTGCGGTTACACAGTCGGGCCCAGGCTTATTAAGCCTCTGCCCCTGGGGCAAAGACCTGGATCTCCTGTAGGTAATCCTGTGCTCTTCTGGCACTGGGGCTGCCTCTCGCTGTCACACGGTCACCTGCAGGGACATGGTTCCTTTGTGAGAGATCAGTATATCATTTAGAAAGGTGCTTGAGTTCCTTTGGCATGAAAGGTACTATATGAGTATAAAATCCTCTTAATGTCCCAGAAGGCTGGCCATCGATCTTGGGAGAGCCATTTCAATCCTCCCTCCAGATCCCCTGATTTCTTTCCTTTGTTGTTCATCTGAGAGAGTGACAGTCTGGAGACTGATGACCCTTTCTCTTACTTCAGTACCAGACTGAGGAGAGGGAGAACTAATTGTCCATGAATTTTGTGGGAGGCTTTTCCTCCTGTATCAAATGATTAGGATACCTTGTGTGTTCTGATGCTGTGACTCACCACCCTGTGATGGCTTCCACGTGGAGCCTGACCTGCTCTTTCTAGATTGGACTCTCTCTAGTTATGCTGGTGCAAGTCAGGAATATTCATTGAAGATAATGAATGCAGAAATCATTTAAAAAAAAACTAGGTCATTTGTTTGGTAAATGGAAATGGAGTAAAACTCCTCTGTTTTGGTTTTGTTTGTTTGTTTGTTTGGGGGGTTTTGTTTATATTGAAGAGAAGAGCAACCTGAAAACATTTAGTTTCTTAGCAGTATCTCTCTGTTTCTTTGTCTGTCTAATGCAACTTTGCCTACAGCCTCATTCATTAGCAATGCAAAGCAGATTTTGAAAGCCAAGGGAATCCAGGCTCTTCCAGATGAACACTGATTTTAAAAAAGATAAAAATCTAGAAAGAATAAAGGTTGTCCAAGTGGCATATGGTATGACAGTGACCCTACTGTAAGGACAGATGTACAGAGCTAATGGTAATCCTATACTGGAGCCAGATAACATTCTGAGGTTAGGAAATCAAAGCCCCATGCTTTGGCTTAGCAGAGAATTAGCATGTGGAGCCTGCCTTAGTTCTGGAAACAGGGCAATTCAGTTCTTAGTCATGTTGCATTTGGGGCTTTCGGCTTCGGTCGCAGCAAGATCCTACCTCACCCTGTGTAGGAAAATCAGAACCAGGCAGTTTGACCAGGGAACAGAACATGTTTAGTAAAGCTTCAGTGTTTAGATGGATTTGTGAAGGAGGGGTGTACTGTTTCTGATAATTAGTTCAGAGAAGTTCATGTTTGTTACAGCAGAAGCAGGTCATTTGCTGCTTAAGAACTGTGTGAAGTCGGGGAGTAAGTGCTGATCTTCAGAGCAGAGTGCAATAAGTGACTGGAAGGCAGAGACTGCAGAAGTTGGTACCCAAGGGATTTTTTGGGGGCTTTTTCACATGGGGACCCCAGAAAGTATCCTACAGCAAACTAAACTTGAGGCTTGTACAAGAGCCACCTCTGCACACAGAAGTTTAACATCCTTTAATGATGCAACCGAGTCCCGACACTTGTCAGTGGAGCCGTAGTTCCCTTGAGTCCCATAACAGGCAACCAACCCTCTGGCCAGCAGATTTTTGGGGCAGCTTCAGGCGGTCAAGCACTGTGTAATGGCTTCCAGAGAAAGAGGGGAGTACAGGTGATGTAATTATTTCAGTTCACAGCAGTACCTGGCTTGGCGTTGAGTGAGTGAATCTCTTGTTACATAAATTCCGTGCCCTTGTTAAAAAAAAAAAAAAAGGTTATGGTCAGTAATGAAAACCAAGAATTTTTTGCATTCTCTAACAAACTACTTCTACCTCACCCAAGCCCACCTCTCTCTGCCCTGCTGCTTGTGATGTCCCCCTCTTTCTTCTTGTTTTTAAATCTATTCAGCAATGAGAACTTCCTCATGTATATTTTCTGAAAGAAAATAGGTCATGTCTTCCAGTACACAATATCAGTAGCAATCCTCGGAAAACAGAAATTAATAGGGGTAGGACCATCATTTTTGGTGCAGTTTAGGATGCCCATGCAGCATTTATTTAGGCTTGATTTTTAAAATGGCGAAATGATGCTGGTGTCAACTAAAAAGATGATACTTGACCATACTCATAACATTTCTTTTTATATTTACTTTTATTTCCCCACAAAGGGAGAATTTGGGTGCAGGAGAAAAACAGAAATCTAGAATGTCTAAAGGCAACACATGATTAAAAAGAAGAAACAGTACTTTCAGGCTTATTTTGGAAAGAAATCTCCTAGCTCAGTTGCAGAAGGTAGACAAGGATTTAAAGAATTTGTTGTTGTTGTTCTTAAAAGCCTAGGTATGTGTTTTCTGTTGAATCATTACTGGTCAGGAATTGGGATCTGTCATATTTTTTTCCTATTTTCTATCAAATGTTTTCTAATGAGCTTGTCAAAGTATCTGGATTCAAGTACAAAATTAACGTTATGACAAAGTTGTTGTATCTCAGTCACTCCAAAGTTGAGCTGCCTTTTCTCTTTAAAGGACACACATCAGATTTTTGAACACAATCTTTTTGAAGGATTTTTTGGCTTGTTTATTCCTTTAGAAGCAAGCTTGGGTGTTTATTGTCATTTCTGTTTGCATTTTGCATTCAAATGGTGGTGTTATTAAAAAAATATATTTTTTTAATCGTCCTCTGTGCGTATCTGTCTCTGCTTTCCTGTCGCATCATCTGCTGCTTGTTTCCCCCCTGCAAGTAGAGTTACATTCTTTTGCTTAGAGTAATGCATGATGGGGGAAAAGAGGAAACTCATTAAAATACTTAAACCAGGAAATAGTCCACTTACACAATCCCCTCTTGTTTTTGATGGTGTCCCTGGAAGCCCAAGCACAGTTAGTCATTTCTGCGCACACAGGCAAACAGCCACTGTGAATATTTAAAATCCAGTCTGTTAACAGAGTATCTATGTTGGGTTTTGTTGCAAGTGATGGATCACTAATAGTTTAAAACTCAGAGGCTGGGAACTTCTTTGATAAATTGAAGAGGATTATTTCATACTGTTGAGCGTCCCTGTCAGAATACAGAAGTCTATTAGCAGAGATGGGATTGCACACCCAGGGGTTGCTTTCAATATGTAATTCACTAAAAACATACATGCATAGCAAAAATCATACCCAAAAGCCAAGATTTCATCTCTGTACTGCTTACTCTCAGATCAAGCACACGTACAGAAAACACTACATAATACTCACCTTGCAGCTGTGGTCTGATCAGGTTTTTGCCTTGTGAAATACAGTTTGGCTGAGCGCCTGATAAAGTTGCTTTTAATACAAAGGGCTTGCTCAGTAATGGTGCTGTGAAAATTCTTTTAATTATTATACATAGTCTTTGCTGAACTTTATGGCAATTCTGTTTGGAGCACTAAAAATTCATGTAATAGAATCATAAGAATCGAGCCAGTCCTTCTATTCTTGTTCCGTACTCTTGACAGCAGGTGCAGTATTTCAGTTCACATGACTGTGTTCTTCACATGCAAAGGGAAGTTTTCAAAAAGGCAGTGATGCCCCCACATCCCACAGAAAGTGTGTGCAGGTTGGTTCTCCACTCCTCATTTCTTTTTTAAAAAATTTCTCTCTGCATCTTTATTATTTTGATCTGACTAGACAAGAATGCCCAAACATCTTCCAGAGTTGGTAAATTTGATCAGAAACACTGACAGATAAGTATAATCCCTGCTACCCTTCCCATAATCCTGGTTTCACAGGCATTGGCTGTTAGCCCTTAAGATTATCAGACCCAAATTCAGAATATGAATAGAAAATGTAATAAATATTTAATTTCACCTGTTTATCATCCTGCTTCCATCAGAGTTGTGCTAAAGGACTTTTGCTCCCTGTGCCGCCTCTTCATAGCCACGTCAGAGCTTGATGTAGCACTGACATTTTGGGAAATCCCTGTAGTTCTGGAAGCTTAAAAACTTGGGAACCAGAGCCCCTCCACTTCAGTCAGTGATCTTACTAGGGAAATGTAGATACTTTTGGAAACAAAGTAGTAATTTTTTAGAGAAAGATGGGCAGCCAGCTGCAGGACATGATTTGTTCCCCAGAACAGATGAGCACTTATTGGTCATCAGAGTGGCAATGCTGTCTTGGTAGATGCGTTTTCCATCGCCGAGCTGAACTGCTCAGGGTCTCTCCAAAATAGATCAAGTTCTTGTCAGCAACTCAATCTTTGACATACTGAAATCTTATCCTACTTCTGTATATCTACACTCCTCTTCCTTTAAACATTCAGCTGTCTCTTTGAAACCTTAAAAGTGTGAAGGAATCTAGTGCTAATTGTTAATTTCTACTGAATGTAACCTTTAAGCTTCTTGTGAGAGAGAGAGACACAACTTTTCTCAGGGTTATCGCCTTTTTGGTTTGGAAGACCCTTTTGTTCCCAGCTAAGTTAGCCAGGGAGTTATAAATATCCTTGGGTATTTTGCCTTGAAGCCCAGGATAAGCCTTTGCTCTCTTCCTCTGACAAAAGCATGGTGAATGGAGGGAGACTGGGGCATTCCCAGCTGGCATAGAAACCTTGTGAAATATTGAAGCTTCCTTGAATATGGAGTAACTAGGATCTCCAGAGTTCTCACATGGATGTAAAGTGGAGATCAGTTCTCCTCTTGTTGAGCAGATAGGTTGTTACTGGAAGTGTGCCTTGCTGCAGTTGTCCTTGGGTTCCTCAGCCCTGACTCCTGAAACAGCTGCTAAGGACCATTCTTAAAGCAAAGAGAGATTTCTTCCCCTCCCTACACTGAGGTCATTTTTGCAAAGAATTAAACAAAGGTGAGATAGATAAAGGAGCTAAGGACCAGACATCATCTTCCAAGGTGGAAAATATTGCAGTACTCATCCAACCCCAGACGAGAAAGAAGGTGCCTTTTCCTGCCTCATTTCTGAATGTGCAAGTCCTGATACCTTCAATCTCCTTGACCTTACCCATGATGAGTGCACATCTTTCTGATTTCCAGAATTGTCTCACTTTAGGAAAGGGAGACTTGATCCTGAGCAACTGAGAGGCTGGAAAATAGCAGAGAGCATGTAAGGGGTACAGACACAGGCAAAGGTTTTCTTATTCGAGCCACATCTCCCCAAAATTCAGCCACCCACAAATCAGGCATCAACAGCTTCAGCTGGGCAATTTCAAGTTTAGTAAAAAGATTTGAGAAAACTTCAGGAGAGTGTACATTTTTCAGGACATGTGGATCCATTTTTCTCTATTAGGAGGAGAGGCTGCTCTATGCAGCACCAACAGGAGAGTGAAGCAGCAACAGGAATCAGAGTGCATTTTTGCCCATCAGTGGAGAGATCATTTTAGAGTTCCACCTTGTTAAATGGCTGGCTGAAATCATGCATGATTAATGGACAAAATGAAAATTAGATTATGTGTCTTTAGTCTTCATGTGACCTCTACTTTCTCCTATATCAATTGAAAGCAGTCGGGGGTGGGGGGGAGTGAGGGGGGAAGAAAAAAAATTTAAGATCATGTACAAACATCCAGAAGAGAAGGGGGAGAGGAGAGGAAAGGTGCAGAGCCCCTCTGTAAATTGTATGCTGTCACCAGAAATCGTGGCTTCTGAGGAATGAATCCTACAGTACTGAAGCTTGAGGAATTAAAAAGTGGAACAAACGCCAAAGTTCCAGGCTGCCTGTCAGCAGTCACCACGTATGTCAGTCACCCATGTGGAACTGCATCTTTTGGGGAATTTTGTTTCCCTGCTGCAGCTGCACACGGGAGGTGACCTGTGGTCAGACACAGCCAAGCTATTGGAACAAGTGCTTTCCCCCTCCCGGAAGGAAGTTTTAGTGTGTTGCCCATCTTTGGACTCCTGTTTGGGCTATAAATTTGAAGATATGAGTCTTAAAGGCAGAGGGAAATCACTTCTTCCCTGCAGGCACGGGGTTCTTTGGCAGTTTTGACATCCTTCAGTGCTGCCTTGTGATCAGAGCATGGATCTCTGCACCCACTCAGGGGCACTTGCATGTGTGGAGGCACCAGGAGCCTGTCCTCCTTTCATGCCTCAGCCTGTAATATCAGGAAGCAAAGGTTTTCCGTTCCAGTTACAGGCTGCTTTGACAGAACAAAATGTGTCTTGCTGTGCCCTCTACAACTTCATTCTTTGAGGGAAAAACGCACATATAAATCCTATATTCACTTAAAATAACTAAAAATCGATGTGTTGCATGAATTGCTACCCCAATAACCTCAACAGGAAAGGTTAATACAGTAAAATTAAGAGCAGGAGTATAATACCAGACTGCATGAAATTGCTAATTCCCCCATTTTTTTTTCCCATGTGTGACCACTGGCCTTGGGAACTCGGGGATTGTGGTTTCGTTTGAAGAGACCAAAACACACATGTGACTTCTGCCTGTTTCTGAGTCTCAAAAGGGTTGATGAGTGAGAATTATTCTGTCAGCTACAGAGGACAATTCATATTTTCCAGCTTACATTTTAGCATGGAGTTGTTATCTGGTGTCTTTTTGGGAAGGCCTCAGATCCTGCGAGAGTCTTAGTTTTTGTGTTTTGAAAAAAGCATCATCTAGGAGAGGAAGGCTTGAATGTGGTACCTGCAAAAATGGGCAAATGGAGAAAAAACTTGATGACACTAAGAAGAAATATTAAGGCCTGATCTCTTCTCTCTGGTGACCAGTGGCAGGACCTGAGAGAATGGCATGAAGCTGTGTCAGGGGAGGTTTAGGTGGATATCAGGAAAAAGTTTTTTGCCCATAGGGTGTTTGGGCACTGGAACAGGCTCCCCAGGGAACCAGTCACAGCACCAAGCCTGACAGAGCTCAAGAAGTATTTGGACAATGCTCTCAGGCACATGGTGTGATTCTTGGGGCTACCCTGTGCAGAGCCAGGAGCTGGATGATTTTTCCAGAAATTACTCATTCCAAATCAGGATAGTCTATGATTCTGTGATTTTAGGGATTTGTTTCCTGATTTTTAAAAATTCAGGGTTGGCTGCTCTGCAATGGTCTTTTAGTCTCCCTAGCATAAGAGTAACAAAAATGCTGTAAGAAGCCTGAGGGTTTCCCTTGGGAATCGGTAAGTAGGTCATGGGTATTGTTGCTGTGAAGATACATGTAGTTTCCTTTAAATTGATCTGAAAATCAGAGGCTTAAAGGAAGAGGAGATGATTCTGAGCAGAAACTCTTTTTCAGGTTTGATATGTTTTTCCATCCTTTAATCAACTTGTCCAGATTCCATTTTGTTGTCACTTGAGTTATCAAAGTTGGGCAGTAAAAAATTGAGGTTGGAAACAACACCTGGAATGAGGACCTCACATGACCTCCTTGTGCCCAACATTACACAATTCTCAATAGGTTGGTTTGGCCACTTTCTGCCTAAAGGCTTCTGCTGTTCCACTGCACTGCAGCAGGAGATCCCATCTCCATGGCATCATGCTGCAGGGGCATGTTGAGGAACCCAGGACATGAGGCACCCTTGTCTCATTCACACCATTTTTTTTTTCCAACTTTCATGTCAGAGTTTTCTGAGTATATCTTATCATCTTCTAACGGTTCCTTTTGTAAAGAGGGAGCCCTCTAAGAGTATGTCATCTCTGCTAGGGCTGTCTGATGCTACACAACTGAAATGACCCACCCCTGAAAATCATAGTGGGAGACCAAGCACTGTTGAGTCCAAGCAGCTTTATCTTGGAGTTGCTTCTCAGTGTCAGTCTGATCCCTGAGAAATCTGTCTCCTGTTTCTGCTACAGTTCCACAGTGAGCTTGCAATCTGTAGTTCAGCTTGCTCCCTGTAAAAATCATCATCTTGTTTGAGGGAGAAGTTAGAGCCTTAGAGAACTGCAGAAAACAGTGGCCCATATCTTAAATGAGACTTGTAAAGGCCATCACTTTCTTATCAAGCCCATTAACTTGAATGCCTTAAACAGCAAGCTAAGGACCATATCCTTTGCAGAGGTGTAGGTAGTCATGATATGTGGCTGAGTGTTGAATACATGTATAATTGAACATACATTTCTACACAGGTATTTTGACCAGGCAGTCAGCTAATAGCTCTGAATAAGATACTCTGCCCTCTTACATGAGTTCATCTGCCACTCAGACTTGCTTAGCAAGATATATGCTGCTTTTTATGCATATAACTCTTGTTAATGCTAAGGATCGTTACAAGTGTGATTTGAGAGGTGTCCTTGCTTCATCCTTTCAGGATATAGTCCCTGAGGAGAAGGAGTTAATCTTTGTACGACATGGCTGTCCAGAAATGCTTGCAAATCAAATGGTTTCATTTGCTGTTTGTGCAGGGAGGGGGGAAGATGGGGGCTGCACACCTTAAAAAATTCTCTCACCCAGCAACTTGCTTTAAAGAACAAAGACTTTTTAGGTTTTCAGGAGCTCAAAAAGGCGTTCAATCACATTCACTTTGAATAATTTGATATGAACCTGTCTTGTCAGTTAGATATCTGTCTGCAAAGACTATTTTTAAAAAATTAGTTTTGGTTTGGTGCTACCTCCTGTCTAAACAGGGAGGGGGTGTCAGGAAACCCCAAATTTGATTTCAGCATCTAACACAGCTGGCCACATGACATATAGTGAGTCACTTAACTTCTCTTTTTCTTCTCCTGTTACTGGCAGAACAGTTTCCCAATGTATCTTTTCTTTCATGTTGCCCATCTGTTCAGATCTGTGCTTTTTTGTTTGTTTTGTTGGTTTGTTTTTTTTTTGGACCAGGATTTCCATTATTCCTCCAGCAAGGCGTGTAGTTGGGGCATAAGGCATACCAAGTGGTGGTTGCCTGTTCAACATATAGCAAATGGGAGTGAAGAAAAGCAGAGCTTTATTTACACAACAGTTCCAGTCTGTGCCATGGCACTACAGTGAGCGCGCAGGAGGCTCGCAGCGACGCGGCTACACATGTTCTGGAATATGGGTACTCCATGTGTTGTTTTTCAGCCTCCTGGGAGAGCTTGCCTGCTAAAGTTCTGCAATCTGGATCTGCTGTGTATTCAGTGTTATTTTTGTACCAGCTGATAGCATAAAGCATATCTGAATCAACTTGCTTCATGTTAGACGTGGCCCTCTGCAAATAAACGCACATGTTAAGAAACCCCTTCCATGACATAATTAGTTGTCTGTAAGCCACGGTATGATTGTGTGGAGTAATTAGTTCTGTTTATTTAAAGGAGGCCCGGAAACATATTAGCAGTTGCCAGTGGACCAACAAGGAGAAAAAGAAAAGATAAAACCCCATGCGTGGTGGTTATTAGTCTCTTCATCATACTAATGGACAGCTTGTAAGAAATTGGACTTGCTATCAGTGGCCCCAAGTAACAGCAATCGTGTAGGGGCATTGTTTCTCCTCACTGGCGATAAGGGTGACTTGTGGCAGCTTTGATAGGATGCTCATTTTTATCTGCTAAGTGCATGATGCTTGTAAAAACAGCAGTGGCCTTGTTACCACTTGACATGACACTAGTTTTAGCTGTTTACGCTGACACGCCACTATACTCTTTTAAAGCTTCAGCCTGGGGTCTGGTTCATTAGAGAACTTCAGAAATGATACTGATACAGGATCTGGGCTGATTTCTTTATGCTCCCTGCTCCAAGCAAGAGGAAGAGAGTCAGTGTAGCCCAGTGGAGGGCCTTCACTTGCTTGTCAGATTTACTTTTTGTGGTGAAGTAGTAGTTTTTAGAAAAGCAAATGAGGTACTTCATTTATCTGTAGGTTGATTTACACAAGGGATAGGGAAGGGAACTCTGTCTGTAACCCCTGAAGGATGGAAAGGAAACAGACTCCAGCATGGATTGTGTGCAGCTGGTTGGTGGCCCCAGCTCCCAGCAGGGATGTTTCCAAGAGCTGCGGCAGTGGTTAGGCTCAAATAGATCTTGCATAGATCCAGGCCTTCTGAACTCAATAGGCTTAAAAAGGGTGGCAACTACACCATTTACTTCTGAAACCTGTGGCATTTAATATATTGGAGTTTTTTCCTACCAGATTTCTAAACGGCCTTCTATGGGCTATTAGTGAATTATTTCCCTGTTCTGTAATTGGCTTATGAATTTTACAGAGGGGTTATTAGCTCTAAAGGGTTGTGACAAATGACCGGGGAGAAGAAGGAAAACTTAGTCAAACTTTTCTTCCCCGCCTCCACCCCTAGATTTAGCAGCTGTGCTAAGTCTAGGCATGCTCTCAGTCTTTGTAAAGATGTGAGGAGATCAGTTACTGATCCCAGGTTCCAAGGAAAGGGCTTCTCCTATGAAGGGGAGAAAATCTTCTGGAGTTCCTCACTGCAGTAACTATTAGTGATGAGCTGCCCCAGTCAGCTGAAATAGAGATTATAGGTGATGGTAGGAGCCCTGATCTGAGCCTCTGTGCTAAGAATTCGCCCATTTGCTACCCTAAGTCCACACACAAGTTGGAAACATTTTGGTGGAAGCAAAGCTTCATCGCCCAGATTCTGTCAGTTCAGGAAAGAGGACGTTGCTGCCTGCAAAAAGAGACAATCTTCAGAAAGTGCTAGGAAACCTCTGGCAGTGGTGTGTGACTGTAATCCATCTGATATCTGTCAGGGCTCCTTTGTCTGAGCTTCTGCAGAAGCTCATTTTCAGATCTCTGCTCTTCAAGGTGTCCTGGGTAATTTCTGTGTATAAACCAAACCATTAAATAAATAAGTAAATCCTATCTTCTCAGTACCCTCAGGTCACATTTTGCATTAGGGGCTGTTCCTTAGACTTCTTTTACTTCTGAATGCTCTCACTTCTACATACCATGTGATATAAATAATACTGCTGGGAATCTGAGAGCTGCAGCTTTTTATGGCCACACTGCGATATTGTGCTCTGAATTCACGTTACTAATTTTGCTGCTTGTGGCTCACATCTGGCCCACCTTTCCATGTGGCCATCCTGTCCTGTTCTGCCATCAGCTGCTCTGGGATTGCTGCATGTGCAATGCACCTGCAATCATTCAACCTGAAAGTGTGGGGGAAGGTAGCCAGCAAAACATATGAGTAAGATTTTTTTGCAAGCATATTTGAGTCATTTGTCAGGAGTCGCTTGTTTCCATGGGAATTAGTGAGTGAGAGAAGACATAGGTGAATCTTATTCCTTGCTTTAGCCTCAAGTCTGGCTGCATCAACCTGCAGGACCTATAATTTAGACCCAGGGGTGACTGAGAGAGCTCATTTTCCTTTTTAATTATTATTGCAGTGAATAGATGGTGACCTGTCATGGGAGGAGAAGAGCTGTGTGCCTACTGGTTAGAACAACCTGACACTGCAGCCCAAACTTCCTCGTGTGGCTGTAAATATGCCAGGCCTGCCCTTGTGGCAAACTACAAATGCTCTCAGACTTTTGAGAAGCCTGGGGAGAAGATTCCAGATCCTAAGGAAGAACAATTCATCTCTTTTCCCATCCCCCTGTACACACATACACCATCCCCTTGTCTCTTTTTAGGTCATTTATAATCAGCAGTCATGGAGCACTGGCCTCATTAGTGATATAGCCATTCCTTCAGTGCTTCAGAAATAATCATTTAGAAAAAATGCACGGTTTTCTTCCCTTGAGAGCCTGTGAGTGATGAATTTATTTCAGTCTGGCTGCCTTGGCTGTCTTGCTCAGCCTTATCTCCATATTTATTTCAACAAATAATGTACTATGGGAACAACAAAACAGAGTCTGTGACACAGACAGAATAGGCTGGGCAGGGAGGGGTTAACCAGGGAGATGGCATTGGAAAGCTGGGGCTCAGGGGGAGAGTTTTTTATTCAGAGTCATATTTTAATGTATATACTTTCTGAGTGTTTGTGTTTGTAGAGGTTTAGAAGCCCTGGGATTTGAACATTGATTTATTCATAGGACACCATTTAGAGAACACACATTGTCCCCTGAGTGGTCCCAGCCACTGACCTTTCTCCTGAAGGGACCATCCCTTTTGTAATGGCGGACAGGTGATTAACTTTCTATGCCAGCTAATGACTGGGGTCTCTCACCAGCAAGCACCAGTAATTGTGACTGGCCTGGAGGACTGGTGTACTGGGACCCATGTCCTCACCCAACAGGCGGTCAGACGCCCCGTGGCACCGAGGGTCCAGCTGCATATTGCTCCACCTCCAGGCATCAGCACTTGCAGCTACTGTCAACCAGGGTTACGGAGGGACTTAAACTCGTGATTTTTATTCTGCCAGTGACCATTTCAGTAACTGAGTGTTTCTCTCCAGAAGCCGAACATCCAAGGTCAGTGGCGAAGGACTGGGAGGCAGAGCTCCCGTCTCTTCCTCCCAGTGCTTCTTCAGACACCCCGGGCAGCCCAGCTGTGCCACCACTTCCCAGTGTGCACATCACAGTTAAACACAGCCCTTTCCTCCAAGCTACCACAGTCACACTGGGTTTATTTGAATAACATTAAACACTCTGAATTCCTTGAAATTATCCTTTCTAAGGATTGACTTTCCCCGATGGGTAAGCTCTTCTCATTAGAACACTTAGTTAGCACCCCTGCTCTGCCCTGCTGCTGGGCAAATAAATCTAAGTGTATGGCATCGCTTCATGTCATGTGGTTGCAAGCACAAGTCAGCTCTGCATGTCACGTGTTGTATTTGAAGTCTGGCTTTATGGGTACTTATGAAAAGGAAGGCTGAGCCTATCCTCTGCCAAAATATAGCCCCCCTTCCCCTTTCCTCCCACTTGGGACATGCAAGCTCATGTGTGAAGTGGTTTTTCTGCTGAGGCTTGTGCCTGCGTTTCATTTATTCCCTGGGATGGCTTTTCTGAAGCATCTGGAACTTGTCACTTTTGTGTGCAGCTGTAAAGTACTTGTAATTTGCCTTGCTCTCTGTTTTCCAAAGTGGTTCCTATTCAGATTTACTTACAGGTAGCATTTGTGCACAGAAGACCCAGCATTTGATTGCAGAGATCCAAGCAGTTACGCACGTAGCAGCCCTGTTGTATAGTTTGTGTACATGCACACATATTCTTAATGCCTTTTCCAGGTTTTTTCCTTAGTGAACACGGCATTCATTTGCCTAAAATTCATCCCCTGTTGGCTTGTTAATTAGTAGATATTCCCAAAGTTTTCTTTGCACCTCTATCCCTTTTATACAGAAATTTCAAAGGCCCAAGCTAACCAGTTCTCTACCAGCGTAACCACGAGAGGTGATGGACTAATATTTTAAAGCCAGTTCAAATGCTGCTTGTGTCAACCTTCAAATTTAGAGACAAATATCCCCTTCCAGTCTTTTCCATTAAGACAAAATAATTCCTTAATTATTTTCAGCTGTTTTCTTTGTGCATTGCTGTCTAATCACCTTGGTAGCAGGACTGTAACCAGGTAATGGGGGAATAAGCAGCAGTTGGCTTGCTGTCTTCTTCCCTAAGAAAAAATCAGTGCATACATCTGCCCTACTTTAGGGATAAGCATCAACAGCTCAGGAAATCTGGGGGGTGGTGGTATAAGCAGGAAGGCTCATAACAGTGCCATCTCTCTGTGAACAGGGAGAGTTCTCAGGGGAGGAATTTAACACTTTGTTCTTTCCAGCTGCTGGTTGGGAATGCTTTCAGCTTTTGCAAAGTCATACCTCCCTTGCCTTAGAAGAATTTACCTAAGAGGAAGCACAGAGCCATATCTTTGAAACACTGTGCTGGTCACCTTCATTTTACAGGTGGGGAAAATGTCTTAAAACGACTTTCATATCAGGCAGCAATTGAGGGAGAAGGGACAGATTCTGAAAGAGAGCAGGTAGCTTTCATTTTGCTGTATCGGCCTCAAGGATATCTCTGCTTTCTGACAGAGAAACTCCTAAAAGTCTCAAAGATATTTTTTTCATCTTTATTGAAGTGCTGGAAGCTTTGCATTTACAGAACAGATGTCCTTTGTTACAAATTTTTCATTCCTTATTGAAATAGATATGAGGAAGAATTCATACCACACAAACTCAGAGGGAAGCAGCATTTTAAATGGAATGATTAAAAACCTTGCCTTATCCCATTGCTTCATTTTTCACTTGTGACTCTTGTGATGTCACCCATTTGCTCTACTCCAGTTGCCGTAGCTTTTGCTGGAGAAGAGAAATTCACCTTGGGTGTCCCTATTCAATGTGAAAAGGTAAGTGAAAAAGAAAATAGAGGGGGAATATCTCTTTTAATCTTTTCAGATCAGAATGAACTCAGGATCAATCCTGGGCCTGCACCTGATATGCTTTCTTGATGCTCATTAAGTTGAACTTGTGATAACCTACTGTAAAAGATTTAGGCTTCAGACACAAGAGCAGGCTAAGACTCTGTGCAGACCATCAGTCCCAGCTGAATGATCAGAAGTGATGGGTCAATACATACAACAAAACCATGGCTGAAACCAAGTTCATCATTAAGGAAGTATGGGGAGGAAGTCCCCCTGTGCAGGCAGGGAATGAAGAGCATAATTGAGGTTGCTGGATCTTACACCTAACGCGTTAGCCAACTAAAGCACAGTTTACACCAAAAGGGTGTGAGCATCAGTGAACTATATGGTTGCTCGTGATATTAATTTACTTCAAATCCTTCCTGTAAGCTCTTTGTAGAGTTACACACTGTGAGCTTCTTTTTCTGTTAATCTTTTCTTTTGTGAGGCTGAGTTTACTGCTGGTGAGGAAAGGCAGCCTGATGTCCATGGAAAATGAAATCCTGTATTTATCCATGGACTAAGAGCCAGCTGTTCCAGCAGTGGAACCCACTGCAAGATTGAATTCAGCTCACTCAGCCCTCTCCTTCCCCTTGGTTTGCCTTCTCTGATTGCCTGTTGTGCAGTGAAATTGGTAAAATGGATGTATCATCTATTCTAAATTAGACTGACACCGCTCAGTTGGCCCGATGCCTTTCAATAGCTTTTCAGGTTTTGTCAAGTACAGTGAGACTGAGCCACTTGCTTTAAACCTATCAGTCAAAGCAGGTGTTTGGGAAGAGCAGTGCTTTACCTCTGAGATTCACAAACTATGGTACATGCTACCCACTAGCAGAGCTCAAAGATGTAGGGGTTTCTGCACCTACCCATAGAGAAACCCTTCAAAACCCTGGCCAGTCACCCTATCCATTACAAGAAAACTCCCACAAAAAATCTAAGATGCTGCTGCTACCTTCACCCAGGAGAGGCAGGCTGTCCTGAAGACACTACTCTTCCAGCACCCTCATGTCCAGTAGAAGGCCCCCAGATGGAGCTGCCCAGGCAGAGCACAAGGTGAGCTGTAGGATCCCTGCTTGACCACAAACAGCTTTGGGCATAGGTTGCTGCCAGAGTCAGACACTGTGTGTCACAAGAGAGGTGACTGTGAGTTCTGGCCTTAAGAAGTGTTGAAGCCTTTCCCAGAAAAGGAGGATTAAAGCAGAATCAACAGAATGCAGACCAAAAGTTGGAGGAAGGGGTGAATGTTTTAATGAAATATACATTAAATTTTCCAGGTACTTTTGCTCCCAACACTAGGTCCTGATCCTTTTTTTACCCCTGTTATACTGGTTTGTCTACAGCTACTGAGGCCAGTTTTAAAGCTAGGGCAAAAACATCAGGCTAACACTACTTTTCCTGATGCTTCAGCCTCAGGTGGTTTTGCTTTAGGCTGTGAACACAAACCAGCCTCCTATAGTGCTTCCCTTTTTTTTTGCATCTGTTCATGTCTCATGTAAGTGAACTTAGATTAATTGTAGTTTTCTTCCCCTCTAGATCTGACCATCTTGAATGGCCGTAAAACACCTGCAGGATATGGTTCACTCAGGGATTCAGATGGATTAATATCTTCTTCTAGCCCACAGCCAAATGCAAGAAGAAATCCCATCCCAAAGCATCCTATTGCTGTTGCAATACTGGGTTTAAACCTCATCAGATTTCCACAGATTTGGCTTGTGGATGATATGAGCAATTCTCCTTACTCTCCTTCCTTTTACACTTAGTTTTGCTGATATTTTGGGAGTGAACAGTTCATCACACTGAGAAAATCCACAAGGTATGATTGCATTAATAGGAAAGTGATTTCCACCAGAAATCATGGAACAAAAGCAGCGTTCCTCAGTTACTGAGCTGCTCGGTTGGCATTGAGCAACCAGGTTCTGTTTCTAGTCTGTGCCCCACTCTTAACCCCACAGCCATTTTTTTTAATTACCTCTCTAAGAGTTTGACTGGCCACTTTCACCCCCCCCAAGCCCAGTTTATCAGAGCCATCAAAACATGGACTTTTGCGAAGTCTGTGCAGCAGGATTGTGGCTGAACATGGGATCAGAAGTCACCAAGTAATAGCTGGTGGATAGAGTTGCTGCCATGAGAGCTCTGCACTAGCATCAAGCAAAGCCACTATTCCCCCAACAGAAGTTACTGTCAAATCTTTGCAGCCTTTGGCTCATCTGATGTTTAACCCAGCTTTACTGAAAAGTTTGCAGGTTTCCTGACAGACTTACTAGGATCAGGATTTAACTCTTGTTAGCTGGTACAGTGCAGAATGCCATACCTTGGCTTATATCCTCTGGGCATGAGAATAAGATTTACCTTGTGTTATGTGACTCGGGCTGGCAGTCATGCGTGAATGCAGGGTGCATTTTGTTACACATAGAAAAGTTGAGGTGAGATTCATTTTCTTGCAGTGTCTTTCAGTTTTCTAAAAATCTGTGGGAGGTGGTAGCAGATAAGTCCTTGGTTTTAGTTCCTCTAAGTCTAAAATTAAATGTATGTAGAGGAGAATAGCCTCTAACAGAGCTGTGGGACCAGCAGGTAGGCATGATGTAAACAGCGATGTCTGAAATGCTGTAGAAATCCACACGGGGATGCAAGTCTGGTGTGTAATTCCTGCTGCTGGCACCATCTCGCTCCCCGTACACGTGCAAAGATGGGGAGCGAGGAGCTTCGGGTTAGAGCAGGGATTGCAGCCCTGCATCAAAATGGCAGTGCTTTGTTAGGGCCTTTCTTCCCCAGTGCCCTTTCCCGGCTGACACCAAACGGGCAGGAGAGACGCGGTGTGTTTTCTTGGTGCTCCGCCTGTGCCGTTCTCCCATCCTCCCCACCCCATCCTCCCCCCTCCCCTACTCCCCTGCACTCCTCTTACTCCCACTGCCCACATCGAACATGTACAGATTTTACGGTTCACTGGAGAATAAGTGGCTGTCATTTCACAGATGGGCCAGGATGTAATTAGCCACAATGCATCGAAGTAATGGAACAGATGTCTCTTTGTAAACTGAGTTTGCTGTTGCACACTCTGTGTGTGTGACCTGCCGACTGCTCCGGGCGATTCCTCCTGGCCCCCTCACCCCCTCCCCTCTCTCTGTTGCCGAGCCAAGGGCTTAGCTCACATCAAGTGTTTGTGTGTTTGCGGATTTGTTTTCCTCTCTTTCTCCTGCACTTGTCTCTCCTGCTGTAAGGCCACTGATTATGTGACGGATTGTTAGCAAGCAGAACCTGCATTTATCGATGGAGTCATTCAAAATAGAAAAGGTGATACCCCTCTTATGAGATAATAGGCAGTTTCAAGTTGCTCTTATTACCCGATGATAATACACCAGTAAAATCATAAATTACTGTTATGATGCCCAGCCTTCTCCTTTCTTCTTTTTTCTTCTTTCTTTAGCTGAAAATAAAATAGCTGCTCTCCCTGAGCCCTCAAATTAGTATTTATATTTTAGATAAGAGAGGGGCTGTTGGACTGATTACAATATGATAATGCACACAAGCTGAAAACAAACACTGCAGAAAGGTGCCTGTCTGGCTCATCTAGGAACTGCAATCCAACCACCAATCCAAACATAAAAGAGGCAAAACCAGAGCCTGACTTCCATATTCTCATTTTGTAGAGCAACCTTGTCTCTGCCAGGTACAGAAAATGGATAACTTTAATTTAATCTAGTGAAAGGTGTCTCTGCCCATGGTGGGTTGGAACGAGATTATATTTAAGGTCTCTTTCAACCCAAACCATTCCATAATTCTACAATTCATAGAAGTTTCTCCCTTAAGATTCTTGAGACGTATTTTCAGACTACATCTATGCAGGTTTTCCATTCCTTTAGTTCATCATATCCATGCAGCTCCTGAGCCCTGTACATCTTAACACTGGCAGCTCTCCAGCTGTGCTGCTTTAGCTGCTTCTGCTGAGGGTTTCCTGCCGGTGTTCCACACCACAGCAGGGGGCAAAGGGACCAACTGGAGCAGGCTGGCTCTTGGCTCTGTTTACAGCTCAGCCAGGCTATGAAGGAGCTAAACACCATGACCAGGCACCAGCTACTGGTGACAGAAACCTAATGGTGACACGAACAGGAAGGACATTTAAAGAAAATACAGTTTTGTTCTCAATACTTCTGGGTGTTTTCATTGTTTGTGTCTCAGAATTCTCATAGTGAAATCATATAGGCAGTCCCTCTGTGTGTGTCTGTGTGTGCTTGTGTGCATTTATGGTTTATTTTCATACAAATTTCCTGAAGAGCTGCATTGTTTCCCAAGGGCAGTTCTGATGAAAAGGTTCTTATTAGTTCCCTTAGTTTTGACCCGGCAAGCTTAACTTCAGATTGCACATCTTCTGAGTGTTAACAGTGGTGAGATACATTCACGAGTGATGGCAAAAAGCAGGTATTATGTGTAGGGAGGAACAAGTTTTTACCTCGAGCAAAAATGATAAGGAGGCTAAGCAGCATAATGATGGAGTGCAGAGTGTAAATACGCTGGATATGTTAAACCTAGAGAACAGTATCATAACCCAGAATAATCCCCTGTGGCTGTGGACAAGGTATGGGCCTGCTGCCATCTTCAGCCCATGGTTGATTAAAAATTTTAAAGGACCCAAGCATTTGAGGTTGGTCTGCAGCTTCATGTATACCTCTTAAAAGAGCTATAGTGAAACATGAGAGAGAAATAATAACCCAGCTGGTGCCAGCCTTCAAAAGCAAATCACTCATGCACTGGGTTTCTCTACCCTACCACATACTCATAAAGCTATTTTCACTCGTGTGGACACATGAGCTGAGCAGTTCCCATGCTGGCTTGACAGTCACAGAATCGCAGAATATTCTGAGGGACTTGCAAGGATCATCAAGTCTGACCCATGAGTGAATGCTCAAAACCAGAACCATAAGCTGGGAAACACAGAACCTATCAGCCCCTCAAACACCCATTGTGGGGGCACCAGAGCTTTTTCAGTGCTTTCAGGTCAGCTGGGTGTGTGCACAGAATTGGCAGTGTTGGAGAAGTCTTCTGAGGCGTATCAGACTGGCAGCAAATTTTACCAACACAATAATGTGGACTCCTTTGGGTCAAAGACCATACTATGATGCATGAGAAGTAGCTTATAGCACAAGAATGTGCATTTCCACTGGAAAAAAATAAAGCAAATTATGCTATGGAGTTGAGAGTGTGGCTTTTAGTATCCTCTGATGGTTTAAGCAGTAGGTATTTTGTGAGACAAGGAATATGGGATTTTGACACTGTTTGTAACCTTCATCTCTCGATCGAAATAGTGGTTGAAAGTGGCATCAGGAAGAGAAGTGGTTGCTGAGACTCTTTGCTAAACATGAGTTCTCCACGGAAGAGACCCAGTGATTCCCAGGACTTCCTAGCACTTACAATGCAGCGTATTTTATAATCTCTAGTGTCATTGTAAAATTCCACAGACCTATTTAATATGTTCCCATTCTTGTATACAGGACTTAGGAAACTCAGGGACAAGGACAGCTCTGGGCAGCTAAGCTGAAAGCCACTGCTTGGGCTCTGGGATCCCAGCAAACTTGGGGGACCAACAGGAGACACCTACGACTGCTTTTGGTCCAGGGCTATTGGAAGGGTGCCAGTCCCAGCAGGGAGTACTTCTGAGGTCTTTTTGGACAAAACCAAAATAAGGCATTTGATTCAATTTCACTTGTGGCACTGCCCACGTCCAAGCTGGTCTCCGCAGGTGACTCGCTGACTGCCAACACGTTGGTTTGGTTGTGCTGCTATTTCTGGTCGGGGCTTATTCCTGCGTAGCAATTAGGCAGCCGAGAGGAAGGCACAAGAGTGCAGCCCAGGCCTGTGACCTCGCTAAACTGGCTGACCCAAAGCTCTGCAAACAGGATTGAGCATGAGGGTGTCACTCTTCAGCCGAGCCGTGCATGTCTGCAGGCACATTTCCGCTAAGTGGCGTCGGGGCTGGTTCCCTGCAAAACTCATGTACCCTAGGGAGGACATCCCTGAGCTTCCAGCTTCTCCTTTTGGGTTTCTTTGTCTTGTTTTGTTTGGTTTTTTTTTTCCTTTTGATACTCAAATCCACATGTTCATCTCCCCTGCACTGATGGAAATTACTCTATGATTTGTTATGATTTTTCAAATTCGTTTTTAAAAAAAGGTCCTGTGGTTTCCTTGGGTTTCAGTCAACATTGTGGTCTGCATGGTTGGTCTGTGATAAAGCTGATACTTGAACGGTATTTTTGACTGGTTTCATCTGGTCCCTGCTTTTCAAGAGACAAAACTTAGGATTTGTTAAGTCTTTCCAATACAGTAGCATTGCAAAGCAGGTACAGTAGATTGATTGAGCTTTCCTTTGCCTTGTGTCAGAAGAACCAAGCGTAGTGCTGCAAATTCAGGATGGTGTAACGTTAGGGAGAAAGAGGGAGTTTCTCTTTGGGCCTAAATGAAGGCAGTCTCTGGCAGCTTAAACTCAGTGGCTTGTCAGTCTCTCAGCAGCAGCAGTTGCACAACACTTGGGAAGATACCGTACAGCAGCAAGTGCTTATAACAAAGAACTATCTCTACCAAATTCTTTTAAAAGAGTATAGTTTATTTGACAAGAATTATTTTTTTACTGTGTAAACAATAGCTTTCTTACTTCCAAAGCCCTTTCTCAGGCAAAGTTTCCCCTGACCCAGCAGAAGGAAGACTAAGTTGAAACCCTGAAAACAGCTATCACAGAATGGTTTGCACTGGAAGGAACCCTAAAGATCATCTAATTCCAATCCCCCTGCAACTGGCAGGGGCACCTTCCACTAAACCAGGTTGCTCAGTGCCTTGTCCAACCTGGCCTTGAACACTTCTAGGGATGGGGCAGCCACAGCTTCTCTGGGTAACCTGTTCCAGTCCCTCACCACTCTCACAGGAAAGAATTTGTTCCTAATGTCTAATCTAACCTTACCCTCTGAATCTGAACTCTGGAGGCTTTATGCCAAAGCAAAGGTCCTGCTTGCGGTGCTGTGCTGCAGGGAGAAGGGTGTGGGTGCCAGGAGAAGGCAGCCCAGGAACCACCCGAGTGCCCAGGCAGGCATGGAAGAGGCCTGTGTTGGCAGGGAAGATGATTGCTGGGCACAGGATAATGGTCCATCAGGACAATCATTCAAGAACATGCATTTCTCTCTCTCTCTCTCTTCACATCTGACTGGTTATCTATTGCTCCTCTTTACTGCAGTTTGCTTGTAGGGCTTCATAGCTTTTGAAGGTATAAGAATAGGACTTTTTTTCCCCTCCTTTTTTTTTTTTTTTCCTTTGCCTTGAAGTAATCATCTATATTTAGGTCAGTGACATGATGAAAGATGTTTATGTGTTTTTACCTAAAGCTGGAAATTGCCTTTCCGGATATCACTGAATGGAAAAAAAAAGCTAATGGAGCCTTGTTGTGCTTTCATTGCTTTTGCAGTGGTGTTCTTGTTTTAGTGCTATGGCACGCGAAACATCCTTCCCCACCGCATGGCTCTCGGCTTTCAGCTCCCTCTGCATCCTCTGCTGGCTCCCCTGCATGGAGTGGACTTGGAGAAGGGCAAGGGGAAGGTCACTCAGAGTTTTTTTTCTCCAGCTACCTGGAGCAGGCATCACCAGCTCTACCCTATCAAGTAGAAAATGTGGCGCTGATAAATCCTGTCCGCTAAGGAGCCGAGCCTTTTTAATATGCAAGTGCTCAGTCAAAGAAAGTAAACAGACATCTCCTTCTGCTGGGAATTACTAGACAAATGTCTCCCTCCCCTTACCCTCCTTCCTTCCTCCTCCCTTCCATTTAAGTGTAGGAAATTCTGCTTGCTTTATTTGATAAAGAGGAGGAGGGGAAAGGACATGTACTGAATCATGGTTAAGCTGCTGTCTTCTACCTCAAGACCTTTCAGTCTAGATGTGCTTCATTAGTTTGATAAGCAGACACCAAAAAGGGGGAGGGGTGTGGGGTTTGCATGAGGGGATCTGCCTAGGGGCTGCCCGGAGGTTTAAGAAGATGAACTGCTAATGATGTTGAAGCTGTACCTTTTTGGGACCTTGGCTCCTGGAGGAAAAACGGGCCCTTTTCACTAATTGTGTTGTGCTCAGTAGTGTGATGGAAAGGATCTCACAGGGGAGTGAGACAGAATGAATATCGGCTGGGCTCTTCCCCTGAGCAGCCCCCACTCTACTCCTCCCCCAGCCCAACTCTCCTCTCTTCAGTGAGGTATCTGGCATGAGGTAATCCTAAATATCAGGAGATAACATTAAGAAAAGAGATCAATTTGGCAGGTCATTTATTTGGACAGTCTGGTGTGAGACTTGCGAACTGAACATAGATTTTTAACGAATGTTGTCCAAATTGGCAGTGCAACTGTTTTGATGAATAGCTACCAGAAAGACTGTGAACCTTGGATCTGGCCCTGTGCATGTTCAAACACAGGATCTGAGGACTTTCGAACGCTGCTCGCTCTAATCCTGTGCCAGCCCCTTTCCTCTCTGTCAGACTCACGTCTCCGAAGCAGATAACTGTATCTCCCCAGTGCAGCAGTGTGGGCAGGTTTTCACCTGAGATGCTGTTGCATGTTCCCAGGTGTGTCTGGTTTTTTTTCAGCAGCTGGATGCTGCCCCAGTTGAGAAGGTAAAGTGCAATTCCCAGGTGTGCTTGTGCGGAGCACCCAGGCTCTCCATGGCTTGGATTTTTTCCTTTCTCCTGCACCAGTGTTACCCCAGCCCTGTGAAGTCTGGTGTTAAACTGAGTTCTCTGTGAGTTTTGGGGTGAGAGTGACTGCTGGTGGACAGGCTGTGCCTGGGAGTCCGTTTCCAGACTCCTGCCAAATGCCACCCCTACGAACCCCTTGTTATCTGGGCACCTTCTCCCCTGGGCAAAGAAGCCAAAGGCAGCTGGAGATGCTGCTTGGAGCTTTGCTTTCTCAAACACCAGTGGGCACAACATGCCAGAACCATGGAGGTCATGGGCCTCTAGGTTCAAAAGGGACCTTTTTAACCTAAGCATAGCGTCATCTTAAAATTGTATATCCCTGCCACAGTCAAGGGCTGGTTAGTCAGCGACAGGTGGGAATCACTTGAAAAGTCGTTCGGCAAAGGAGACATGGGTAGAACTTCAGGAGGCAGCTGGATATCCAGGGAACTGCCTGAAATGGGAGATCTCTCCACTGTCAAGGAAAAAACCCATGATAATGTACTGTCTTTTGAGCAGCTCAGGAGTGGGCAGTAGGTTTAAAGCAAAAGGATGTTTTGGTTTTCTTTTGGTTTGTTTGTTTTTCTGCACAGCATCTACTTAGTGTTCGAATTCCCTGATGCATGCTGTTGCAGAGATTGTGTCTGAAAGGAATCCTATAAATGCACAAAGGAGAGGTTTGCAGTTGAGAGCAAGAGTGCTAGATCGACACAGTCACCAGCAGCACAGGATGCTGTTAATCCCCTGATTGCTGGATGCTGGGAGAGATGCCAGGGACATGCTCACTGCACATCTGTCCTTCTTCCTGTTACACTTTCCCCAAGCATTTGTGGCTGGCTGCTGTCAGAGATGGGATACTGGTCTAACAAAACCTTTCAGTTACGTTATTACGTTATGCTAACAGGACAAGGGTGGAATGAACACGTGGACTGGGACATGGTGGAATAACCTGTGCAGCCCAGGCTGCGGAGCAGAGCTTTATGGAGCTGCTGCTGGTCGTAAGTACTTCCATACGTGACTTCCTCAGCATCCCTTTGAAGGCGATGGTCAAAGGAGGAGTGCTGGCAGACAGTGCAATAAATGCTAATGTTATATGTGTTGTAAACCACTTCACAGAGAGAGGTAAACATTTCCCAGGAATTGGTGTGGTGAGGCCAAGAGACAGACTGTTTGAAGTTATGACCAGCTGCATCTCTTCCTTTCTTTGCAGAGACAACTTTACGCAGTGGGTGACACAGACAACCAAAACCAAAGCTTATTTGAGAGTTTTTGCCTGCCTTCCACCCTGTTGCCTCCTGCCTCAGCCCCATGCCTGTCCTCTGACGCTGAGAGAGGGACCCTCCTATGGAAACCTCTCATTCTGTAGTTCTACTGGTCCTCCCTCTCACTTAGCATATGTTGTGTATGCACCTCTGCCATGACCAAAATCCCTGTTTTGTCAGCTCACAGGAGCAGAGATGGGTGCAGGGAGGGAGTGGGATCACCCCCACTCATGGGGGGATGCAGAGCAGTCTATTCCTGTGGAGAAAACATGCATCACACAGGGTGGGGGAGAGGGGACTGTGCCTTGGTCCCTATAATTATACCCATCTGTTACTTCCCTGTCTCTGCCACCACTGCTGAAACACACAAAGAATCACAAGTGTGATTTAAGCCCCTGGAGAATACAATGGCTACATTTGAACAAGCTGAGCTGGCCTCCAGTGCCCTGCTTTCACTGCCCCAGTGCTGCCTGTTGGGCTGGGCAGGGCCACTCTGGTACCAAGCGATCTCCTCTCGCTCTCCATCATTATTAACTTGCTGCCTTTTTGTTGTTTCTGCTGCTGTTGTCACACTGGTGTGGAGGGGACAATGTCAGAGCTGTTCTTCCTTTCCCTATCCAAGTGACTGCTTCAGGAGTTCAGTGCCTTCCACATTAATGGGACTGGTAAACTGGTTTTGCATTGCAGTTGCTCTTGTTTTCTGTGCCCTCTTGTCATTGCTGTTGACTCATCAGGCTGAAGTGTCTGAGCTTAATTGAAGCAGTAACAATGCAATCAACATTTCTCTCTATTTTTATCTGCATCTCCTCCTCCCCTCTGGTTTTTCTGCTCCTTGACATGCTATTTCTGGGGCTGAGAGCTTGGCAGCCTTTCCAAGGGTTGCACTGGGAGGGAACTGAGCCACAAGAGGAGTAAACCCACCAAAAGTAACAGGGGTTTTTTCTTTCTCTGAGTGATGCTGGACTCCCTGCTTTACACTCATCCTCACTGTGCCTCGTCACCTCCCTCTGTCATCCTTTCTGCAGCATGAAGGCCTGGGCAGAGGGAAGTAATCCTACAGCAGGACTGTATGGATGCACCTAATTAGCATAAAATTAACATAACCCTCTTTGTTTAACAGAGTACCCAGCTTTCCTTTATGCAAGTGATGTGACCAGAGGCAGGGAGGAGTGACTGGTCTTGGTGCAATCTTTGTAAGAGATCAGCGGTGAGGATGCTAGCTTGGTCTTTGAATGCCAAAGCATTCACCCCGACTTCAGGAGGAGAAGAGAGCATTCTGCCAGCTGCAGGCTTAGTGGCAACTGTGCTGCAGCAGATGACTGACACTCATGGTTTCAAACACAGGTCTCTGGTGTTAGCTGTGTATAAGTAGCCTGATTTGTCAGGGATGCGAGTCCTGGGAGCAGCAATATCTTTATCAGTCGGAGATGTTAAGACCTTGGAAAAATTCACCACTTTTCCTCAGGTGCTTAATTACAGGCTCTGAGATGTGTCTGCTCTTGTGTTCGTTTGGAGGGCTGGGATTTGGGCACTGCTGCTGAGTGTGCCACTTGGACCAGGATAACACTGCTCCCAGCAACTCCCATGGCCAACCAAAGGGCCTGGTGTGGTGAGTGTATTTACTGAGAGTGCCATGAGGGACAGACCCACAGCAGCCAGCTTCCCCTGGCTTCTTGCATTGATTTTATTCTGCTCTTCCCTCTACAAGTGCAAAGAACATCCTGACTGTGACAGCCTTTATTTCTCCCCAGCAACAGACGAAGAAGATGCATCTGTGTGTCATCCGGTGTGCCATCCAGCTGTGGCTGCACTGTTTCTTACTGTACCACTGGGAAGCCAGAGAAGCCAGCAGAGCTGAGTCAGGGACTTGACAAAGGCATGCTGCCTCTTTGCAGAGAGGCTGTGTTCTCTTTTACTTTCTTAGTCCTTTTCCCATATCACTTCTCCAGTGCCGGGGTTGCCCGGGGACAGGCAGAAAGCCTATTGCTGGGAGAAGGAAGCTAGGGTATGGGAGCTGGAAGCTCTTAAGTCTCTGTAAACATGCCCACTTAGGGGAAAATTAGTGATGGGAGGCAGGAAGGAGTAAGTAAGAAAATGTGGCCATTTTTTAGTAAATGAAGTGGCATCTTTTGACTGCAGTTTGCGTGGGCAGAGTAGCAAGAAACACATGTAGCTTAAAGGGTTTGCATTCCAAAGGATGCCAGCTGGCTTTAAAATGTTTCTTCTTCTGTAATCGGTTAGGGTTACTATTGTTGATGGCAAAACCTAAAATGTCAAGAGGAGAAAGTATGAGGAGAACCAGTGTTTTTAATTTTACTCCTTTCTAATGTCTTGGTGCACAGAGAAGCACATGTGTGTTGTTGGTGCCCGAATTTTTTTTCCATGTAGTTTTTCGTCCCCCCCAAAGGCACGTTTTGCTCTTCTGCAAAGTGATGGCAGGCAGAGAATCATCTAAAAGTATGAAAATGTAAATAGAAAAAAAACAAAAGTGAGAACAGGCATCTGGGTAGGTGAATTTATTGAAAATACTTCATCTTGTGTCTGGGAAATGCCTGGATTTCAGGCTGACAGAGTCCTTTGCCATGAGACACGCCTCTCCTTTGTGTGAACCATACCACCCTGCATCCTCTTTCTGTCACCTTTTTAGCATTGTTATTGGACTGCTCATCTCTGTTTTGTAATCCTATTCACTTTTTTAAATACAAAATTAACATACTCTTCTCCTCCCCACTCCCACCCTGTGGTACAGAGAAAGACTGCTGCTTTGTATTAAACCTAGAATTGTTTTTAAGGCAATACATGCACATCTAGACCTCTCAGCACTGATGCTGTGATCTCTGCTGGCATCTTCAATAATTTTATGTCTTTGTGTTAGACTTTGCCTCACAAATATATATACAAAGCCCAAATTGTGTTATCTAGAGAACAAATGCTTTCAAATCTGTTCAAAGGTTGTGTGAGAACCAGCCACCGAAGCGAAGGAAGGCAAGAGGCAGCTGACTTTGTTAAACGCTTGTTAATACCTCTAGCTGTTGGCAGTGCCTGAAGTTGTAATCAGCTCTGTCTGTGTGTCTGTCTCTGCCTTCTGCTTTTGCATGTGCCTTTGTCGGCACATTTTTGGGCTGAGTTGTCTGTAGCTGCATGCCTGCTGGCGTGTCTCTCGCGTGTGCGCCGCCCTTCGGCGTGTGTTCTCTCCATACAGGATCTGCTCCGGTGTGCCCCAGCATGTCTGCCTGTGTGGGGTCTCTCCGGCTCAGCCGGCGTGCCAGCATCCGCCCCCCTCCCCGTGCGCTCCAGAATTTCACGTGTGGACCTCCCCGCGGGTCTGCCTGTCTGCCTGCGCGCATCTCTCTCCCCGTGAATCCCTGTGCCTCGGTGTGTCTGCACGCCTGGACGCGGGATGGGATGTGGGAGGCTTTGTTTGTGGTGGGGCTGGTAACATTTTAAGATGAATTCAGTGACTGTGCTCGTGTTGAGCTGAAGGCTCCGTCGTTTCCCTCTGTCAGCCTAACAGACACTTGTACCGGGGAGGAAAAGCTGTTGCCTTGGTGGCTTCAGTGAAGTGAAATAAAATGCTGTTTCGAGTCGGTGGGAGTGGGGATCATTCACAGATGTCAGCTCCTTAAAAATAGCCTCACTTAAAACGTATATGGAGAGAAGAAATTGGATTTTTCTCCTACAGGAGGGGCTTGTACCCTTGCATGGTGTCAGATTTCTCCCCCCCAGATCCAGGCAGAATGCTGTGCTCTGAAGGGAAGGTCTTTAAAAACAAAACAAAAGGCAGCTGTCAATTTAATCCAAGCTCCCTGATAAAATTCCAGCAGAGTTCCTTTTTTCAGAGATGAAATAAGAACCCTGGCAGGCCCTCTTGACTGGCCACATAAATCATTTGTGGTAATTGCTCTGAGAAAGACAAGTGCTTTTTAGGTGCAGGGAGTGGGGAAGGCGCCCACAGCCACTGCACAGCACCCCAGGTACCCCAGGTTGTGGGGACCACCTGCCCCGGGCCTGAGGGCAGCTACCTGCAGCAGGGATGGGTGCTGCAAGCCCAGGGGGAGAATGTGCTGCAGCGGATGAATAATAGGGTTTCCTGTCGCCTTCCCTTTGTTGTTGGCCCTGATTTTAATTGCCCTAGAGGGATTAGAAGTCAGACGGTGGGGGAGAATTTGAGGGGGGGGTGAATTTGGCAAAGCGGGGGCTGAGAAGGAGGGGGGGGAAGGATGAAGGCGCAGGGAAGGTGGAGGGAATGAGATGGAGGTGAGACGAAGAAGGAAGAGATTGATTTAAGTGACTAGCATTTAGTGCAGCGGCGGCACAATTTCAATTAGCTAATATCTCCTTGGGTTGAAGCATGACTCTGCATGCTCCTTGTCACTCCGATTAGGAGTGGAATGGCCATAAAAAGCAGAGTGCTGGGCTCCTGGTGTCAGCTTGACAGCTGCAGCGGTGCAGGAGGACAACTGCTCCGGGAAGCCGCAAAGCTGCAATTGCGCTTTCCCTGGGCAGTCATAAAAGATGGTGATAATAAAATAACAGGGATCTGAAGCAGCACTACAGGAGCAGCCACCAGCCGCAAACTCCATGAAGAGGGCATTGCTTCATTCACCCCTTCGCTTTCAGGGTAGAAGCAGTGGGGTGCAGTTGTTATTGTATTTATAAATCCGTAACTGCTGCTTCAAAATGAGCTTTCCTTAGCCACTTGTCAGAGCCCCCTGCCCTGAGTAGTTTTGGGGACATAGCTGCAACTAAGAATAAATATGTAAATTATGTATAGAATAGAATCAGTACGTATGAACGAGGGAACTAAAGGTGAGGGGCACAAGGAGCAGAGTGGGAGCCTGGAGTCTGGCTTGTGTTCCTGCTCTGCCACTGGGCCGTTCTGGACCAGGCTCCTCTGCTCTGACCCACAGTCCTTCAGAACCCAGCTGGAGCAGCCTCTGCAGTCTGGGTTATGTGGGGGATATGTGAGCTGGGCAGCAGAGCTGCATGCTGGTATGAGAGCCACTGTTGTGGGACCAGCAACATGCCAGCTCTCAGCATCTCTGTGTGCTGCTGGCTCTCTGTGTTTGCCTGTGCCTGCTGCCTTGCTGGTGAGTATTGCTGTTCATCAGCAACAGCTATTAGTTTTGAAATACAGCCTGCACCATTTGATTCTGTGGCATCCACTTATTCCACTGGTCTCCACAGGGTAAGCCCACTTCCATGTCCAGAGGAGCACCACAGCTGATATGGCCTCTTTTCCTTGCTGCAAACAAGCTGCTCTGCCGGCGTGTCAGACATCTCCTTCCCTTCCTTCTTTGTGGGCATGGAGCCCAGCTGCTGAGCATGTTTCAGCCTCTCTCTGAGCAGGGCCCTAAGAGAAAGACTGAGGAACAAAGGAGTGCAGCCAGCGTGGCTGACTGGCAGCTGGAGTCAGTCTCCTGGACAAGTTGCTTGTACCATTTCCAGCACAGTTTCTGGGCTGAGAAGAGGGGAAAAATGTGTGCCCACCATGCAGTCTCCTGCTGTTGGCTCCCAGGTTCCAAAACTGCCAGGCTCTGGGCATGGCACTCAGAGCCAGCAGCATCCTTCCCTTTTCATGTTGCCATTCCCATGTTCTACAGGCACTCTTCTCTCTCTTTAAGAACACACAAGCATTTGCAACAGTGAGGAAAAAATAGTTGATGGGCTTCCCTGTGGGTGGGAATGAGTTAAGGTGTATGAGAGAACAACTGCAAAGAGATAGTACATGGCCTTACCCACGTATGTACCACACACATGTATGTACCTGACAAGGTCTCTATTAAAACAGACTGTGACCTGTGGAATCCCTCAGTGACCTTCCCTCCTTCTTGGGGCCCTGGCCTGTAGATGTGTGTGAGTTAACGTGCAGCAGTGGAGGAGGTTGCTGTGTCTGACTGTCATCCGTCCCTGATCCCGAAGTAGCTGCCCTTGGAGCGAGAGCCGCTTAATCATTTTTGAATCAGCTCCTGAACTGCCATAGCTCACAGCCCAGCACATTAAGGTGAACTGGCACAGACTGCAGTTTGCCTTAATGGACTGCAGCCGTTCGGGAGAGGCTTTACCAGCAGCAAAGCTCTCCCTACCACACAGGTAGCCCGCTGTGGAAGTGCAGTGGGACGGACACAGCCCCAGCTTCATTTGTCAGTGCTTGAGAGCTGACTGACAGATGGAAGATGAGGGAGTTTTCATGCTGCAGGGGAACTCAAGGATTTCAGCCTGCTTCCCACACACACTGGGCCAAGCTTGGGTAGCCCTCCTGGCCCAGTCCCCCTCTGTGGTCAGCAGTAGGTGTGCCAACAGCACCAGTTAGTGATGGGGGGGGGTTGTCCTCTTAATTATTGGAAAGGAAGCACTTGATTTCCCTTTTAGGAAAACTGGGACACGAAGAGGTAAAGGGCCAAGGGTGAGTAAGAAGGTAGGGATAAAGACCTCTGCATCCTGCTTTCTCTCTAGTACCACATTTCTTGCTTTCTTAAACCCTCTAGTTCATCCTAATCAGCTCTGCATGGAAAGTATGTACTGCCTTGCAGATACAACGTTCAGTTTCCTGTTCCATTTATTCTCCCAGTTACCTATATTTTTCCCGTTCTGTTCTTACCACTTTTGAAAAACATACTAAACTACATTTCCTGCTGTTTAAAAATGAACCAGAAGTAAAAAGCACCTTGCCTTTGAGGGGAAGCTGTTAAGAATCATAAAGTGTTATTAAAATATCTGCATCCGTACCCTATTTTACAGTGGGTCTCAGTTCTAAGGAAGCTGCTGACTTGGTGGAAAAAATGGCAGTTCCCATGTGGAGTGATAGGGGAAGGATGATTTCCTGCACTGAAGCACTTGTGATGGAAGTGATGAAGCCCTTGTGTCGCTCAGTGAGGACTGTCATCTCGAGAGCTGCACTCCCACACTGCAGAGTGGTTCATTGATCTTGTGGGCTGGCACACGCGAGCAGCCCCTGTGCAGGAAGGGGAAGGTGAGCTGTCCCTGCCTCACTGAGTGCCACACTGTGACATTTGGTCACTGGCGTCCCTCACCAGCTCTGACTGATGGTGCGGGAGTGGTTCCAATTTCACTGGGGAAAGAGACGGAGGGTGAGGGACCATGGGAGTCCCCAGTCAGAGGGGAAAGGAGGATGGCCTGGAGATCCCCCATGAGACCCAGATTGCTGAAATTGGTGTGTTCCAGGTACCTCCCAGAGAGTTAAGTGAGTAGTCCTTTGTGAACACAGCTGTGGGAAACCTTGGCTAAAAGTACAGAAGAATCTCCGTCTCCGTTACAGTCAAATGTGTGGTCATCTCCATTAACTGATTGATTGTGGCCCCTTGAAGTGCTTCTGAAAAGTCGTTTCATTACCTGCTTGATTTTAAAATAATCTGCTTTGTATCTTCCTGTAGAGTTTACGAGGGCTCCAGTTGGCACTTGGCTCAGCTGGAGCTGTTTTGAGGAACACATTTATTTCTACTTAGCCAGCTGAAATGTCTACCTCTCTGCCATCTTTTCAGGTGAAACATTCAGAGATGTTCTCTAAACCTGAGCCCTAAAAGATTCACAGCGGCTTGTAGGATCCCATAGGGTACTTAGATACCTCGTGTCGATTTTAATAGCAGCTGTCAACATGCAAGTCAATGCAGTGATACAAAGGTGAGCAAGTGTATGCTCCTGGGCCAAAGCTGGAACCTGCCCAAAGATAATAGGATAGGATTTTTTTCAGCAAAAGCCGTCTCCTTTTGTATATACAAGCTCTGCAGGTGAGTCTCAGTTGCAGTGGGAGCCCTCTCTTATTTTTCCTGGGCAGCACAGGAGATGGAACTGAGGGGAAACATAACTACAGGCAACCTCATATGTGCTCGAGGTCACACAGAAACATTGTACTGGCATTAACCCAAACCACAGTCCTGTTTTTAACCTCTGCTGTGTAAAATGCATAATCCAGGGTTATCTTTTACTTAAATGTAAGCAATTGCTAAGCTAAGTTTCCAGCTGTGAATACAGCTTACCCTGTGACTGCAGCACTTGGATGCTGACGGATGTGTGTGTTACCAGCTGACACTTGGAGAGCCAGATTGATTGGCTCAAATAGAAATTCAGAGATTTATTTGAAGGGTTGTGTGGGATCTTCAGAGCATCTCCTCTGTTCAGGCTGTCAGTTCTATCTTATAAGCACATCTGAAAGGTGGCTGTATAGGTTCTGTTTAGATGCAACACAGCAGAATTACAGTTTGTTCCAACTTTTTTACAGATATAGTAAAATAAAGTATAAGGTTTGTTTCAGTTCATTGTATAAGGTTATCTGTAAGCTACAGATCTGAGAACTGCTGGGTTAGTTCAGGATAATATGCTACCACATCTAGCCCCTCCTCTGAGGCTGTGCGAGGTATTAAAGCAGAAAGCCACGGAATCTAAACGGCATTTTTGCATTATATATTTCATTCTGTTTTCACTGGAATGTCTTTTTATGACAATACAGAAATCTCTGCAAGGTGTACTTCCACCTATATCTCCCTACTCAGGTCTCATACATTTGTACTCAGGAGGTACAACGCTTTGTTCTCCCTAACTTGGATCAAGCAGATTTTATTTGAGCACATCTCTGGCTGTGTTATGCCTTATACCTGAATGATCACGAATTGAATTCCCAATTAGCTTGCCTTTTGCAACTAAAATCCTGTTGATTTCAACAGTATAGCCTGGTTTAAAATACACAGTGAAACTGCTCTCCCCGTACATCCCAGAGGAACCTTGTAATCTTATTAGATGCACCTGCTGCCATTTTATTTTAACCTCTCAGTTTTTCCCTGCAGCATAATGAATTCAATATTCGTTTGCCACAGAAAGCCTTCCCAAATGTGCTTTGCCATCACTTTGAGAAGGAACAACCCTGCCTCCAAAGAGCTGCTGGCAGCACCTCCATCCTCTGCTGCCCAGCCTGGAGCATCTGGGGATCACCTCCACCTTCTGCAGGTGCCAGCAGATCTTCCCGTGGGTGCTTGCAGGAGCATCCCTGGTGTGTGCCCCAGCCCCAGAGAGGCACTGCAGGTGTTTAAGCAGAGTTGCATGGCCCTCACAGTCTGCAGAAACTTGGCTCTACATCTTTTCTTGTGACTGTTAAATCAGTAATGAAGCAGGATAGAAAGTGGTTTTGTAGCTTCTGGGATATCAGGCCTCTTCACTGCTGGCTTCACAGCTGTTACTTCTAATCAACTGGGCAGGCACCATAGAAATGTCAATTCTAATAAACAGTCTTTCATTTCAAATTCGGTTTAGGTTTTACTGGTGGAGAGGGGGCACCGCTGACCTTGCGATGTCCCGTGTCAGAGCTGCTCACTGAATACACGTAGCTTCCTCCCTCGCTGCCCTCCTGTGTGCATGCTGCTGGAAATGGTGAGGGGGACATTAAGGACCTGACAGTGACCAGCCTGAGCCCACGGTCCTGGCATCCCGTCCTGGACCGTGGGCATGAGCCAGTGCCTCGGGATAAATGTGAGAGCATGAGAGGGCTGTGGAGCTTTCCCCGAGAGACTCTCTGAGCTTTCAGTGGTCTGCGTCTCAGGGACTTTGAGAACCACCAGCCATGTCTCTGTGTTTAATTAGAGGTGTTTAATTAGCAGTGGCTCCATTTGGATCACACACTGCTCTGAGCCTGGACCGTGCCAAACTTGATAAGTACTGCAGAGCAGCCACTTAAAAGTCTGGGAATAAATAAATGGCGGAGCCTCGGCATCTTGGCTTGAATCCCTGCTAGGAGCCTGATGAGCTGGGCTGAGCCCTGGGGTCTTGCCTTTAGGGCTCAGGTTCCTCTCTGCAGCTCCCTGCCTGTGCTGGGCCATGAGCTGCTCCCAGTACTGCTCTCCTGCCATGAGGCTTCACTTCTCACCTCCCTCCCCCTCACCACTTCTCGTACCATCCCTGGCAGCAGTGTCCCCCACCGTCACTGTCTCTAGCCAGGTCATGTCCATCCTGTTCCACCCCCTCGCCCTGTTAGCAAGAAAACCGTGGGCATCCCTGTACATTTGTATTGCTCTTTGTTGGCCTTTTACTAGGTCCAGGAAAACTCCCAGGTGTTACCAGAGGCTTGGGGACAGTAGCTTCTTGCAGGTGCCATTTTTTATCCAAGCTATGTGGGTTGAGGGAAGAAAAAGAAGAGGAAGAATACTGATTTTTACATTCTTCAGTCACTGCTGTGGAGTTACAGGCATGGGCATGAATCCACTCCCATGAAGCCACCAGCAGAATCTGTTAAAGGGCATGAGATGAAGTATTTGCAGCAACTGGAAGTAAATCACACTGGGAAGGAGACGGAGAGAAGGAGAAGGCCACCCTGACTCCCACTGCAGATGCTGCCTGCTCAGCCTGGCAGTGGCTGGCAGCATCCTGGGGCAGACACTGATGTGGTTTGGCTCGCAGGACTTCCAGCACCATTCCAGACCCAGGAAAAGCATGCCCCTCTCACTGGGCTGTCAGAAGCTGTTGGCGAGAGGCTGTGCAAGTCCACGTGCTGCCCGTGCGCGCACACCTCCGCGCAGAGGGACAGCAGGCAAGGTTTCATGCTGAGCCTGGGGAATTTGGCTTCCTTTTAACTGAGGATCTCTGCTTGAACGCATCCCTCTTTGTCAGGACTTCAATATTTTCTGGAAACATGTAATATGTCTGGCCATTTCTGTCTGTTGAGGAGAATCGACGTGTGGGTTGTAATATATATTAATTCCCCGGAGGGACATTGAACTGTTTCCTCTGCCCAGGTGGAAAGGGATAAACACAGCCACTGACATGCTGTTTAGTCTGAAAATAGCCCACTGAATGCATAATGAAGAGCCTCCTGAGGAGTTACTCTGCATGTTAAAATGGTGTTCAGCAGCCTGTGCTGTCACACAACATAATTTGACAATGAATGTGCATCTAATCAGCCTACCAATAGCTGACTGTCACCGTCTGGCCATTAGTATTACCTGTCTGTTCAATGGCAGCCGCGTCTCCGGGAAACAAGAACTTCGTCGGTCCCAAAATATGTCTCATGTGTGAACGAGACAAATGAGGAACTCTATGTCTTGGCTTTGTGCTCAGCGCCCATTTCATGCTGAACAGCCACTTGGCTTTAGCTGGGGAGGACAAAGGAAAATGAACATTTTTCTTCAGTCAGAGGATTTCTGAATGATCAGGGGAAAGAGCACCCCATATCCTTTGTGAGCCTAATGAAGGCAGGGCGGCTGAGGGTCCTTCAGTGAATGATGCTGCATCTTCTGGTGCACGCAGTCCCTGCCTGCACTGAAATAAAGATCGTCAACCTCCTTTAAAACATGAACCAGCGTTTGAGCAAAATGGCTCAGGTTGGAGTCAACTGACAAGTGGCTTCTGCTGTTTAATTCACACCCTGGTAACAACACTTGCATGAATGATATGTAGACAACCACTTTTGTCTCTGAACATTTGACAGCAATTAGGGCTTCACTCCAGGGGCAGAACATCATACTAACACTGGAGTGCTGGAGGAGGAGGTTAGGGTAAAGAAATTAGCCATCTGTCTGGTGGAGACTGTATCCTCCAGGAGGCAGTTGGATGTCAACAACAGGCAAAATGTTTCCATTCTCATTGTCCTGCACTTGAGTTGTACACAATGGCATGAAAGGCACACAGAAGCCCCATTCACTTCCAGTTATATAGGGGTCTGCCACCAGCCACCCTGACAAACGCTCCCTGGCAGTTGCAGCGAGTGGCAGCTGAGAGGTGCTCCCCTCTGCGCTGCTCGCAGAGAAGCCTGTCAATTTTGGATATCCCACCGTGGAAAGCCGGGAGGCAGGGGCGTAGGTGTTTAGCAGGGGGAAGCAGAGCTTGACTGCAAATGAGGAGGCAAAGTGATTTTTACAGCCCTTAGCTCCAGGCAGGAGGAAGCCGGTGCGGGCACAAGCTTAGTCTCCGCAGCGTGTTCCTGCTCTGGGAACCGGGAATGCGACACTGCCCCCGCGGAGGGAGAGGAGCAGGCAGATCTAATCAGCACTGGGTGGCTGTTTATCAGCTTGCCCAGCGTGGCCGTGCTCCACACCGCTTAGAGCAGCGCATCCATCACGTTGCTGCCTGGATCTTTGATTTAAGAAACTCTTCGTCTCCGAGGACAGTTCCCGTTAGATTAGTCTGGTTGAGGGTTTAGGGAGCATGTGTTGACATTTGGTCGTGTTAGTCACACTGAGCTACACAGCCAGAGAGAACTGCCAGGTCTCTCGCTGTCTGCTCTGAAGGACAGTCTTTATAATTTCTACTGCACAGGCATGTTACTTTTTTCTTTTTTTTTTTTTTCTTTTAATAGAAAGCAACCAGCTACAGCATTTTCCTGTCAGGAACCTAGATCTGATAAACACAGTGCCCTTGGATAAATCTCCTAGCTCAACCATTAAAAAATTCAAATTTAGGAGCAATTTTTTTGCTTTATTTTTACGTGCTTCGGTGTGTCTATAGAGAAAAGCACTCATGGGAGAGCAAGGGCCAGCATAACATGTATTTTCATTGTCTGATGGTTGGCTTCAAAGGGTAAATTAGCAATATCATAACTTGAGTCCAGAGTACTGTCATGGTAAAAAATGCAGCTTAGAAGTATCTAGAAAAGGAGCCTCCTCCATCAGCCTTCCTAATGTGCAAAGAGAGCCACACACGACGGCCAAGGTAGCGTTCTGGTGCCCTGATGTGCCCCTGATGGCAGATGGTGTCTCCCTTACTCCAGGTCCCTCAAACTATTTCTATACATTTGTTAAGTGGAAGACTGTAATGAAATTTAACTCCTTGAAGCTTCCAAGTGAGACTTGCAACAGCGACAAGGCTAGAAAATCCTCTGTTCCCTTCCTGGACTCTCTCAAGTGTGCCTTGCAAGGCTTGAGCATCAAGCTGTTATCTTTCCCAAGACTCATGCTTGACACCTTCCTACTCTTACAACTGGGCTATAGGCTGTATATAACTTGTGGTCAACTGGACTGAGTTTGCACAAATCTGTTTGGCTTTCTCATAGGAGCACAGGGCCAGTGGCAAGCAAAGTTTTCTTTATTAACAGTAGGCAGAGTCCCTGTGGATAAAACATATTTTAAATCAGTGGTGCCCATGCACACCCACCTGCCCAGCAGATGACACCTCAGGTAGACTTTTCATCAACGAAGCCATCCGTCTGACTCTGGTCAGAAGGTTGCCTTTAAGGGAATGTCACTGGACAAAAATTGGCTTTGAGTACTGCTGGATAGAGTGTAAGTTTTTTCTCCTGTAAAAACTCTTGAAAAATGCAGAAGTGTTTTGCTGAAAATTCGAAGATTTGTCTGAAGTGTTCTGTTTTCTAAGCACTTTTCCCCCCAGTATTTGGTAAAACTTATTAATTTTTTTCTCCCTGAAAACAGAAACCTGTTGTGATGCAGTTGAAATGGTAATTTTCCAGGCAAAAGAAGTCTCAATAAAAACTTTTTACCCAGTCCCAGTGTTCAAGTAAATCTCTGTGCTCAAGCTCTGCCCATCTGTGAAAGGGGACTTTATGAGGCCACGGTTTGCAAATAATGTCACTGTTTTCCCAGCCCACAAGATTGCACATGGCCTCTTTAGTGCCATGTGGTGGTGACCATTCAGTGCGCAGAGGAGGTCAGAGTGAATCACCCATTTTCCTCCAACATGTGAGCTTTGGAGCACTCCTCACCATGGCTGTTTTAGGGAACAAATATCTAGTAGTCAGCCTGGCACACAGATCGCACAGGACTGTTCCTGCATCTTGTACAAAAGTCACATTTAGTATTTCAGTCTCTAGAAGCCCCTGCTGAGTCATTCTCTTGAAACTCACTTTTTAAGTCGAATTTGGAGAGAGGCAAACAGATAGATGACTATTTTCCTGGGCTAGAGCAGCCTCTGGTCATAGACAGATACATCTTTCTTACCCTTTACTTTGCTTTTTCACCAGCATTTTCAGACCTATTAAGTATTTTGTCTCACCTCCGCAAGCTCTAATTCTCTCTCGGAGCTCTAACATGCATGTACACAGGGGTTTATGAGCTTAGTAGGAGCCATTGGGTTTTGCCATGGTGTGAGGGATAAGTCAGCCAGAAGAGGCCACAATGCAACCTTGGTGGTTTTCTGTATGACTAGCCAAGGAAAAGTGTCTCATCAGCAGACCAGGAGCTTTAGAGAGCAGACCCAGCACTCATGAGAGGACGAATACGATGGTGTCGTATGTGTTCCTCCTTCAGGCACTGTTTAACTTGTGCTTTCCAGTTCAGCAGCATCCGAGGTGATAGAAGGAAGAATAATAAACTGGTGTCCGCTGGGGTAGGTGTGCTGACTAACATTTAGCTGAATAGACATTTATCATGCCTATACAGTATCGGTCCAAAAGGCATAAGATCTATGGAAAAGTAAGAGCAAAGGTTGGTAGGAACACCTTCTTCTTACTCAGTTGTTATTCCAGCAATTCCAGTATTCCGATATTCCAGTAACAGTCGGTACCTAAAATAAGCAGAGGGCTGATGTGAAATCCTCTGACCTCTTACAGGCTTCCACACTCCTTGGTAGAAAGAAGTAAGGGAGCAAAAAGTAAAGTGGACAATAATGACTGCAGAATCCATGATAAAAAAATGAGAAAAGAAAGTAAAGGAGAAGGAGAGAAATTATATGACATGTTTTCTGTTTTTAGTATGGATTGGATTTGGATGTCTCCCTGCAGCTGCCACTATTGCTGCCACTGCCACCCGTATTTATTATTCATTATTTTAGCACAGTTAAGGAGCAGTAGTTGAAATAAACTCAAGAGTATGACATTTTGTAACAAATGATTTTGAATTCTGTCCCCCAAAAAGTTTCAGGTTCATATTTCAAAGGCTGTATAGATGGAAGATCATGCTGCAGATGAAAATAAAATCAGATTGGTGGGTATGTGGATCTGTAAATAGATGCTGGTGTTTGTTTTTCATAACCAGTCTGGCTGCTGAACCTTTCAGTAGCCTTGGCCTGACCACATGCACAGATCTGTCTTCTGACACAGGTACTTATTTAAAGGTTTAACACTGTACCCAGTGATTAAGGATGTTCGCAAAAATGAATTATGAGTGAGACTATTATTTCAAAACAGGCAGGTCACAGATGACCCCAGTACTGCAACAGGGCTTTGAACTGTCCTGCCCCTCCTAGCACCCCAAATTCTGAAATGGCCTCTACAGAAAAAGGTGTGTGGTGTAGAAGATGTAAAAATGCTGAGCATCAAAAACTTACTTAAGCAGTTTACACTGTATCTAAATGGGTAGAAATTCTCTGAGAGGCATTTTTGGTGAAAGTGAAGGCTTTTTGGTGACAGCAGTAGTTGGGTGGTATTGGGTCATTTACCAACTTCATTCTGGTTCCAGTCTCGGGTACCTAAATTGTTGACTTTTGTCTGCACTGGTTTGTTCAGTACAAGTTTCATTTGGGTCAGTAGACAAGTTGCTGTTGTGAAGGAGAGGGCCATGTGCATATCTGCATGTTAAATACCTGAAAACAGATGTCTCAGTTGAAAGAAGAAACACATTGAGACTAAGAATTCTGGAGCTCTTTATGCTGTGCTGCAGGTTAATATCAGAAAGTAGGAGAGGGCACTAAAACAGGGAGCTGTTGGGAGTGGGTGGAGAGTAGTAACACAAAGTACCATGTAGAAGATTTGAACAGAAGGTTACTGTGGCTTTGCTACCCTAGAAGGTAAAAATTTGTTCTCCCTTCCCTCAGCTGCCCCTTCCCTTTCTTTGCACCGAAAATGGACACAGCAGTAAAATTCCTCACAAGTGTTATTTCTTCATGAAGGGTTACTCTTTAGTGCCACATCTCCTATGGTGAGAAGGCTGGGATTTGCTTCATGAAATGAGCTAATCGTGTGAACCTCACAAGCAGAGATACATGTGGACAGGAATTTAAGCTAAAGCTGTGTGATGTGTGCCGTGGTCTGGAGGAGAGACAGATCATTTAAAAATGAGAAACATGTGAAAAAGAAATAAAGTCTTCCTCCTGGACCTTGGTGCAGTCCCTCCCTGCTTTTCCAAATGAATCCTCTTAAGTTTCCACAGAGCACATTTGTGGTTGAGGGAAACACTTGTAATTTGTTGTTTTGCAGAAGGGTGGTTCCCTGTGCCCTTGGAAAGAGGCCTTTGCTGGAAACCAAACAACAACAAAAACTTTCCCTTTAGGAAGCCAAAGCCTGGTGTTTGAAAGTGTACGAGCACATCCATTGTTTTTGGCATGGTCTTTGTGCAAGCGTCCAAGAACAAATTTTGCTCTGAAAGCAATGAAACGTATATTGAAGAAGCAATAATACTGTGCACGTGTGTCAACACGCTGGAAATGTCATCCCCATTGTATAGATATGTTCAGGATCTGATAGTGGATTCTGGGGAAGTGAAGGCTGCATCTTGGATTTCTTGACTTGTAGTGCTCTGGATAACAAGTTAAACATTTTAAGAAAAAAGTCTTAAGAAATGGTATTAAACAAGAAGCAAAGCCTATCTTCCATTTCTAAACATAACTAAATGCCATCATAACATTTAGTTACATTGGCAATGCTAGAAATGAATTTAATAACTTTCCACATGATTTTGCTTTAAGTTTCTGCCTTCCCAGGCTTCTTCACGGAAAACAGTGTCTCTTCTGTTTGTCCCTTTCAGAATCTGGCCATGCACAAGCAGAGTGGTAATGTTGTCACACCTTGGGATTTTATCTGTTGGTTTTTTGTCCCAAGACTTTGATTCTTGGAGTCAGGTGTCTCACTACAGCTCTTGTATTTCTTTAAGCAAGTTTTCCATATTCCACGGATGCGAAGTTTTACGTCTGGAGCAGAACCAACTGCAGGTGTATTTTCTGTCCTGGTGGAGGAAGGAGAGACCAGCTCCTGATTTTGAAACATGAGAGAGCTGCAGCACTGAGATTTGCAGCACTGCGGAAACCAGGAGCATCCCATTATTTTGAGACTTTCTTGCAGAAGCTGTGATCACTGGGGAGCCATATCTTCCAGTGGTACTTACAGCTTGGTGTTGTCAGTACGTTACAAGTCATTGGAAGCCTGGCCACTTTCTTAGCCCCTTCAGTAGTGTGAGAAGGGCATTTCACTCCCCGTCTGCAGAAGCTTGCAGAACACTTTCTTACCTATCTCTCTCCTTCCCATCGAGAGGTGCTTGCCAAGCCTCAACAGCACTTTGGAGCTGAATGAAACTCAGAGGCATCTTGTGCCTGTGAGTGGGCACCTTTGGTTAAAAGGTAAGCTCCCAGGTCCCCTCTCTCAGTGCCAAGTGGCAGCTTCAGGGAGTGCATCCAGGGAGGGTGGCCAAGCAACACCTCTCTGCACATGCAGGGATGTGATTTGAAGTGCAGCCTGTACCCACAGGCACGTGTGGTCCTTGGGCAGGGAGCCAGCAAGCTTGTGGGTGGCATGGGGATGGCTCTGATGGAAACTTGCTTGGGAAGCTTCCAATGGAGCTCATCTATGAAAGGAAGGCACCATTTCCCTCTTGTGAAATGGCAAGGCAGTTTTACCCCAGAGAGCCTCTGAGTAGCCTCTTCCAGCATCCATGCGAATGAAAGACCACAGGTAAAGGCTACCATGAAAAACACCCACTACATTTTTCCTTTGTACTGTCTTTGGCTTACTTCTTTCAGATATGAAAGAAAGAGCTGGCAGAGAATGCCTTCCCTTCTCGTAAATGAGATTTCAATACCTGAAGAAGTTGACAGTGTCCCTCTCTATCTTATATTCTGACACCACAGAAGACTTCAACTTAACCCTGGTAGTTAAGCTGTAATTGTCTGAACTGAGCCAGGGGGAAGCTGTGGAAAAGTGACACACATATCCTTTTTTTTTTTTTTTTCAAATGTCACTCATCCAATTGGCTTTTAACAAGAACACTCTCCAGGCCATCTCTAGAAGGGCCTGTCTGCTAACGGGCATATATCACAAAGTTCTTGATCACGTCCTCATCCCAGGCTTTTCATTGTTTGTTCAGGAGCATTGATGTGCTGCAAGTTTCTCTCCTTACAGTGATTCCTGTGTGTTGGACTAAAAGGTCCTCATGGGAGCTGAGAGACGGGCAAGGTGATCTTCTCCATCACTGCCTTCTGTGATTCTGTCGTTCGTACATGACACTTCTCTAAACAGTGCCCTTAGAGAGCACTCCTGGCAATAAAGCTCTAAAATGCTGGGATTATCCAAGGAGAGCCTTTTTAGCTCAAGGTACATCACATAATAGACAGCTTAACCAAAGAAGTGGTTTTGCAGTCGAAGCATCTGGTGTGTACCCAGGGGACTGTGGCTTGACTCCCATCGTCTGCCAATCAGGTCATGACTGGGCACTGCAAGATTTTGGGAGCACGGCACATTGCTCTGCAGAGCTGTTACCATCCTGAAGGATGTCACCAGCCCCGGGAGAGCCAGCTGCTGAGGAGCCTTGTATCCTGGCACGTGCTCTGGCAGCTGGACCAGATCCTTGGTGCAGAAAGACTCCACACCTTCCTCAGCTCTTCCACTCGTGGGAAATCTGCAGGGAGGGAGGGGGAGGAGGGGGGGGGGTGTCTCCTGTTTACTGCTGAACTTTGCTTCCTGTGATGGATCCAGCAATAAGCTGGTGATGTAACATGCCCGAGAGGCACCACACCTCCTCCAGCCAACAGCACTGCCAAGGGAGCAGAGGGAAGCAGCCAGCCACGGCTCAGCAGCATCCCTTAAATCTTCCAACAGCGAGCGAACCTTGCTCCGGCACCGCAGAGGTGCCTCCAAGGAGGGGCCAAGCGTGTGCCTGGTGGTGTGTGGCACTCAAATGACACCTGACAAAGGGGAAGCAGTTTGCTGAAGGGGGAACACATAGCTGTCAGCTCCCAACAGCCATGATAGATTCATGGGGCTCTGCCACTCCATCTCACCCAGGCAGAAATAAGGAGATGCTTGTCTCGGCATCCAGAAAAGCTGGCACTGCCTGGGTCACAGCAAATCCCTCATTTTTAGCCAAGGATCCTGCTGTCCTTCTCCTGTGTCTCCTTAACCTGTATTTTTAGTGACATTGCTCAAAGGAAGTGGGAGTCAAATAGGACAGAGAAATTTATTTTCTTCTATTTTGAGGAAGATTTTTTGCCTGTTGGTTTGTTTAGGTGCATGCAGACAAGAAATACAATTCTGGGCTTTTTTGGGGAGAAAATGTTTTATCTGAGGATGTAACTAGAGCATGCTGGCACTGTAGATCCCTGGATCCTGTTACCTTGCTGGGGTTGGGGCAGTTTGGTGGAATCAGAGGAACTGTCACTGTTCTGGCTGTAGGGCTGGGGATGCTGAGGCATCAGACAGGGGAGTGGTTTGTCCAAAATCTGGGTTGTGAATGCATCAGGCTGCCAAACACCAGCCTTACAACTAGTCTTCCCTTGTGTAGGGTTGATAAAAACAAATCCTGCACACTTCCTAAGGCTACATACACCTACCTGCCCCGTCTCCACCAGTTAATGACCTGTCTGGAGGCAAAGAAATTTGTCTGTTCTTGTGAGACCAGTCAGCTGTAGGTAGGGTGGCACCTCAGGCTTTTTGCCTGAAAGAAAACAGGTTGATCTAAATAAGACTCTGAAATAAGTTCCTTTTTTTTTGGTATCAACAGCATGCAGGACCCTGAGGCCTCAGTACTTCCTTACATTGCTATTGACAGAACACTCTGTATCCGGAGGAGCTCTTCAAAAGAGGGACAGCTTGTTTACATTTACTCCTTTTTGATTTTGCTTCATAAACATACAGAGCTGTACTGCCACTGAGCAAAGAGAGGTGTGCTCTGGCTGACTCGAATTACTTGGAGGGTACAAAGCATTCCCAAAGCTGAGATGAAATGCAAACAGTCAGCTAGATATCACTTGAGAGAAAATGATAAGATAGAGTAAGAAAGCACTTATTAACAGAAAACAGGAGCTGGGTTTGCATCCTGCCTTTTCATTATCTCAGTACAGAAAGGTCCTGGGTCATGTTCCTGCCTTAACTGCGGTGAAGTGGAGGGGCCTGATCCTTCAGCTCCTGATCCACAGAGCTTCGCTGAGTTAATGCACTCGAGCGTTTTACAAAACACTGTGTGAAGCACACAAATGAGACACTGCAGAACATCTCCCCACCAGTCACAGTTTACTCCAAGGCCCTGTCTTCCCTGGTATTCCATGGTGGTGACTGAATCAAACAAGGTGGCATGACTGGTTTGGGCACACAGCTGGCATCAACTTACAGTACCACAGGCTCTTCAAGGTACTCACTCAGTGTGCTGGCACTGTGAGACATCCACCAGGACATCACCACTGATTTCATGAGAGAGACCTTAGAGAGGTGTGAGTTGCCATATTTGGGTTAATTTTTAACCATTTCAACTTTTAGCATTAAATCCCTATCAATTCAGTATTGCCCTCAGTAAATTCTTCCCCTGAGTAACATAATTCTCCAAGACTGAGGCTCTAGGTGAGGCTGTGGCTGAGGTGCCCTGTGCTTGCCCAGTGCTTGCCCAGTGCTGGAGAGATTGTTCAGGAGCCATGACAGCATCGGGTAAAATGGCACTTAAAAATGTCAAGGACAGGCAAGACAGGATTCCCTGTCCGTTCACCTGACCTGGAACTGGTGCCACAAACCATCTGTAGATTTTTTTAATGGAAAAGAAAGCCTGTGTAAAATATGTGATCTCTATTATGATTTATGTCTCTTGAAATGGATCTGATGACTGTTAAAATTTCTGAAAGCTTCAGAGGAGGAGAAGGAGGAGATCTCTGTGTGCTCCTTCAGCACTAGTCCCCAGTTCCCTCTCCTCAGACTTCTCCCCCTCCCATCTTCTCATGAGCACAAGCTTGGGAATGGGAACGGGATGTATCAATTCAGTATTATCCCAGCCAAGAGAAGAGCCTCCTCTATTGCTATTTTTAGCGCCGCGGGTGCACCCTGCCTGCCATGAACCCGGTACAGTGAAGTGTTTAATTCAGCCTCCTCGCTCATTTCAAAGGAGGCTGTTGAGCACTTTGACCACTGCAGCCCCACTTCTACAGCTGGCCGTAAATTTCTGAGTGTGCAGCGATATCTTTAGCTCTGACTCCAGAGATTTCCTGTTGAGCTGCGAGATGCAATCCTGCAAGCGCGCTAAAGCTAAATATACCTCCTCAGGCTGACACGCAGCCAAACAAACAAGGGCAGTGTCAACACCGGCCTTTTCCAGTGCTGAACAGGTCGAGTTATTCTGGAGGAGGCGAGGCCTAGTTCAATTAATTAGGCAATTAAGTTTGTTTTGGTTTTTACATAATCTTTGGACCCCTCTGTACTAATCTTGTTTGTATTCCCCTAGAAAAGGCTGTGTGACCTGTGTTGCAGCACTGCACTCGGCTTGGGCTACCGAGGCCGCTGTGGGTGAATGTTTTCATCCTGTAGGCAATGACTGGCTGCAGAAGAATATTTTAGGTTTTCACTTGTACTAGTCAGCATGGCCAGAGCCTTTATGAAAGATGAGAAAATAAATTTTGAAGCAGTCAAAGATTAGTGAGGGATAATAACAGTAAAAACCTATAAATGAGACACACTTTTTTCACACTAGTGCCAAACTGGTGCCACACGTTCGGAGTGATCCTTCTGAGTACAAGCTTGGGAATGGGAATACCTTTGCTGCTTGAATTTTTAGAGGTGATGTTATTATGATGGGGCTGTCAACAGTCAGTGTGCTCCTCTTTCATTTCATGTAAGACATAGGATGTATTTTTAGGCCATAGGAAAATATTTTGAGGGGAAGGGAAACACCTTCAGGTTGTACACCTTGATTTTGCCATTGTAAATCTCCGGCCATTTCCTCTTGTAAGCAGCCGTGTCTGTGCCCAGCACCTACTGAAAGTGCAGCAGCTTTCCTCATCTTCAGGCTGTTGATCTGTGTGAGCATGGAGCTGTTTGGTTTTCCAAAGGAAGGGTGCTTCCTGGTGAGTTTTAACTAAGGCTGTCACTGCACTTACAGTCACTGTGCAGGGCTACAGGACAGATGTTCCCAGTCTGCTGTGAGAAAGGACAGCAGGAAGACAAGGGCGCTCCAGGAACTCCCTGTACCACTTCCCCCAGCAGCTTTTGAAGGCTTGTGGCTCTGCCTCAGCTCAGCTTTGCTGATTTTAGTGGCTAGCCAATGGAGCTGGCGTTTGCTGCAGGATTGTTTCTGAAAAGTCAGGGAGAGGAAGAATAGGGTTTACTTATGGTTGTCCTTTTTTTTTTCCTGGGTGCTGTCATGATGCCATTTTCAGGTGGTAGTGTGTTTATGTCTTTTAAGAGAGAAATGTCTCCTCAGAAGCAGTGGAAACACATACTACTGCCTCAGCTCAGAGTAACAGATGAGTTTGGAAGGAAGCCAGCGAAGAAAACATGCCACTTACAGTTAAATAAAAACAATAATGCTAGTTGATTAATATAGGGCAACAATGCACATTGCTAATGCGTTGTACCTGTTTAGGAGCTGATGTTTTTGTAGTGACAAACTGAATGCTGAAGTCTGATGACTCTATTACAATTTAGAGTTGTCTGACAGAGCTACACCCATGACGCCATGGATCCCAAAGAATCCCAAACCTTTTTATACAGCTGAGCTGCCTTACTAGGGTGCACAGTTATCCTGATACCAGGACATGGAAGTATGAGCACTGTGGTTAAGCTGCCAGAGATGCCCAGAGGTGTAAGCAGCACAGCACTTGAGAGTCCTGATGTTTCTTCCAGTGCTGTAGCCTTCCTGCCTGGCCACTGGGTTTCTCACAGAGGAAATGCCCCAAATCACACCCTGATCATTGGCCATCTCTGCCGGTCCCTAAGATGTTTTGGAGAAGAGGCCTGATAACTTTGGAAAGAACTGGACTCAGCCCACTGAAAGCATAGTAACTCAGTGGATATGAGCTTGGCACTTTTCCAAAGGCAAAACCCCCACTGCATTTCATTCACAGCCAAATGGGTAAAGTCCGTCTGTCTTTGTGCCTACCTGTGAAAACATTTCCTTAGCAGCATCTTCGACTACTTGTTTCCCAGAGCTTGTTGGTAGGTAGCTGGTCCCTTTTGGTGAAGCCCAGAAAGACGCCAGCACCAGGAGGGATGGTGATTCTGGTGGACACCACAGCTGCCAGTCCCTGTGTTAGAGGTATCTCAGTGTTACACGTGTTTTTCCGTGCATAGTATCTAGAAACTCAGGTTTGGGGTCACTAGGTTGAAATCCAGTAAAAATTCAGCAAAATGTTTCCTGCCAAAGGATACAGCTCAGCATTTTAAGTGGGCTACCATGGAGGTAGGTGCCCGAATGCTTTGATTTTTGGACACTGAGAAGCAGACGCGAGTCCACAGATACTCACAAAAATTGTGACACTCCTAGTAGCCATGAATGCGTCTTTTATTTGAAACATTACGAACCCAGCTTACCAGCTGGAATATGGCACAGGAATTTCACCTCACATGGTTTTTAGGGGAATATTTGATTGCCGAGTTTGCCAATGAAGCAACAGTGTTGCTGAAAAGTGACCCAGACCTGTTAAACCTGTCTGAAGAAAGAATCGTGATTCATTTAGGTGCTTCGTACTATGTTCCCAGCCTATTGCAGTGTCGTGGGTAGTTTTGGAGGAAAAGATTTTTAAGATGCTAATGACAGAGTTACAGCTACAACCTTAGGGGAGGGGGAGCTAAACAAAAGAAGGATTCATTAGAGAACAAAAGAAACACTGGAGGCTTTGAACCTAGGAGTCTCGCACACATTAACTAGGTGTACTGCCAATGTGCTACAGATGTGCCTTACATGAACACATAAGGTAATGATATGTCTACAAAGGGCTGAATGCATATGTTTGATGTTTTGTAGTTAATTATATTTAAGCAGGTGGGAAGCTGCAAACTCCCCAGTCCCTCCATATATCAGAAATAAGATATTAAGAGGTCCAAAGCTACCTTCTGTGGTTTTTGTAGAATCACAGCTGACGGCCACACCATGTGTTAGTAAATTGGAGCCCTGCTCTATCATTGGAAAGTACAACCTGTGGTTTCACAGAGTCACTGTTTGCTTTTCTTTGTGAAGGGTTCAAGGTATCAGGTCTCCAGACAAAGCCTTCTGAATACAAAGGATAAAAAAAGGATCAATAAAAGGAAAGAAGGAAGCAACCCATAACCCCCATAGTGGGGATTTCAGGGGCTCCCTTTTTTCATGGCTCACCAGGTGAATACTGATGGGATGCTCAGAGGGGGACTCACGTTTGGACAGGGCACACACAGAGCTCCCAGCCAGCCCCTGCTTTCCCAAATACCAACTGAGTCATCCTGGGGAGCAGGGATTGTGCACAGCACCAATTCCCAAGAAGAAGACTGTGCAGTCAGAATAATTGGGCCTTCAAGTCAGGATTTAGTCACTGGGAAGTGGCTGCTGTACCTGTAACTCAAGGTGTGGCAGAAGGAAGCCCAAGCAGAGTTACTTACACCAGAAAGATGTACTACGGGGGTTTGCCCAATAGCCTGCTTTGTCATTCACTGCAGAACATAAAATGACATCTGTGTCCAGGACTCAGACCCCTCGTGATCAAGACTGGGAGTTACACTGTCTTAGCTGTAACTTCTCTTATTCTTTCTGAGGAGAGCACAGCTGGGAGATGTGGATAAGATGTGGCTTTTGCTAGTGACTCCTGCAACAGCGAGGCTGGACCCTTAGTAGGATGGGGCCAAGAAGATCTCAAGGGAAGGGGGAAAGGGGATGAGATTCTTGCAGCTGCAGAAAGATTGGGATCAGAATGAAAGTACATTACAGACACTTATTCCTCTGCAGAGATGCAACCGAAATACCCCATTAAGTTCTTCTGAATTAGATTTATTTAGTTCTAGGTGTATCTGTATAGTTTTTCTTGTGCTATTCAATTTTTTTCTATTGCACATTGGTTTCTCATTGAATATAAAAGGTATAGAGGCTGGTTTGGAAGATCTTTAATTGTAGGTTGTTCCCTTTTTCACATTATGACAAAAAATGTGGTAAGGAAATGTGATTGCTCAGCTAGAGGAGGTCACTGATAATCTATGCACCTGCCAATCCCATTAGCTCCTTTGGATTTTGCACTGTAGGGGCCTAAAGGAAATGTTGCCTAAAAATAGCCATCTAACTTAGGAAAAGGAGTCAGCCAAGCCTTCCTTCAGCTGAGCCGCAGCTGCCTGAGCATTCTGAGCAGCAGTAACAGAAAACTGCAGCATGGATGCTCTTTCCTTTTCACAGGAGACTTGACTTTACAAAGGATAAAGACTGATGGAGGGGAGATCTGCCCTGTTTTCAGTTAAATAACTTCTAATACCACCTAAGAGGGAGCAGAGAGATTCCATCGTCCCATCAGCATTTTAGATTCATGCAGAGCACAGCCTTGGTTTGGAGGCTGGGATTTTCTGTCACCAGTGCTCTGCCACTGATTGTTATTTTTTTCAGATCCACATGCAGCTTTGCATTGGCACTCTTGAGACAAGGTCAAATTCACAGTGATGGCAGGGCTAACAGGTATATTAATGAAGGGCATCATTCTTTGCAAACAGTGGTGGTTTTTTTAATTAATAACTTCAATAGGACTTTTCTGAGGTTTGCATTTTACTATTCCATGTCCTTTTTAAGTTATTGAGATAATGAAATTACAAGGATGAAAGTGGGGGCAGGGGGAACCCAACTCAAAGCCTGCAAAATAATTGCTGCATTTTTTGAAAAAAAGCCTGTAGTCTTCATTCACGTTGGTGATAGCTCAAACAAGGCACTGCAGTTGAGTGGCAACTGCACCAATTAGCTGTGCTGCTGTTGGTTTGTGAATTGCATGTGAAATGTAGAATTTGTCCAGAAGTGCTAATGCAAATTGCTCAACAAAAATGTGCCCTCTGTGTCAAGTCTTTTCACTTGTTCTGACACACTGATGTCTTCCCAGATTTCTCTGATCGGCAGATCCCTCTCTCAGTTGACAGCTACCAGAGCTCATAAAGTAATGGAAATATTTCTTGTTGCCATTAGCTGTGTCTCTGCAAAGAAGGCTACAAGCTACTGCTGGCACCAGTTACTCACTATACAGCGTAATTCTGACTTTTATTTATAGGGGGTTGTGTGCTTCACATTTCTAGAATTAAATGCTAAAAGCCCAGTAAATGCCTAAGATTTTTACCTGCGCGGAAGTTCAAAGACCTGGTTATCTGCCATGACAGTAATTTGGTCACTTTGCATGTGTTCAGCATCCTCTGTTATTGTACACGGTGATAACCTTTGTGCTGCACCGTCTGGGGCTGAGTTACAATTGCCGTGGGAACCATAACTTAGCATTTCCTGACTTTTCCAGCGTGCGATATCCCAACCTTATATTATGTCCTTTTAAAAGGAGAAAAAGTGGAGCAAGGGCACAGTGAAATGCTGGTGGTTTTGCACCTAGAGAATATAAAATAGCATATTTAAGCTGTATGCAAATAGAAGTTGTATTTGTAACTGCTTGCGCTATGGTGGATGGCAGCTCTGAGCCCTAGTCCCACTTTAGGAGCCTCATTGTGCTGGGCTCCCTGCAGATGCAGGATGTAAATATGTTTCCATCCCCGTAAATACTTCCAGTCTAACTGTAAGATAAGAGGTAACGCAGGGAGACAAACACACCAGGGAGTACAAGGAAACAGAAGACTGCTGGACATCATGGAGACAGAAACTTCTGCAAACTTCTACAAATGTAACTACACCGGGGACAGAGCTCAGGGTCAGATTCGTATGATTTGAAGAATCTCCTCCCAAGAATGAAATCCAGCAGGGAGGAAAGTCTGAAGGCACTTCTAGCTAAAATGTAACATGTGGAAAAGAGTGGGTTGTGATGGGGTGATGGAAAGTCTCAGCAGTGAAAGAGAGATGATGCGTGAGGTGGCATACACTGCAGCTGAATTTGAGAGCAAGGGAGGGTGGGGAAATCCAGAGAAAGGGGAATCCAAGAGAGGGCTGCAAAGAGAGGGATGGCACAGGCAAGATGACAGGCAAAGAAAATGCCCTGGACAGCAGCACTCAGGCTGTCTACAAGCAGGGTAAGATTGCAGCCGTCAGGGTGTGAGGAGACGAGAGCCTGGCTGTGGGGCTGCACAGAGCATGAGGCAGAGATAACAACCAGGTTATGGGCTGAGTGACAGCCAGGCGATGGTGTTGCCCACAGGGACTGGAGAAACTGGAAAGAGAGGAGACCTAGGGAGTTGGATGAGAGCCTACTTTGAGCTTGAGCTGACAGATATCCACAGGATGATCCCAGAGGCAGGGCATGAATTTAGTTGGAACAGACGGGAAGTGGCCGGGGACAGAGAGGTAGGTCGGTGAGTTGCTGGTGCAGAGAAGGTCCTTGAAAGTGCGTGGAGGGTGAGCTTGCTCTGAGAGAAGGAAAGGAGATGAGGGATGGGGCCGCAGACCCACAGAACAGCAGCAGTTTGGGAGGGTGAGTAGTGATGAACCAGACCAAGTAACACTGAGCAAGCGAACGAAGGTGTTGGAGTCAAGTAGGAGCATTGAGAAAGGAGGGCCAGATTTCCAGAAGGAACTGACAGGCTGTAAGACTCACACAGGCTATGACAGTGAGCCTGGCATTGTAGTGCAGAGCTGCAGCCAGACAAAGGATATTAGAAACCCTGTGATCCTGTTTCTGAGACAGGCGAGAAGTGAAAGCCTGTTTGGAAAAGATTCTATGCTGGAGATGGAGACTAAATTCAGTCTAAATCATATAAATCATCAGCAGCAGATGCAATAAGCTTAGAGATGACAGTGAGAAGAGAGACAGCGTGAGAGCTGGAGAGTCACTAGGAGTCAAGGGCTGTTTGGATTTTATTTTATTTTTTAAAAGCATGAAGATAAAGTATGCTTGTGCTGCAAGGGGAAGGAATGAAAGGAGAGTGGGATATAAAGAAGGAGAAGGCAGATGGGGGCAACAAAGATGAGAAAGAGGACACAGTGAGACTGCCAGGACAAGCAGAAGTGCTGGGGGCCACTGATGAGGCCACTGCCTCTGCAACAGGAGCAGAGAACCGGGCAGGATGCGAAGGAAAGCAAGCGGGGGTAGAGGAAGATCATGTCTTTCTCGAAGTCTCTCATGGGAGGTATCAACGCAATCCTGTGCAAAGACCTCTCTCCAGTGAAGGCAGGAGAAGGCAGGGTTTGAGAAGTGAGTCAAAGGCTGCAAAAAAGCAGCTGGGATTGCAGCTGGGAGGACTAGTTAAGCTGGCAAACATGAGTATGCATTAGGAAGATGGCATGACAGAAGGAGGCAAAAAAAGCATTCATGGTGTGGAGAAAGAAAAAAAAAAGAAAAAGAAAAAGGAGGTTTAAAGCTTATGAGATAAGTCATTGTCTCAGAAGAGTTATCAAGGCTATCCAGAAAGCCTCAGAGGGCAGGAATAAGGGCTTGATCAGCAAAGCAAGCTAGGCCTTAGAGGCCTGGAAGTCTAGGGGTAAAGTCAGTTCTGCCAAAAGCTGAACTGAGTTAGGCCTTGCAAAAGAAATTAATTCAATTGTGGGGTTTTCCTTAGTCATATAAATAAAGAGGGAACCATACAGCAAGGAGCACGTCGAGCTTGAAGACCTTAAAACAAGCTAGGCATAGCCCAAATCAGAATACCTTGTCTCAGTTTTCAGTAGGACTAAGAAGACTGAGTGTCAAAGTAAAGGCCATGTGGCTAATGAGGAAACAAAGACCACATCCAAGGTGGAAGAAAAATCAAAAGAATTTCAAGTCCTGGAACCAGGTGATCTGGGTTGCTTGGATTCAAGGATGTTAAAAGAATTAGCTCATGAAATCTTACACCTGTTGTGCCATCTCAACCAACTTAGTTTATCAGCAGGTAGTTATGTAAAACCACAGCAAAGATAATGTGGCTTTGCTAGGCAGCTGCAGTGGAGGACCACTTCCCTTGGCCCTGCTGGCTGCCTTATGGAAATATTTGGCTGGTGATTTGAGGTGGAAATCCCACCTGCAGAGAGGCTACACAGACAAGCAACCTGCAAACAAAGACGAGGGAGTTATTCCGGCTCTTTGAAGTCGCTGTCAGACAGAGGAAGATCACGGAATTTATGCATGAATACACGTACAGGTGACCATTCCTCCTAAGCACCGATGCTTTTATCAGCCACATTCACTGAGACTGCTGGAGCCTGCCAGAAAACAGGTACCACATATACATGTCACACTCTCCCTCTGTGTCTCATACGGGCACAGAGCAGAAAGAAGTCCTCACTTCACCCCATCCTTCTGGTGTGTGATCTGCCTCTCAGGAGGGCACGGTGTGAACGAGGGAGAGGAGAGCGGTGTTAAAGGAGCAGCTGTGTGCTGCAGATCCCCCCCTCGCCCAGCGGGCTGCGCCGGGAAATGCCGACAGAGACAATGCAGCTTTGCTGCGAGCACCGAGGACGTGGGGTACGCAGTCTCTGAGCCCTCACTGCGTTTCTGCCAGGCCTGAGCCCAGCCACAAGGTCAGGGACAGTGCACGGGAGGTCCCCAGGGCTGTGCAGAAACAGGGCTACTTTATGAGAGCCCAGAACCTTTTCAGGCAGAAATTTTTCTGTGGATATTTTTTTTTTTTTCCACCTTGGCAAAAGCAACGCCATGGGGGCGATTGCAGCCTCTTCCCAATTTTTGAGGTAAGGTGCCTTCTGCATATGGGAAGGAGAGCATATGGCCCACTGTGTTTATTTCTCAGCCAGGATTCTTTCAGGCTTGGCAAATTACACGCTGCTTGCTGAGGAGCAACACAAGTGCCAAGTTGGAATTTCTAAAAATGAAGGAGATTTCATTTATCACAGCACAGAGAAAAGGATCTGAAAGACGCCCTTAAGTGTGAAAAAAATACCTTTTGTTTATGCTCAAACAAAACAACCAAGGGGAAATTTAACAAAATTTCACCTAGAGTAAAAAAAAAAAAAAAAATAAAAAATCTCTGCAGTCATCCACAGGAGACTTCAGGCAGCTTCTGCCAGGCATGAGCTACAGCCAGGCTCTGCGAAATACCTCAACAACCAGCAAACTCCATGGGGTACAAGGTGATAATGTGGTACAGGCTCGGGCCATTAGAAGGAAAGGGGCTGCCTGGTAATGGTGAGTGTTAGCTGCTAGAGAGCTCCATTAGAGCATCTATTTCTTATACTTTTGCTTTTTCCAAGCCCCACATTTTTCTCTGTGTGTGCTTAGACGCTTTTCTTTCTCTTATAGCATTTATTTTTATTGTGTCATTTTCCCTCTGTTCCCCCTTTTCATTGGCCCTGTGTGACTGTTTGTTTAAACCATTTGCCTGCTTTCATCTTCCATTTTTCTTCTCTCCCTCTTCCCGGGGGCTCTCTAGCCGTGATTATCCTTACGCTTCACATTAGCTTTCCTCCCTCCTGCTCCAGGATGGGCTTGAAGGGGGCATTGATTAAAGCTAAAACCTTTAGCAGGACAATTTCTATCTGGCTTCAGGGCCCAGCAGCCCCTGTGAGCTCAGCTTTCACTCCACTTTGCTCCAGGACCAGCTTCTGGAGCCCCAGGAAATTAGCCAAGGCAGAGTTGAGCTGGCACCAAGAGGGCAAGTTGCAGCTCCTCTGGAGTGGCTGATTTGTACCTTTGAAAGCTCTCAGCTATGGCAGAATGCAGCAGGGATGTGGTATGGAAAAGCTATGGTGTGGGCTGGTTTTTCAGCTCCCTCCTCCCACCTTTTGCTCCCCGAAGGTTCCCTCTTGCTTTCAGAGTGGTAGGGCATGCTGTGGAAGGCCATGATGGCACAGCTTCACCCAGCAGTCTTTGAGGGGAGTAATTACAACCTCCATAATGTGCCGCAAATACGAAGTTGGGCACTTTAGTGTTTCTTTGAATCCCCACCCTCCTTCCTTCCCTGCCACCAGCCCTGCATGTCTGCAGAGATGGGGCCAAGAGACCAGTTAGGGGCTGGCTTTGCCACCCATCAGCAGCCCCTCAGACCTCTTGCCCCAAAACAGAAATGCCAGGTGGCTGTTCCATACTCCTGCAGGAGGGGAGCTGCTCATGGGAGTAACCTCTGAGTAACTGAGGCGCTGTAAAACCGCACCCGGCTTTGCCTCACAGAAACTTGTCGGTGCAGCCATTCCCTCTGCAGGTCAAATTAATGGCCTGATTAACCCCATCAGTTCACTCCTGCAAGAAAATGATGTAAAGTACCGCTTTGTTTTCACTAGACCATGAACATTGGTGCAAAGGGCTCAAGAGCAGGTGAGAGTGTGGAGCGGGAGGATTCATTCCTGTTGCAGGGGCTGGGTGGGAGCACCAGAAGCTGCCTCAGAGACCTGCCAGAGTCACAGGGCCTCTGTGCCCACTCGAGTCTCAGCTCCTCTAGGCCAACTGGTAGCTCAGTCACTAGTCCCTGCCATACACAGCATGTATAGGGAACATCCGTGGCGCTTTGCCAAGGAGCACGAGGTTCACATCCCATAGGGGACAGAGCAGGTACTGGGTGAAAACCACAACCTTGCAAGAGGCTCTGCTTGAGCCACGACTTGTAACTCACTAAAGAAAATGAGAATAGCTCATCTTCATTTTACACTTCCCAAATATTTTTATATTCTTCCACTTATTTCTCCCTTTTTTTTTTTAAGATATGAATTTAGAGAGGCTATTTTGGTTTGAATTTGGGCTGATTTGCTTTCGTCTTCTCCTAAAAATAATAAGACCAATAAAAATTGCAATTACAAGAAAACTAGTTATTTGACATAAATGAATACTTCTCCCTCAGTGTACAAACCCAACTGCTACATCGTTATGCTCCATACCGTGGACCTACCTGGTGAAACTGAGGATAAACAAAACTGAAAAGCAGGAGTGATTTCCCCTGCAAAGGTTTCTTTTTCAGGGGGAAGGGAGAAAACTGCCAGAGCTGTTATTTGCAAAAGAGGAAATGCGTCTGGTTTAATTAGGCTGGTTGAAGTTCAGTGGTGTTCTGTTGAAACGCTGCATTCCGAATCCCATCGGCAGTGCTCAGGGTTTGTGGAGTTAAACCCCTGTGCTGGAGCAAAAGTGGGTGCATGGGGAGGCAGCCAGCAAACCGACAGCCCCTTCTGCCTCGCAGGCTTTGAGATGAACTTCTGCCAGTCTTTAGCTCTTAAACGTGTTTAGAGAAACAGTTGCCTATCTTAGAGCCCTTTGTTACCTACTTCATCACCAGAAATGAAGACATTAGAAAATTTCTAGAAGAAAACAAAAATACACAGAAGAAACAGCCTGACAGACCCTGTTTGTTCTGTGGCCAGAATAAACTGTATCGAAAACACGGGGAGGGGAGATGCAGGCGAAGGGAGGTGAAAGGAAAACAAATTGGCTGCATGCAGAGGTCTGGTGTCAAACATCAGAGGGATCTTGTTTGCTCAGATACTGTATGAAAGACCATGGCAACCGGGGCTTGGGGAGAGAGGAGAGGTTTGCAGCCCCTCCCTGAGGCTGGATGACAGAGGAAATAGGTGAAGCAATCCGCTCTGCAGAGCCTGCTGCTGGAGCTGGAGTTGTGAACCGGCATATTCTGTCCCTTCATCCTGTATGCTGGCTCTTTCGAGGTAAAAAAACCCAACAAACCAGAAGTCTGAAATGAAGGGATTTGTAATTACCTTAGTCTGTCGGATGGTACCATTCTGAGAAAGGTGGCTTTGCTCTGGGCAGTCTGATTTAGAGGGAGGATTAAGATCCCTGCCAGACACAATAAGTAAAAACATTACCAGGAATTTAACAGAAATATTTCTGGGGGAGTATAGGAATGTGCTTTTGGGCTGTCCTGAAAACACTGGGTAGAGATGATATTTTACTGTGACATAGTGTATGAAAATGGAGTCATATTTTTGATCCCATTAATAGCTTGGAGACCCCCCATTCTTAGCACACAGACATACACACACAGACACACGCGCATTGCCTAAGAGCAGAACCAGTGCTTGTCTGCCTGGCAGCAGTGTGGTGCAAGCAGGAGAGTGGCCTCTGCAGCAGCTCAGAGCTGTGCAGAGGTGAGAGCAGACAGTGCTGTTCTATCTGGTATGTCACAGGCCATTCCCTCACACCGCTGTGTTGTCTTTATCCAGAAAGGCTGTCGTCCTTGAAGACATCAAAATGTGGATATCTGCCATTTCTGATGTGTAATGGAGTCATAGTGTAAAAATGCAATTCTTCTTTCTGATTTGAATCTCTTTTCAGCTTCCAGCCCTTCTATCTGGTTTTGCCTTCTTCACTGGATAAAAGAGCTCTTTAAGGGATTTCTTCCCTCGCAAAGGTATTTTTATACACCACGGTCAAAGCATCTCTCAGTTCTCTTTGTGGTAGGCTAAATGGATTGAGCTCTTTAAGTCACTCTCTGGCAAACACTTTCTGCTTCAAATCATTTTTGTGTGTTCTTTTCTGCTCTGACTCTAAAATGTAGATGCCTGATTGTATACATTTTTCTAGTATCATTCTTCTAATGCAGGATGCAGGATAAACCACCTTCCTGGCTTCTATTTGCTCTTCTGCTCTTTGTATATTTGAGGATCCCATTCACTCACACACCACAGAATGGCACAGGGAATTATGTCTGTTTGTCTGTTCTGCACATTTAGACCTTGCTTTCCAGTCTGTGTTTCCCTCAGCATTTTGGGAAATACTTTGTTCCCAAATGTGAAATTTCTGCCAGTAGTTGCCTGGAACAGCCCCCTTTTCCCTGGGGTGCCACTTTGCCCCCCTGGCCTTCAGCAGGAGCAGAGCTGCCTCCTCCAGATCCAAGGACTCCAACCATGAGGCACAGAGGGCCGATGAGTAGGCTTGGCTGTCCCTGAGTGTGCTTACCCGCACCCAGCTGCCCAGCTCTCAGAGCATCAGCTGGTGGTTGTTCTGCTTGTTCTGGAAGAAAATTGTGTGATTGCTTTTAGCTGTAGCTGGGAGATTGAATGACATGTGGAAGGAATAAATTGCTGCATGGTAAGGAAGAGGCATGTAAGATCTGAGACAAAGAGGAAAAGATCTTTTCCACTCCCCTTTGTTCTCTTTTTAAAGTCACTTGTGTTTACTGTGCATAACTGTACACATATATGCACACTTATCACTCTGAACTCCTGTGGAGCATCCTGTCTCTCCTGTAGGGCCCTGGAAATACACTGGGAGGACACAGGATTTATTCTCCTGTTGCTTAACTAAGGATTGGATTATCCAGAGGGGCAACTCCCATGCGGGTGTTAAGTAAGCAGCCACATCCCTACAAAAGTTCATCTTCCTAGTGCTATGCAGCTATACAAGCCAGAAGTGTTACGCTGACCATTTGGAAACTGTGGCTCCTTTTTGGCTCCGTGAACACCACCTCGGCTCTTTCAATACCCGATTTTGCTCCCAGGGGCCAAGCACCTGATTCTGTCCCTGGGCTGCCTTAAAAGTGGGCAGCTGAGGCTGCAGGGGCAGGAGGGCTCCCAGGAGGCTTAGCCAGGGCCAGCCCGTGTATTTGAAGTCGCTCTGTGGCACAGCTGAGGGGGCTTGGCGCCATCACCCCCCTGGTGTAACCAGCGTCTCGCTTGCCCCGCGGTGGGTACCTGGCGGCGGAGCTGCAGCATCGCTGCTCCCGACTGGAGCGCCTGTAACTCTGTTATCAGCAGGGAGCTGTTTGCAGCCTGCAAGTAGCACACAGTGGCTTTGGGTGGTGTTAAAAAGAGCCAGAGTGAAAAATCAGAAGTCACACTGTACCATCTTCCCAGATGTAACAGGCTGAGAATATAGCCTGTGTTTCCCGTTCCAGGACATCTTGTCGCTCTCTGCCTGTGCCCCCACAGGGCACCCCTATACCCACGTGGACACAAGGACAGGGCCCTGCGGGAAGCAGCTGGGCTGTCCCCTCACTGCTGCGGATCCCCGCAAGTCACAGGGTGAGTCAGGCTGTGGGAATGAGCCGCTGGAGACCAGCACAGGCAGCGGCAGGGGTGATGTGCAGACAGAGGCTGGGTAGCCAAGGTGCGGGTGGGGGCGTCTGGAGAGGGAAGGACGAGGCAGCAGTGCCAGTTGGTGGAGAAAGGAAAATGCAGAGGCTGGACAGAGGGTGTAGGAAAGAGAAAGGAACGGCAGAGAATGAGGAGGAGGAGGAGCAGGAAGTCTAGGGGCCGGAAGGCTCGGGTGCAGTAGGAGGATGAGGGAGCTGGCAGGCAGAGCAGGAGCAAAGAGCGTTGTCAGTGAAGCTTGGATTAGTTTGGTTTTGAAGCTCTGTAACTGTATGAGTGCTGCACTTAGCCCGAGTTGCTTGCCTCGGTGCTCGGCTCCTGTGGTGAGGCTGCATCTCAGCCATGGCTTGTAAGAGGCAGCCGTGTAGATCACCAGTTCCCTGCCACGCAGCCGACCACCAGGTTTCATCTCCATACCCTTGGACGTTGAGAGCAGCAGTGCCAGGCTGCAGAGATAAAGCTCTTGGGAAAGAGCTCTGCTCCCAGGTACTAGGGAGCATTTTCCTGCCTGCGGAGACCTTTTGCCTGGGCTATGCTCTTATTTTCAGGACACACAACCCAGGGCTGCTCCCAGTGATGTCAGCAGGGCTTTTCGTCATCGGTTGGGAAGAGCTTTTGCCAAAAAAAAGAAAAGGAAAGGAGAAGAAATATTCCATGTGGGAGGGTGATCTAGATGAAGAAGGCCTGGCTTTAAACCTGTTATTAAAACCAGAAACATGAAGTTTTTGTTATGAGTAGGTAAACTCGTGTACCCCAAAATGACTAAACACACAGCACTGGAAGTAACACCTTTGTGATAATTCTCGTATTTCCTTCAGCTGCTGCACAGCGCGTGGGGCTCATGTCAGCTGGTGGGGCTCCTTTCAAAGCTTTCTTCCTTTTTAAACTCTGGAATTAATTTATAACATAATCCAGCAGAGAATGGAGTGCTTTTACTGTGAAGTGAGTGTGTCCCTCAGCCGTACCCGTGCGTGCATTAAGAGCCAGGACAGTAGTTCTGTAAGGAGATTTTTTTTGAAGGCAATTCAAAGAGGACTTGGGCTGCAGCCCCAAAGGCAGCTGTGCACTGAGGCTCGCAGAGGAAGCTCTGAGGGATGTCACTTCACAGCATGCCCTTTGGCTCCCAGGTTTTTTCCCCCTCCTTTTTTTTTTTCCCTCGTACTGGCTGCAGCAAAGGCTCCATTATTTGGCAGCGTGGCATTGCTTTTGTCTATAAATGGAAGCGGTTGGCCCATCTCCCAGTATAACACAAGATAGTCCTGTGTATCAGTTATGCAATCAGTAGGTTGATGACTTCATCAGAAGTCGGGGGAGGGCCAGGGGGTGGTAGGAAAAAGCCTTTGCCATCAGCTCTGCTGGAGACAGCTGATGTCTGTGTGTGTCCCCCCCACAGCAAAGAAAGCAGGAGCTCAGTGACAGGGGTGGGTGAAAGGGCTCAGTGCGGGAGGAGCTGAGAGATCCTCAGCAGCTGTAATTCCCTCACCCCAGCTTGGGGGAGCCCCAGCAGCTGCCGCAGCCCTTGCCCTTAGGACGCTGCAGGGACCATGCTTGACCAGGTTGTAAAGTGCAGCATGAGTTGGGACTGGAGAAGCGGAAAAAGGAGCAGGGAGGGAACTTTCAAACCAGGGTAGATATTAAAAAGGGAAAGAACCTAAATATCGGAGAACTGCCTTTCAGCAGAGAGCCCTTCAGGGAATATCCGTGCAAAGTAGAGATGCGGACAAATTGTATTTTGTTATTTCCTCAGAAGGGTCCTTGAAAACCTGACCTTCATGGAGAAAGGCCGATCCTAATTTCCCAAGCTACGTGCAGGCATTGATTTTAACCCTTTCACTGACTGGGTCGGGGTAGGTGCTGCAAGATCGCCTTTCCCTACGTTCCAAATCACACAATAATTGACATTCCTCAAACCCGTCCGTGAAGCAGGTGAATCTAAACCTCACTCTGGCGGGCTTTACACAAAGGGTGCTAAAGTGATACAGGTCAAGTTGGTGTTTTTAAATGAGTACCCATCCCTATTCATCAATTAAAGAGGTTTTGAGGGCTCTTCACACGCAGGAGGAGCACCCGAGGCAGGGAATAGTCCAGGCTGGCCCCGGGGAGGCTCCGGTCCCGCTTTGGCCCGGCCGCGGGCGGGCAGCGACACCTGCCGGTGTCCCCCGGTGATCCCGGCCCTCCGTCGGGACAAAGGTTGGAATTCCCCCCGGCCTTCTGTCGATCCCTGAAAGGCAGCGAGTTGGATGAGGAACATGAAGAGAAAGCGGGAGTGGGTGCAGGAGGGGGAAAGGAGCCTGTCCTGCGTCCTGCCGGCCACGCACGTTGGTCCAGTCCTGCGGGAGGGAAATCTCGAATAAACACATAATGCGGTGAAATCCTGAGGTTCTGGAGCAGTGTAAGGAGAATTAATGCTGCCAGCTCATCATGTGCACCCAACACCTTAGCTTCTCAATCCAGAGGACTGTTTTAAATTGTTGTTATGAGGAGTGTTTTAAATCGTTATTATGAAGAGAGGTAAGTGGAAAGGAAGAGAAAATGTACTTGTCTCCATAAGAAGGGAGAAAAAGTTTAGAAAAACATGACTCGGAAGTTACATGTCCTGCATGGAAAAAAAACCTTCGCACACAACTTCATTATTTCATTATAAATGAATTATAAAATGCTCTTGCTTTCCCTGAGGGGCTTTAAACTCCAGGAGAAAAGAGGTACCAGTTCCCTGTGGGGAACAGCCCATGGTCGCAAGCCATGTGCATCTTTCCAAGGACCCACTTTCTGCAAGCTCCATACTTCATCCACAGATTCAGTGCTTCCTCAGTTTAAAGAGCTGTCACTTCTCTTGCCTGTGGAGAACCCCAGGTAACGAGGCCTTCTCTCTCTCTCTTTGCACAGGAGCACCAAGTGGGATTGTCGCGGACCGCAGGGCCAATGCAGCCTTCTGTGCCACCAGGCTCCAGCAATGTGGTCACGGGCACGAGCTCCGGGGGTCCCTTCCTAGGGAACCAGCCTCAGGCAGCCATCATGAAGCAGATGCTGATAGAGCAGAGAGCCCAGCTCCACGTAATAGAGCAGCAGAAACAGCAGTTTCTCCGAGAGCAAAGGCAGCAGCAGCAGATCCTAGCGGAGCAGGTACAGTATCCATCTGTCTCAAACACTGCAGTGCTCGCTGGTATAAGGGTGTGAGTGCTACAGACAACACCAGCCTTTCCTTTTAGTAATTCTTTCCTTTAGTAATTCTCTCTGTGTGGCTCCTATCGTGGTATTTCAGCCATAGCTGTCAAAGAAGAGGCATCTATCTCAGTCCTACCATTAGCTTGGCAAATATTACCTGTGTTCCCAGTGGTGGATTTGGCAGTTGCATGGGATTTTAGGCAGTGGGAAAGTTAGCTCTTAGCCTGGCATCTCATGATCAGTTTACTCCAGTAGAAGCAGACTCAGCTACAGCTACAGGCACAGGTCCTCTCCCCTAGCTCTGAGTGTAGTCTTGCACTGGCAAAATCTATGTACAGCTGCATTGATGTGGGACAAAGAATGGATGTGGGTTAAAAGTAACCTTAGTTAATTTAAAAATAAAAAAGTATTTACCCAGATCAGTTCCTTAATCTGGTTTATTGCATGCCAGTACAAGCAGTTAGGTTAGCACAAAGGAGAGATAGCAGCAAGGGGAGAGCCAGAGACTGGAGTGGGAGAGCAATATAACCACTCTCACAGTGGCAATGTGGAAGACCTGCATTGGAGCCTATCACCTGGCTTCCTGAGCTCTTGAGCTTTGCAATATGGATGTTAAATTACCCAGTCAGAATGGTGATGCATGCTTAATTCAGCTGTAGTTTAAAGCAGCCTAGGAGAAAGTCAGTGGAAAGTCACACTGTTGAGTTCTTACAAGATCATACCCAAAACTGAAGTTGCAGTCCCCTAATGTTACCTAGATAATATTCTGATGGGTCAGCAGTTGCTTGAAGCTTGGCTTATCCTCTCTTGCTGGGAAAACATGGCTTGGGACCTGTAACACATGCTTATGAATGCAGGGATTAGTACTTCCTTCTTTCCCACCTTTCCCATTCTCTTACCTTTGTTACACATCCTTGGTTTTGGACACAGTGTTTGTAGAGCTGCAGATGATGCTGCAAGACATGTCCTTTTAATAAATGCTTAGTTGAGCATACCCTAGCATCTGAAAGCTCTGGTAAACTCTCTCTGCTTTTATAATCACCCTTGATTCTGTTTTACAGTATTCATGAGTATTCATAGAAAACAACCACAGAGGAGCAGTGTGGTCTGGATCAAGGGAGAGATGCATTTTGCAGTCAGCCGCTCCCCAAATATCATTCACTGAAGCACAAGAGGAAATGTGCTTTTGTAGCCGTTTCTGGTTTGGCTCAGGAATGGTCCTAGCTGCAGTGCTTGGGTCAGGATGCAGTACTCCTTGCAGCTGACTGTTTTGAGTGCAGAGGTGAGGGAAAGTCTTGTACCAGGAACACAAACTTCTAGACCTTAGCAGGAATGAGGGAAGGAAAGTGTGTGTGGCTACAGCTGCCCTTAGACCTCAGTGAGCAAAGTTAGTCACATCCCTCCCTCTCCTTTCTGCCTGACAACAGTGCAGTTCATGCTGTAGAGGTCAGGATGAAGTGGCTGTAAGTAAGGAGAGGTGTTGTCAGCTCAGTGCTTGTTCCTTTTTGAACCAAAAAGAGTCCGCGTGCCGAGTAGCCCAAGTGCTCTCAGAAGGACTCTTCAGATGACTCTACTTGTCTCTCCAGAACAGCTCACCAGATAAGAACTGCTGCAGTTCTGCTGCAGTACTTTTGCCACCAGCCCAGTTCTCAGCTCACTAATTAATTAATCACCTCTTTCTCTTCTGCTTTCTTTCCCTCCTTCATTTTCAGCAGTTGCAGCAGCAGTCACATTTGCCTCGGCAGCATCTGCAGCAACAGCGAAGCCCATATCCAGTGCAACAGGTCAACCAGTTCCAAGGTAAAAGTCAAATTATTTTTCCTAATTTGGAGTCAATATATGCCCCTATACTAGGGGCGTGAAATGAAACCTCATGCATTTTGTGAAGACCAGGGTTTAAGCAGTGTGCCAGAAGAGGAAAACAGACTGTTGCACACACCACATATTTTACCAAAGGGGAATGCCCAGGTTTGTGTCTTCAGTTAGGTTTATAATTTTCTTTTGGCTCCCTTCAGTGAAAGCTGCATTTTTTTTATGCCTCTTTGACATCTGGACATCATGGATTCATTAATGGATTTGTCTTGTTTGCCTCCACTCTTATGATGCTTTTTTTTTTTTCAGCTAGCATTTCTCACTGTATCTTGGTCTTACCCCTCTTAATTCCCCACTTTATCTAATTTGATGAGCAGAGAATTTCAGAGAGGGCATCCTTAACTGGAGAAGTGACTCATCAATGTCAGGTGTGGGAAACACAGTGAAATACCTGAGATGTAAATAGAGATTTTTTTTTAATTATCTCAAAAAAAACAAGGCCTATTTTTATGTGCTCCCAGGTAACTGAAGGATGTAAGTACAATAATTTGGCTCAGGAAAAGAAGTTTTTTGAGATTTTTAGGTGCAAAGGATCATCTGAATGTGTTCACTAACCATGGGTTCTCAATAGACATGAAATGAACACACACTTGCACTATATATTCATGATAGTGTCATGTAACTGCAACAGTTCTGGTTCCCAGGACACGAACAGGCAGCCACACCTTCTGCTGATATATATCAGGGTGGCTTCTTCTAATTGCCTACTCATTTTTATCTTTGGCAGTATAAGTTCTGTATGAAATGATTTTTATCCCCCAATAATTCATTTGCAAAATCAGAAAGTGTGTGTGCACTGCCACACACTGAGATGCACATGTACAATCTTTCTGCATTAATACTTCTTTGAAACCTTTCCTTCATATGTATTATTTAAAAGAAACAGAGAAGGGAGTTTAGGCTAATCTGACAGAGCAAGGAATTAATTTTCATAAATGAGCTAATATAAGTAGTTCACCATTTTTTCCTATTCAGTCACATGAATGTAATCCAGTGCAGTAGGTTATGTGTAAATGAGGCTGGAAGGTGGCCCAAAATCTTAAAATCTGTTGCATCTCTCTTTTAACTACTCCTTGTCTGATCTCCTGTCTCTTACACCAAGCACAGTAGTTAACAAAAGTAGTATGTGAACCCACTTGCTGTTAGTGGCTCCTTTGGAGCTTTTCAGCTGCCATTTTCAATTAAAAACTAGCTAAAGATGCATTAAGATTTCAACATGATCTGTATCTTCAGCACTTGCTGGAGTCATCTTAAAAAGAGACTGTTTCTAATCATCAAAGGAGATGATCTAAATTAAGAAAAATCAAGGGGACCCCGGTGCCAATCATTAAGAAAGTGGTTTGATAGCAAGGCTGCTGCTACATGTGCCCTGTTCAAGTGTGATCCAGATGGTCTCTCTTCATGCTACAAAATGTTTCATTTATCTATATGCTGGAGCTAAAAGCATCCTTCAGAAGCTTATCATGCTGCAGTAAAAGGGAGATGTATCCTCTGCATTATGTGCTAAACTATAGAAATGGCACTTCCTTTATCCAGACCCATTTCTCATGGAAACCAAGCCAGCATGAATAACAGGGACCAGTATTCTCCACTCTCCATGAATGTTCAGATATGTTGTCTGCCACTGAGGGACAACAAATAGGGGCTGATTTAAGAACATTCACATTCTGTTGTACAGTTCTGAACTTTTAAAGCAACCATTTTATGTTTATGCCTTGCATTCAATAACATTTGAGCCGGGAGCAATTGTGTGCCTCGTGCACTCTGAGCTTCACCTGCAGAGTATTGTATTTAGTCCGGTATAGCAGTGACTCAAACCTACATGGCATAATCTGAGCTCCAGGTAATTGTTTTTAAATAAAGATAGTAAATACAGAAGCCTATTGGCTTCCCAGAAATCAATAGCTCCCCCCTACCCTTGAAAGGAAGATGCAAACATGGCTCAGTTATCTGCCACGGTGTGGAATTTAACAAGGTTAGGATTTTCTGGTTTCCCATCACTGGCCTAAGGTGAAGTAAAATGTGCTTATAGTATTGATTCACTAATACACTCTCTCTGCTTTAAATGTCCACAAAACCCCAATTTTTCTTCTTTCCATAGACTTAATCAGTAGCAATGCTATAGAAAATCCATTCATTTATGCCTCCTGAGCTATTAAAAAATTGATTGGCCTTCTGAGCCTGACATTTCCATTTTCAAGGCTTACTTTCGAGAGACAATGGAGATATTTAAAAGAGAGCTTTAAATGGTAAACTGAAGTTCAGTTGCTTTGCTGCCACTGAAGACCATGAAGTCTTTCCCATTTGCTTCCTAGAAGCTGAACTGGGTGTAGCTGAAGAGGATAAGTGCTACTGAATCACAGGGCATATGCAAGTTTAAAATCTTAGAGTCTTTTTTCTTTTCTTTCACAGAGCAGGGTGCACATTGTAGTGGATCCTGGGGAGAAAAAGTACACACAAAAAAGAAAGGCTCACATTTACTCTTTACAGGGGACTTTGACTCCCAAGTCACTTTTTAAAAATTTAATCCCTAGTCCTAACAAAGTAAGAGAAAAGCCTATTTTAGCCCTGTGGCTCCTGTGACCATCAAGCTTAGATACTTGATTAGGTTATTACCAGGGAGGCAACCCTGGCTGTAATCATATATTAAACATCCAGTTGTGTTGCCTTGATTTTTCAAGAATCTGAAGTCATGAATCCCTTTGGGTACACATCCCAAAATTGTCCTAATTGAGAATTACTTAGTGAGTAAATCATTGGCCTTTTAACCTTGCCATCCTCATGTTAGGCCTGAAGAGAAATTAGGTTGGAATGGAATTCTCTGCTGAGCAGTGTCCTGCTTCACCAATCGAATACACAACACCATTGGGCGATTCCTGTTTAGGAACAACACTGGAGCTGTGTTGGCTCTCACCTTCCGGGAGAGGGAATTTGGCAAGTCAGGACAGAGGCTGCAGCCAAGGTGAGGTGGGGAACATGTAGCCTCTGAAAGGCAGTAAACATTAGGCAGCAAGCACATCTCCCAAGGATGGGTAACCTTCTGGCTCTCTGCTGACCTTCACATGAAAGGTTGTTTTATTCACTTGGAAAGCACAGCAATCTGAAATCCTACTGCATTGCAAAAGGCTCCTACAGATTCTCTCTTGTGCAAAGACGTGTTAATTAAGGTTTACAGGGTTGTGGCTTTTTTCTTACCTTCCTCCCTTTTTGGCGTAGGTTCACCCCAGGATATAGCAGCTGTGAGAAACCAAGCAGCACTCCAGAACATGAGGACATCCCGAATGATGGCCCAGAACGCGAGCATGATGGCAATGGGTCCCTCCCAGAACCCGAGCACGCTGCCCACGACTGCGGGCCAGTCGGATGTGGGCATGGCTCCTTACAGCAACGCCTCCTCCAGCCAGCCGGGAATGTACAGTATGAGCACAGGGATGAGCCAAATGTTGCAGCACCCAAACCAAAGCAGCATAAACATGGCACATAATGCAGGCCAGGGGACGAGGCAGCCTGCCTCCGGACAAGCGGTGGGAATGGTTGGCAGTTTTGGTCAGAACATGCTGGTAAACTCCGCTCTTCCCCAGCATCAGCAGCAGATGAAAGGACCTGTGGGCCAGGTCTTACCAAGGCCACAAGCACCACGACTTCAGAACCTGATGGGGACTGTCCCTCAAGGAACACAAAACTGGCAACAGCGAGGCTTGCAAGGCATCCCTGGAAGGACTAGCGGTGAAATGGGGCCCTTCAATAACGGCACCACGTACGCGATGCAGTCTGGGCAGCCACGGCTGTCCAAGCAGCACTTCCCACAGGGGCTTAATCAGACAGTTGTGGACACAAGTGGAACAGTAAGAGCCCTGAACCCGGCTCTGGGAAGACAGTTGCTGCAACCACTACCTGGGCAACAGGCAGCCAGCCAGGCCAGGCCCATGGTGATGTCAGCAATCAGCCAAGGGGTCCCCACCATGCCAGGCTTCAGCCAGCCCCCGACGCAGCAAATGCCAGGTGGTAACTTCGCTCAGAGCAGCCAAGGCCAAGCATACGAGAGGAATCCCACTCAGGACATACCTTACAACTACAGCAGTGAAGGAGCAGGGGGGTCATTCTCCAGTTTAGCAGAGGGCGCAGACCTCGTGGACTCCATCATTAAGAGCGGACCAGGGGATGAGTGGATACAAGAACTTGATGAGTTGTTTGGAAACCCCCAGTGAATGGGCTTGTACAGTCTGGAGCTTTGGTTGTTACATTTGAAAACGAAAAGAGAGAGTTGGATGTTCTCCCCATCCCTGGATGGTTGGTTTTGGTTTTTTGTTTGAATTGTTTTGGTTTGAGGTTGTTTTGTTTTCTGTTGTTTTTAATCATGCAAACTGAGCTGATCTGTAGCCAACCTTGGAAGATTCAGGGGACGATGACAACATTGGCATCTCAAGGCATTCTACCAGGCAACCTTTGCTGTATGGCAGTGCCCACTTTGTGTCTGTATGAGGCAGAGTGGGGAAACTGGAAAGGCCAGCTGATGCCTCTGGTTGGGAAAATTTGTTCTTTCCCCTCTTCAAATGAGGTTTCATTGCATAGTGGTATGGGGTGCTCCCAATGTCTCCCACCTCATATAACTGTGAACACTGCAGCTTTCAGGGGAGCAGATGAAAAGCCTGGAGCAAAGCCCACAGATGTCCATGGGCAATTGCACAAGCCCTGGTCAGAAATGGGCTTAACCCTGGGGGTAGGCAGGTCTCAGTGAGCCGTGGGGTCTGGGCTGTCGTAAGGGAACGTGCAGCACTCACGTGATAAACCTGAACAAATCACAGGGAGATCACCATTTTCACTCCAGAGATAAAACTTCAGTACAAGTGCAGGAGAATATTAAATTTGTCAGTGTTGTGAGGACAGTTTGATTATGGGACTGCTGCTGGAGACAGCTTACGTGGGTGGGTTAACTTAATGAGCTGCTTAGTCCCCTTGGGACTTGCAATAGTGCTTCCCTGTCAGAGCACTTTGGCATGTACCTGCTGCCTGGGGGCGTTAAAGGGCTGAGAGGTACCAAGAGACATCAGCATAGGTCCTGAGCGGGTCCCTCCCTCTCCTTCCTTCACAGTATGTTCTCAGTTCACTTCCCTCCCCTCCTGTCCTTAAATGTAAAACAAGGTGAGCTGGCTGCAATTTTTTTCAGGTGAGCCACAAAGGAGCAGGCAGGGGATGAGAAAACAGGCATGAGAAAACATACAGTGAGGATCTGGCATACAGAAGGAGTTTCTCTTCCTCATTTGAAAAATGCAAGTTTAGCAGGTAGTATTACCCCGGGATGTCTGGTCTCTCGATGGGCTATGTTCAGTTTTAAACAGATGTTTGGTCTAATCTCTCTGGTTTGCTGGAATAAAATTCAATGCAGCTTTTGAAGAACAGGAGCCAGTGAAGGACTACTGTAAAGACCGTTCATGAATGGGTAAAATAACTGATATTACAAACATGGGCTCTGCCCAACTAAGGTTTTACGTGATAGCAATGTATCACTATCTCCACTGTGTGGACCAGTGCTGACCAGCACTGTAATGAAGTTGTGATATATCTCGCACAATATCAAGTCACCAGCCATTCTGAATGTGTAAAGCAGCAGTTCCCAAGCTGCAGTCAGAGGCTGAGGAAAGGTGTTCTCCCAAACCTCGAATCTTTTTAGTGTTTTCAGCTGAGAGCTGCTTATCAGGTTATATAGCGGTGCATAAAAAATGTTAACGTGATCCAGAGTCCAGAACTTTTGGACTACTATCTTCTGACGTAGTGCTGGCCTCCATTAGCCATCAGCTGTGCTCTGCAGCAAAAGTGTATGACTATCAGTGCCACCTCTCCAGCTACCAATTACCTCCTTGTGTGCTGCTCTCCTTGGGCCCAGCGGTGTGAAGTGCCGAGCCGCTAAAATCCACGGAGGCTGAGGGCATTGGCACTTTGCAGTTTCACATCCTGCCTTTCCCTGTGGAGTACAGATATGCATCACATCAAAGAGTGGGAGCAAATGGGCCTGGAACCATCTCAGCGCCCCATTGGGTTCCCTTTTGCACAGTATCACCTTGCAGGGCTTTCCTAGAGGAAGGGAATTACCTGTTTTAAATGCTATGATATCAGCAGGACAAGCTGCATTTTTAATGTGCTCAAGGTGAGCTGTCAATCCAGCTTGCCCCGGCTGATATATTTTTTTAAAACAGCTTTAGTTGCATCTTTTAGCCAACCCCTTTTTAAAACACAAGGACCAATTCCAGTTCCTGTTGAAGACCATCAAGGTTTGCCTGTCTCTGCTTCAGCAAGGAGCCAGGTTGGGCCCTAAGTCAGCGTAAGGGAGCACCAGCCAAAGTTTTTGGTCGGTCTTGAGTGTAAGCACCTCTTGGTCAGAATGGAAGGGAGAGGCAAACATTGAGAGAAACAGTAACCAAGGTGCTGTGTCTCTGTGTGTGTCAGGCACACATCTGTCCAGCGCTGTGTGATGGAGTTGTGACAGGGTGGGGAGCCATCCCCAGCCTGCTGGATGGGGGGCAACGCTGGGGGTGGCACAGCATCCCTTCCTTGGGTGCCAGAGCTGGGAAAGGAAGGTTTAGAAACGCACAACCACCATGTGGCAGCAAAATGCAAGTCCCTGCGCATCAGGGAGAGTCAGACTTTGGTGAATAAATGGTGATGAAGACAAGTCTCTGTTGTCTTTGTAAAGCTTCCTCCAAATACTCCATACTGGGATCAAGTACTAGAAAGTAGATTTTATTCGATTTGGGGTTGTTTTTTTTCTTCTTTCTTCCTATGGTGCTGATGTATATGTAATGTTAAAAAAAAAAAAAGTTATTTGTAAATATGTTTTTACAATTCTACAGATATCACTGGGTCTACTATCTGTAAAATATATACATATAAATATATATATATATACTGTTTGTTTAAAATAGAGTATTTTTATTTCATTCCTTAACTCATCCTTACTGCAGTGGTATTGCACTTCAGATGACGTCTAATTACTAATTTGTACTGTATCCCTGACAGCAACTTGCTCCATTTTATTCAGATTTTTCTAGCTTTCTGGTTTTACTTTGTACATTAAGCATTGCTTATTTCCTTTTAAGACCTGTACAGAGCTCTGAAAATGTAGAGAAAGACCTGATGTTAACACCACTTTTAAAGAAAAAGAAACAAAACAAAAAAAAAAAAACCAAACAAACAAGAAAAGAAACCCAAATAAAAGATGGTTATCTGACTCATATACCTGGTGTATATGGATCATCTCTTGCCCCACTTCTGCGCCTTGATGAGTGATCTTCCAAGGAGGGGAGGGAAGCTGGATGCAGGCAGGCATGTGTGAATCCCTGAATCCCATGCAGCCCTGCCAGGCAGCCCCCAACAGCTGTCTCTATTCCTGTGGCAGCTGAGCCACACAGGCTGCTGTAATGAGCTGCTGGCCAGGGAGTGCTTCACCACTTTCTGCTGTGCTTTGGGGCCATGGTGCCCCTTTCTCAAGTAAGGTGAGCTACCAAAACTTCCTGTGCTCTGAGGCGAGGCCTGTGCTCAGGCAGGTGCTGTGGGGCAGTTGGTCCATAATTGGATCCATTAAATGTGGCAGCTCCAAACTTTTGTGGGTTTTGTGTGTAAGGAGCAAAAGTGGAGAGTAGGGAAGTGCTTTCAGGGGAGGAGACAAGATAGAGACCCTAGGATTTGGGATTCCTGTGGCTGAAATTTGAGGAGGTGAGATGGGGTGGAAGAAGGGAGATGTGGGGTTGGATGCGGAAGTTGGAGAAAAGAGGTGGGGAAACTGGGAAAGCATGAAGACCCAGAGTAGTTCCCTGTCACCTATTGCTACGACAGGATGAGAATGGTGTTGTCAGAAGCCTTTTGGAACATAGATGTGGACTTGTTGAATGTGTATGACCTGTTCAAGGTAAGTATGCCACACAGACTTCAAGGCTTGACACCACTTTGTACATGTTTCCAGCCTATGGGAGAGTCGTGAGGGTTCAGACATCGGACCTTCAGGATGCCAGTGTGGCTTGGCTCCACGTACAGCCTTAAAGGTGAGGTTCCCCTTCTCTCCTTAATGCTACTCCAAGACATTTATCATTCTAGATATGGATAAGGAAGAACAAAGAAGGAGACTGGCCAAAGAAGAAGAACAGCTTGCTGGAGTGTACACCTCAAGCATGTGCTTTCTTAGAAGAGATGCTTTCAGCAAGAGGCCGTTGGGTGCCGACTGGCTTGGAGGCTGCAGTGGGGACCATCATCATTTCTGTTCGTGACCAACAGGTGAACATTTACAGCATGAACTCACAGTGCATGCTGAATGTGCACCCTGGTACTGACTCCTCCACCAGCAGGCAGGAAGTGGTGTGCTTCTTCTCACTACATTCATACCAAAGACTGATACTGCCAGCATCCATCTGTTAGAGGTGTGTTTTGATTTTAATTATAGATGAGTCAGTCTTTAACACTTTTCCATCACGGACATTCTGCCCTGGCTTACTGGGGACAAAGCTGTGACTCAGAAAACAGGTGGCATCCTCAACTCCAGGCCTACTTCTGCCCTCTCATTAGCTGGTGGAGCTCCTAAAATGTTAGGTTCATGTTTATCCCCTTGCACTCTGGCTCTGTGTTGGCAGATAACGCCTTGCAGCCTCACACCTGTCTTTTTTGACATATGAAATTGTCCTTGTGTGTGAAAGCAGTTTCTCTCTTTCTGTGAAAGTGGAGGGGAGGAGAGGGAAGCTATCTATAAACACACTAAAGAACTACAACAGGTAAGCTCGAAATGGTATAATTTCAGAGGCAAAGAAAAACCTATTTAAACACAGTTAATGACCTCTGGTCTCCTCTAATCTGTATTTCAAGTCTGCTACATGGTTTGGACCTTTGTCTTTGTTTTGGTTCGGGAGGCAGCACTTCCTGCAGCCTGTGACTGACTGAAGGCATCACCAACAGGTGGGTAGGTAGATTTTCCATATTTCAACCCATAAAAGAAAAGTTAATGGAAGAATTCCTGGTGATTTATGTGGTAGTTAAATCTGGCCCTGTTGTACTTTCTCCCTGGAGTTAAGTGATGGAGAGCTGCCCTTTCTGTAGCTGTGTCAGCTCCAGTTTGTTCACCGTCATGATCACCATCACCATCTATCCTTTTTTCCTTGGCAGCCATCACTGGACCCAAGCCTCGCACCTTTGTACTTGTTTAATTTTTTAATGTTTTAAATGCCATTTCAGCCTTTGCTACCTGAAGGCATTAAGTTGTGCCTTTTTATCATGAGATAACTTCGTAGAATCACAGAATGGTTTGGGCTGGAAAGGACCTTAAAGACCATCTCATTCCAAACCCCCCCTCTGATGTGTCCATATGTGTCCACCTTTTTCATATGAAAGGTTACTGTGGACCTGATCCACCTCTCAATTATTTTGTGGTTAGGTTATCAACCTCAGTACAGTATTAGAAAGCTTCTGTGCCTTCTGTTTGTCTGGGCTGGCTCTCCCCTTCAGAAGTGTGACATGGCTACAGCCTGCCTTCTTCAGGAGGCTTTCTGTGAGGACTGGGAGGGCCTCACTTCTACAGAAAGAGTGTTTGAGCATGTGTTGGACTGTAAAAGTGTATAAAATCAAAAGATCTTTGCAGAAACACAGGGCCAAGAGCAGCTTTAAGTGTTTTCTTGAGAAAGCAGTGTTTCCATATATGCTTATACAGCAGTGGGATTGGATTTACTTGGGAAACAGGGACCTCCCAGCAACATATTGCATGAAATTATGTTTCTACATTTGGCACTGCTGGGGGAAATGAAGAGGAGTGGAGGGAGACTACAGAGGTTCTGGCAAAGCTGAAGGACATTGGGTAACATGCTTGTAGTGCCAGTTGCAACTAAATTACTTAGGGAATTAATGGGTTTAGTTTTATGTAATTTGTTTAGAGCTTGCAATACCATACCAGGGAAAGAGAGCATTTAATTGCAGATGTAGATGTGACATGACATTCTGTCTTACTGACTTTTTCAAGAGTGTAGGGAAAGGAGAAAGTGTAAACAGCTCAGGAAAAACATGCATTTTACATTGCAACAGGCTGTTAGTAAAGAGCTCTGATGCTTTATTCACATGCAGCTTATCATCTTTTTGGTGTCCAGGGAAGGCATCCACATTATTTATTTATTTATTTCTCAAAAAGACAGTCAGTCTTCAGAGCAATTTATGGACTTTCTTCATAATGCTGAAGTCCAGGTATTCATCCAGAAAGCTGCTAACAATCCCAGCTGCACCCAGGGCTATCAAGCAAATTAGAACTATCAAGTTCAAATAAAAGCCTGTTAACCTAGAAGTGAAAGCAGAAAAGCACTGTTATAAGCTGTACATGGTATATTACAGTGAAATTGTCCACAAGAGTTAGGAAGAGGTGTGTGGAATCAGAAAGGATCACTGCTGCAACACTAGCTTGGGGGGTTTTAGGAATAAACCATGATTTTTCACATGACACACGTGACTTTTGCTGTTGGGCAGATACCCACTTCTATTGGGCAGATACTCTCTGCTGAGCTGACAAGTCTGCAATTGGTTATCACTTTGACTTCGAGATGGATTTTTGGACCAGAAAGGAAGAGCCTGAGTATCCTACTGGTGCCTAACGACTTGATATAAGTAGCCTTTCTGAGCATGCCATGTCTAGATGCAGATTTAAAAATGATGAAGTATGGGATTTTTTCAGTTTCAAGAGAGCATGGAGGAAGTCTTTTGCTTAGCCCTAGTTGTAACCACTTCTTTGAGCATGCAGTCTAGATTTGTCTTTATAACTAGCAGGCCTGTAGTCAGTGATGAGGATTGAGATTCGGGGTGAAGACAAATTAGTTTCTTGCTACTAAGGCTGCTGGAGGCTTGTTGTATGTTTTGGGGCCAGGTTCTACATACCTGACTTGTGCTGACCTGTTGCTAATTGAGGCTCTTGCTGGAGGTTAGCACCAGGCAGGCCTTGGTAGCAAAGCCATTTCCCAGGGCTGCCAGGCTGGCTTTCTGCACTCTCTGTTTGATGCAAAGAAACCAGTCTCACCAACATGTGAAGCTGTCTAATAGTGAAGCCAGCCACTGATTTATGGCTTTCTTGAGAGGCAGAATCTATTGTTTTAAGAGTACTGAAGTAATACATAGGAAAGATCTCTCAAACAAAGTACTTTTTTGTTTGTTGATTTAAAAAATCTATTATGCTCTCCTTCTTCATTTATTTACATGTCTGCTCCCCAAACTTCCTTAGCAGTTGCAGCTCTTCTGGCTAGTGTTCGTTGCACCATTCAAATGATTGCATCTCTTACTGGGAGATATAAAACTATCTCCATATATTTGCTCTGGAAAACATAGCCTCCCCCTTCTCTCAAGCAACAGCTTTTCAAAAGCGGGTAAAGGATCAGTGGAGCTGAAGTGAAGGAGAATGGTAACTTCAGTACACAAACCATGGAAAATAACTCTGTAGGACAGCCTTTTACTGCTGCAGGATTGTTCACTACTAAATAATCTGATTGTTTTCTATCTTCCTCTAGAAGACATTGCAAGTCTTTTAATTTTTTGACAAGCATACATCTTGCTATTTTCTTCTTATGACTGATAATGGGTGGTGGAAGAGAGCCTGAGGTCAGGACATAGGTGGTGGTGCAGTGGCTTCAGTGAAACAAGAAATAAACCATGTATTTCAGTGTTTACAGTGGAGGGTGTTTGGCCAGTGTGCATGTTTGTTGAAGCAGAGTTCATATCAGGAGGCACTGTGCACAAAACATTTATTAACATACTTTTATCTGAAGCCATGTTCTCTTATCTGTTGGGTGAAAGTTCATCAGCCTACAAGGCCAGATTGCTTGCTTCCTTTAGATCAACTTGTATGGCTAGAGACAAGGTCTTACTGTGACAAACCGAAGAAAAACGCAAAAGAGCAGACAGACAGACATGGTCCAGGCCTTGCATGAACAGTCTCCCACCCTGATGAGATGCAAAAACTGTGCTTCTGTTTTCAGACCTCTCTGAGTCTGGTTGTCAGTTATGCCCAGTCCAAAGCAGGTGCCCACAAGGTGAGCATCAAACCTTTTCTTTCTCCTGACCTGTAGCACATGCTCATCTTAACCTAGGCTTCTGCTGCAACACCCATCCCTCTTCCCTGAGGGTTTCTCCTTCAGACCTATTGCTGACACTTTACACATGTTGCATTCAATCATAATCACTTTTCACTGCCAGTCCCTGGCTCTCAGCCCAGCTTCAGACCACTGCCTGGAGCTGGTAGCCTGCGTTCAGCTGGTAACTCCTTACCTTCCTTTCACAGACTGGACGTAACCATGGAAGTACTTGTAGCGGGCAAACACGTACAACACACCCAGAAAGGAAGCTAATTCTGGGAAAGGAAAGATTATTAGAGTGGGAAAAACAGAAAACTAAAATTGAGGATGGCAGTTCACCACTTTAGATATGTTTCCTAGTTATATAGCTCTGGGCATTTTTAAAGCTATCCATACGCTGGGAAGTTACCTTGGAAAAGAATCATTTAAAAGAGACATATATATATTCTTAAACACTCACTGCAGGAGGCTCTTGGTATGGGTTTACAGATAAGATGCATATAGGACTGTCCAAAAAAATCTAAAAGAATTCCCTCAAAAGGAGAACTCAGGAACTGACAGGAATCTGTATCCTCCCTGGTTTGGTGGTTATCCCAGAGACAGGATAGTGGTTTGGAGCACTGTGGCCTGGCCTGCTGCTGTTATTTCATATTGTTATGGCAGTCCATGCTAAAGGGGAGTGTTTGTTTTGGAAAGAGAATCTTATTTATGTTGTTAATAAGCTGCTTTGCATTTATATAGCATCTTTTATCCAAGGACATGTAGTGAAGTTAGCTTCTGACCTCCCTGAGGGAAGAGTACAAAGTCACCTCCATTTGAGAGACGGAGCAGGTTATGGAGGTCCAGTGCAGGTTGTATTATCCAGCACTAGGCAGTGCCTGTTAATTTTGTGTTTTCAAACTGTGTGTGTGGGTATTACAGAGGACAGCTTTTGCTGTGTTCTGGACTAACTCATGTAAACATACCTGTGGGAGATAACTAAAAAGTTACTTAAAGAGGAGTTTATAGTCATCCTTCATTTCTTACATGTGACAGTACTTGTGTTGCTCATTAGCAACTGGGATTTTTCCTTGATTCAAGTGTCTGTCTATGAATACATCTATTATTTCATATTCAATTTGTTGGCTTAAGTGGTGCTTCTTTAGATTTACAGTGGATTTACAATGGGGATGGGACTTCTGTCTGTAAGAGAGCTCCAAACTAAAATGACTGTTTTGGAGCAAATATAGAAAATGGAGAAGCCCACACGCTTCTAAAACATTAGTTGGATAAGGGTTAATAAAGCAGAATGTAAAATTTAGGCTCTGTCACAAGTTCTAGTTCTATGAGAGACCACCCCATCACTGTTAGGAGATATCACGGGCTGACCTTGCAAAGTCCAACAGAGTGAGGGGTATGAAAGCTCTGTAGTGTCTGAGTTCAGAACATTTGGCAAAAAATGCCCCCCTGCTAGGTGCCTGAGAAAACATAATAGGTTTTCAAGAGTCCCCACTGCATACCTGAAGATGCTGCTGCTGTGACTGAGCTTCAGCGTTCAGGGCTATGTCCCACGGCAAGCAAATGAGTCACAGCCCAGTGGTGGCGTCTCTCACTGGGGATGTAAAAGCAAAAAGCTTTGTTGGCTTGAGCTCTGTCTCCATCAGACAGGCATGAGTGCTCTGACCTGAGACTTTTCAGGCTGCCTCCTCCCGCAGGGACGGCAGCTATGCCTGATGTTCTGTGAGAATTGCCCCATAATGTGCAAATAATTGTTAATGGGGAGCGTCTGGAAGCTGCTTTTCTGAATAATGCACCCTGAAAATTCGCTGAATGCCTGGTAAATGTGTTGTACTGGCTCCTTGGTTTGCAGAGAGAAGTGGAAGCTGGTGGGGCTATACGAAATGCTGTGACTAAGTGGGGATTTCAGTGCCACTGAGCATTCCTCTAAGAAGGCTGTGCTAAGGTAATGAAATTAAAAGCAGGGGGGGAAAATGCCTAGTTCCTGATGGAACTAAAGTGTTTTTAAAAGTTATGCAAAACTTCTCAGTTCAAAATAAAAGCAGAAAGTGTTTACCTTGATTAAAAAACCATCCTGCAGTCCAGAGGCCAACCAGAAATACTGGGTAAAACTCCACACAGTTTTGTCTGCAGAATAAATTTGAAAGAACATCAGTTTGGAAAGGAAAAGGACTATGGGTGGGATTTTCCAGGAGGATCAGCTTTGGCTTCGTTTTGTTGCCACTAAAGTTAATGCTATCGAGTCCAGTGGAAGCACAGTCAAGGTACCATTAGGTACTCCTAAAATTCTCTCCTTTGTGATCTCCAGTACAAACTATTTAAAATATTTTCCTGGTATTTAAATTTAAGCAAGGATCTGGATCCCAACTACATGGAAATAAATAGGACAAATAACCCTAAATCAAGTGCCTGTGCAGCAGAGAAAGGTGGGAATTCCAGCACATGGGTGTGATGTTAATTACTTGTCTCCATACTTGGTATGCAAGTTTTGTGGGTCAGCATTACCAGGATTGCCAGAGGAAGCACAGAGCTGCTTGGATTGCTCTGCTGAGGCCAGCTGCCTTTATGAAGTGCTGTCAGGCATAGACAGCACATGACAGATCTTCTTATGGCGAGGACCTTTATTTGTGAACATCATCACCACTAATATTTTCTTGGGATATCTTTTCTTAGTTGTTCAAATGAATTTCTTTTTAAGGAATCAGGCAAGCTTCTTTATCTAACATATCATGTTGACTAATAACTTGTCTAATGTATTGTATGTCCCATTATTTTTATCCACTACAACTACAGTTACAGCAGAGAGGGTTGTTTGAAATAAATATAAACAATTTTGCACAGCATCATTAGTTAATCACAAACTGAAGCCCTTTAGGAAAATAGTCTTCTTAGACTGGCTATTCCACCATTATCCACTGTGAAGACAGAGTTTTTCTTTGCTCTTCTTTCACGTTTGGTGATAGCCACAACCCAAGAACTGACAAGCACAGCTTGCTAGATCCAGAACATCTGACCAAGTTACAGTGTTAGCTCTCAGATCCTACTTGAGTTTGGGTAATCTGATTGCCTACTTTGATCAGAATTTGAACAGTGACTGTGAGATGAGCTGAACTTACCCCATTATTATTAAAATAACATCTGAACCATTTGAAAAGCCATTTGTTCATTTTCTTTTTTTTCGTTTGTTTGTTGTTGTTGTTGTTGTTGGGTTCTTTTGTGCAAAAGATGAAAAGAAAAGGTGCCTTTTTAAGATGAAGTTTTTGCTTCTCTTCTGGACTGAATTGTTATTCACTGCCACCATCTTAAGGATCTCTAGACTTACTGTGCACGAAACGTTCTGTCAAATTCTGGAGCTCCAGTAACAGCTGGGGGCATGACCTTGTGGTTCATTCTTGATTTCCCCACCAGCCAAGCAAAATAACCTGCAAACCAGAATAAGAGCTCACGAGTGACACAGTTCCTCACTCCAGTTCCACTTCTAACACACATTTTTTTAACTTAATTTTTTAAATGGAGATCATTGTTCTTCTGCTTTCTCCTATTCATTAGGCACAAAGAGACCAATATTAGATAAACCAGTTTTTCCTTACAAAAATTTCAATCTTATCTTCGAGTGACATCCATGAGAAGGGGGGAAATTGTTATTTCAGAAACACATTCGTTTTCTTTTTGCATTTGCATTTGCTATGACTTAAATATCCTTCCACCTCACCTGAATCCTAGAACTACACAGCCCAGGAGCAGTCTAGTCACACTTCAGCAGCAGGGTCTTGCCTTAGCAGCATCTCAAACCAAGCTGCACTGATGGAAGTGACTTCCCCACTAGTCTGGATGACATATGGTCATTTTGTTTTAGTGACACTAACAGCTATGAGGCTCTGAAGGACAGGGCAGTCTTGCAGTCTTTGGAAACAAAAATCTGGTAGCTACCGTTTTAAAGTTATTTATCCATATGTTAGAGCACATGCTTTTCCATCTGTCTGGGACTCTCAAAAATTCAGTCTATTGGAAAGAGCAGAGAGAGTTGCAACTGGTGAGGCTGTAGCCTGTTCCCTGCTCTCCACTTGATCTGCTGGAGAGCTCTGAGAGCTTCTTGTTGGAGGAACTTATGCTGTTTCTCCTCCACTGACTCGAGCTGATAGTACTTACCTGTCTTGTAAAAAGCATTTTTTAGAACTGATGCCATGCCATGAAAAAGAGAGATTACTTACTGTACGGTGACTAAATATAATTTACTTACCAAAAACCCCAAAGCAGTCAAACACTATCTCTACACTTCTGACCGTTATTCTAGGATCCCATCCCACATGTATATGCATATTTCATTTTATTTATGTTCTCATTGCAGAATTCTCCCCCTTAAAGTTGAACAGAGGCTTTTGCAGGGATAAAAGGAGAGTATTTTGCTGAATGCAGCAGAGCAACACCCTGTTTGCCTTTAAAACTCTTTGGGTACCTGGAGTTATTATTATTATTATTATTAACAATAATAATAATAATAATAATGTTATTATTATTATTATCATCTCTAAGTTATTTTCCTGGCCGTGTCATAGCCACCCTGAGAAGCTCACTGCCTACCTTGTACCTAAACTATCTGGATCCAGAAACCAGGCACCCACGTGAGTCCACTAAAAAGGCTTGTCTAAGGTGGGAGCCTAGAACATACCTTCCATCCTCCCCTCTGGGAGCAGTGGCACTAAAATACAGCTAGAGGTATTAGTGGTGCTATCCCATGCATCTCTTATGTCTTAGCCTTGTGGCCAAAGCCCTCAGCCCAAAAAAACGTTTTGCCATCTGTCTTCTCCCCATATAAGTAATTACAGGCTATGCTCAAGTGACCTCTCAACCTTTCTCTCCAGAAACTAGTCAGAGCAGCTCAGCTGCCTCTCTACAAGGCATGTTTACAGGACCTTTCATTGTATTTGCATCCAGCAGGACCCTCTCTGCCCCCACAGAGCCTGGTGATTATGCCTGATGTTTCATTTGTTATTTGCCGCCTTGCAGTCCTTTCAGAAGGGAAGAACAGCACTGGAGAGGGTTTAGGGAACATTCTTCATGGAGATTGAAACGTACAGAAGAACAAGAATTACCTCTGAGAAATGTTTTCCCTGAAAACAACTGAAAAGTTGCTTTTTAACTTTTGTTGCCCTCAAAATGATCTGGTTTTATGACAAATGCTACACGCTGGGAAGTCCTACCTGGCTTATCTGTCAAAGGGGTAGGTGAGCTGTAGTGTTTTGTGCAATGGCATTTTTAACCAGTAATATGCTCCTTGTTTTCTGGCTGCAATGAGCTGTTCTAGGCATACAATCAGTCTGGGACTAGGTTTTTTCTACTGAGGAACTAAGGCAAGCCAAGGTAGCTCATGACATCCAATTCAGTTTTTTTAAAAAAAGCCTTGAGTGGATGCTGGACAAAATAAACTTACTGGGGAAAATAAGAAGATTAAGGCACTGTAGGGGCAAAATCATCCTTGTTTGTTCAGTACAATTAACCAAAGCAAATCATCAAGGCTGTGCTACAACTCTGGCCTCAGCTGTAATGTGATTTGCCCTTGCTATTGCTTGGTCAACAAGGTTCGAGGGGCAGAGACTGGGACATGGGAGACTGGTTAACTGCAAGCAGAGGCAGGTTGTGCTAGTGTGCTAGTACAGCAACCCATCATAAAAGGCACTTATTTAGTGGCTTCTGCTGTGATTGATGGGGACTTGGCTTCAAATGGACACCAGTGAAAGCCAAGCCATGGCACTGCGTAACAGGAGAACAAAAGTCATGTCTGTCATCTTACAAGAAAAGGTGAGCCCGGTGTGCAGAACTAGACAGATGCCAACCAGGGAGGCAAAAAGATCTCAGGAGAGAAATAATTACTGTGTTTTTTGTTAACTGCATAGGACTTGCCTTTTAATTCCCCCCGGTGAATGGAAACTTTCCATGTAACTCCAAATTAACATTTTGTGATGATGGTTTAACAAGGGCTGGAGTAAATAACAAAGCAATGGGTGAGCTCTTCTGCCCCTCTCACAGGAGGTGCTATCATGAGGACTCCTGAAAGCAGTGCAGCAGGAGTAAGTAAAGATTTTCATAGCCTTTTTTTCCCCCTGTATCAAGTTGTTCAATTCTAACAGGTGAAATTACATGACGGTAGTTACAAAGTACGCTTGACTTGCTTTTGTTAGCCTTTTTTTTTTTTTGCTTTTATCTTCAGGTGGCATTTATGGTTACTGAGTTAATAGTTTTACTCTGAAAACGTGGGACAAAGCAGGCTTTCAAGGAATATTACTCTCAAACATTTCATATGTGTAAAAAGCCTGCAGAGGAGCTGCTACTTGTATCACAGTGTATGATAGTTCATATTAATTTGCATGGCCTGGCCTCACAGTCTGTAAAAAAACAAATCAAATACTTTTTAATAATGTCTTGCCAGGCCCTGGAAATACTAAAAATTATTTTAAAAGTTGCTAGTTCAGAGAAATGATTCAAAATAGAGGAGTAGTGAGACTCCTGTGTCCCTGCTCTTTTCTGTATCAATGACTGGGATTCATTCTGCCCTTTCATTGAATGCCCTTGTATTCCCATCAGTCTACGAAACAGTAATATCTCAAGCAAATCTCAACTGCTTAAAACTGGATTCATGACTGGAAACCACTTCCTGCGTTGTTCCTGCTCCTTCTTTCTACCCTGGGGCATTTTTCGCACCACTTAATCTTCGACTGACCTGATTCTTTGAATAACTCGTGGTTCTGAGACACAAAATCTTGTACCTCTAATGGCTGCTGTGTGAAACCCGACTTCCATCACTGCTTCAGGGAGGTGGTATTGCCCAGTAGCACCCTCCTAACTCAGGACTGGAGGAGGCTCAGCAGAACAGACAGAAGAGCAAACAGTGCACTGAGTGCTGTGTATGTCACATCTAGTTCACAGCAAACAGTCACATGCTGGGCTGCTCCCCTTGCATGAACTGGTTATAACACATGCTTACAGCCCTGGTTTCACAACATTCATTTGAACTTCCATAAATTAACTTGTGTTGTATTACCCATGCTAGAAAGCATGCTGAGAGTACACCAAGCTGTGATGGTTTAAATCAGGTCAGCTGATCAGAGTCTTACACAGGTTTCTCTTTGGGCTTGATGTCAGACTGCCAATGTAAATTAAACCCCAGGTTATATCACCTTTTCTGTGATTTTAACTGAGATTAACTAATATGGATTATCCATCATAAGGAAGAATATAGGTATTTTCCAACTCCTTTCAAACTCTCAGTATCTGTACAAACTCCTTGAGTTTTCAAGCTGCAATTTTTTTCCAAATAATGTTTGGTTTTTCGTTTGGTTGGTTTTAATCCTTCACATTTTTATGTTAAAAATAAAGGCAGGCAAGCTGAACTTTCCTGGAAGTTGATGACAAATATTGCCACCAGGTAGACATAGGGTTATACAGATAGAAAGAGATCCCAGCGTATATTGTAGTTGATCTGATGACAGAGGAAGAGAATGTAAATTTTCAGTGCTTTATATTTGCCTTCTGTTGTGCTGAGGTTTTTTTAAACTGGAAGGGTCAGATTCTCAAGCTTTTTCTTCCTGCTGGATACAGATGTTGTTTCAGTAGCTGAGGCTTTGAGAACAAATGAACAATCAAGCCACATCGATAGGTTGCTTAGGTAAGTTGGCAGTGCTATAGATATTTGGAAAAAAGGCAGGGTAATTATTTTTAACTTGCTTTAAATCTCATAGCATAAATGTCTTCAAAATGTATCTTTTCCCTGGTGTAAACACAACTATATGCATCGACATGTTTCAAAGAAAATAATGACAAACATTAAAAATCATACTGCAGTTTTAGGTCGATACACAGCAAAACCAGCATCTCAGGCTCACCCACTTCTAGTCATAGAAGAGAATCATTAAGGTAGGAAAAGATCTCCAAGATCATCCAGTCCAACTGTTAACACAGCACTGCCATGTCCACCACTAAGCCACATCCCCAAGAGCCACATCCACATGCCCTTTTAACACTTCCAGGAATGGTGATTCTACTACTTCCCTGGGCAGCCTATTCCTTGATTCTCAGAGGTATATCTGCAGGGCACAAGATAAGTCCATTTAGATCTTAAAGAAATGGAGTGATGAGAACATAATATGGAATAGCCCGTGTTTTTGTTGCCTGGTGTAAAGGTTTGCTTTCTTATTTCAGATACTATGTATATATCCCTATTTCTGGAAACATTCTTTTGCAGTGCTTTCAGTCCAGCATTGGTGTATTTGATTTCACAAATTTACTCTCACTTACTAGGTTGTCAGTTGTATAGATGCTTAAATAAGAATCAAAACCAAGACACAATGTGGCTTTGAGGTAACTTTACAGCCAGTTACAAGCTCTGATAATAGTATGATTCCAAAAAATCAACAAACAAAAGAGAATTCAAAACAAATTAGTTTCTCCCCAGAGGGAAAAGTAATCTGTCCCACTGAGCCTCTCAGACTACAGAGAGGGTAAACAATGCTCCTGTTAAAAAATATTACGAGTTATCAGTCAGAGAGCAACCAATTTATCACAAAATAAATTCCAGTACTTCAAAACCAGTGGAAAACTCCCCAAACCCCAGCCATACAACTCACAGCTCTTTCTTACATTGCTGGAAGGCGGAAAGAAGAGAGACGGCCGCAAGCAAAATAAAATCACCAGCCATGTTCCCGGCAGTTTCTGTGTGCAAACAGGATGTATGTATGGGAGAGCTTGAGTGAGCAATGGGGAAAAACAACAGGTGGGAGAATTAGAGTTCTTTTCAGCACTGCAACAAAGGTCTGCCCTGGAAACAAAACACACTAGTTTTTAAAACAAGAGTGCAAAATTATGACCATTTTTTCTTCCTGCAAAAGTTCAGCCCTGCCTGCTTCTTGCCTGTGCGAAAGTGCGGCGAGAACAAAACCAGACTCCCCTGCCTCTGTGGATTCAGCTGTTCCTTTATGCCTTAGATTTCAGTTGCGATCCCTTTGGGGGGCGAAGCCCCTTTGTTCTGAGTTTGTAGAGCCCCTGGTACGGCGCGGGCTGCCTCCATCACTCGCGGTGCCACTTGAAAGCAGCAGGTGCGGGAGAAGCGAGGGAGGAGCGGAGCTTTGTGCTGCCCCTGCGCTTGATTTACGGGTTTTGCCGGACACGTACGGCACAGGCTCTGCCGGGTGGCACGGCAACGACTTTTCGAGTAGTCAGCACGCAGAAAGGAATTGTTCAGGACAGTTCAAAGGGTAAAACAAGTGAGAAAGACAGAAAGAAATATCTCCCCTGGTTTTACTGCCTGGAGCACACTTCCTACAGCTTGTGCCTAGTCTTAAAACTGGGAGAGATTCTCTCGAGGAATGATTTTTTCATCATCTAGTGCTAAGTAACAGGAAGCTTAATGTCATTAGATTTTATGGTCCCATGAGACCACTGGAACAAAACCAGTGTGATGTTTGTTGTGGCTTCAGTATTATCTATCCACTTTGCCTCTAGATGAAGTTAAAGTGGGAGATGCCATTGCCTTTTGTCAAACTTGCTAATTTTGAGGGCTAACACACACACAAAAATACTTTAAATCAGTTATTTTACCTTGCCAGATTTTGCAAGGTTATTTATTGGGTATTAATTCAGTACATAGTTCTTTCTAAAGATTGGAAGAGCAGACACACTGTAATAACAGTAGGTGGATGTTTGTGCTTAGTAGCTCTTTAAATGCTGATTTATGCCCTTTACTTGAAGTTCTTGGTGTAGCATAGGTTTGACTTCCTCGCCACACAGTCTTTGTTTTAGCAGCTGGCTCAGAAGTGCTCAAAGCATTGTCACCCTGCTGATAGAGGGATGTGAAGGAAAACTGACAGAGCTGGTAATTTGAAAAGTTAAAACCACAAGGGTTTAAACCCAAAACTTTTTAAGACCAGATGACATTGAAGTTATTGGGTTTTTTCTAACTTTATACAAAAGATGTGAATTTCAAAATGGAAATGGATATGCAAAATCCAGCAAAGAGTGATGAAAAGTAGGCAGGGATACAATTTAGGGCACGGCATTAAATCCAGAGAAATATTCTAAGTTACATGTCCATTATGGCTGAACTAGGGTTTACTTAACACTCTATTCACTTTCCACTGGTAGCAGAGAGTTCATAGTTGCCTATAGATTTATAATGCTTTTAGTCATATGCAGTCCACAGCCTGTGTTATGCTTCCTCTTGGGGTAAGCTAGAATAGGAAGTCAGATCCCACACAAAACAAGGTTGGGCTTATTTATGATTCTGGAAACACAAGTAGTGCCTCAGATGCCCAAAATTTTATGATGTATGTAAATAGATGCCAGGATTGACCAAGCTATTTATCCAGTTATGTCAGGACATTTCGACACCTTGTCTGTGTCTGATTTCTGAGCTTGCTCCTGATTGAATGCAAACTGATTTTGCATTTCCTTCACTTGCATGTATTTCATATGTGCTTTGCTTAGCTCTGCTGTTGTAAATGCATGTTTTTTTCTGCAACTACCCAAAACTCTCTCCAAAACAAGAAGAGAGGTTTTAAACACTGAAAAGCCAGTGACCCTTGTAGTATCTTAGCAGATGCAGGTCTTTTCTATTTTAAAAGAATGGTATTTTATTGAGGCACCATACTTTGTATGTGTGCCCTACAGGGAAAACAAGCTTCTCTAACTGCATTTCAGTGCACTAGAAACCGATGCATTGGGTAGGGGAAGCACTTGATAGTATCAGCACTTGATAGTATCAGCACTTGATAGTTTCGCACTTGATAGCAGCTGCGTGTCAGAGCTGGGCGTCTGCCTAGTCCCAGGGTTTAAGGCAAATGAGCGGTCCTGCCTCTTGCTGACCTGTGCGACCCTGACAGACCTCCCCAAAGGAGCTGGCTCTTCTCTCTGGAGAGAAGCTACTGCTGACCAGCAGCGAAGGCAGATCCCCACAGGGTGGCAGAGCTGCTGTCACGAGAGAGCAGATGGTTGGGGCAGTGAGACGAAAAGCACTCTGAGCGTGAAACCAGGTTGATCAAATAAGCACTTTTAGTGGAGCTACTCCGTCAAAGCTGCTCAGGTTTTGTCTCTGGAAGAGCTGAAAAGAGCTTTGCAAAGGGCAATGTTCAGTCTGTAGTGGGGTGTGTCTTCTTAAAGACCAGTCACAAGTGGCAGTGCAGCATCTTCTATTCCAGAATACCTCCTGGAAGACAGGCTCTGAAGAGCAGAGAGGCCCCTATGGTTGGAAGAGAAAACATATCTGAATTCTGATGTATTTCACTGGAAACATTTATAGGGTAAATCAATGCTATTACAATGTATGAGACTGGTTCATGTATCAAAAGCAGTTTAGCTACAGCAAGAACAGTAGTGGGCTCTGCAGTTTATTAAGTTACTCTGCTTTTCAACAATATATTACAAAGAACATGGGCCTGTGTAGCACTGGATCATACTTAGGCTGTAAATTTATCAGAACTATGAGACAGGTGAAAGAGGAAGAAAATATACTTATTTCTTTAATTGTTCTTTCTGCCTCCTAAATAGCAGTTGTAACCCATGTCTGGGGTTATTTCATATATACTTCGTGGGGGGTCTCAGAGGAAGGATGAATAGTGCATTTTATCCAGTTCTGTTTAATACCTGATTGTTCAGAGTCCTTGGTTTGTGACAGTGTTTCCACAACAGATCCTCATTTTCCATCCCTGTTCTTGGGACCCTGGTGGCATGAGATCAGACTATTTTTGATGGTGGTGGCAGAGCAGACTTAGAAGGATTAAATAGAGTAGTAGCCAGAGGTTTGGATTGTTCCCTGAACTGCACCTTGCACAGCATTAAGTCACCTCCATCAATATCGAATATAAGTCAGGAAAGAATTGGTTCATACTGTTCTCATCTGGGTGTGCAAAAGATTGATGTGCTTTAAGCACATAAATTCCCGAATGCCCACAGGCCTCTTGGGTCTCCTTATGGCCTTTGGGGATCATTACATTTTTTTACTTTGGTCATTGCAAGAACATATCTGGGTTGCACTTCTAGACTGCGATAGAGAATAATGTGGGTTTGCATATGTATATAAAATATAAACTGTGTCAATCTTGCATAATATCCCATTATAATCAGAGTAGGCTTTCAAAGTAGCAGCAAAAACAGAGTTTAGATTGTTATAAAAAGTACCTTTATGTAATTACAGTGTGGGGTTGTCTTTTGTTGAAACGGTGCTTTTCTGCTAAAAAACCTTCGCCTGTTCTCAGCTCTGAGGAGCTCAGGAGGGCAATGGCTTGGGAGAACCCCTTCAGGAAAATGGGGCACATACAGGCACACCTGCACTGCTATACAAGAGCTGTATGTTTGTGGTGATCAGGGAATACCTTGACATGCAATTGGGTAGAGGGTGAATATTCATCACCTCCCGTGTCTCAGACCTCCTCCTCTTCTTAACCTGAATGTTTCTGGAACAAGCAGTAAATCTGCAGAGAAGAAGTACAGCCTAACACAAAAAATGAATTCTGCAAACCCTGCCTGTTAGCAGCAGAGGAGGAAACACAGTATACAAAGCCACTCTGACTTTTCCTTGTGGGAAATTTAATGTGTGCTGCAAAACCTACCAGCCTGGAGATAGGATGTGGTAGGCCTTGCAGTCACATGTCTGAGGAGAGAACTTGGCAAAGTCACACTTAACCAGTTCATGTAATTATGCCTGGATGAGAAGCCGCTCTCCCAGATCCTTCACCCTATGGAAATCAGCGTGGCTTACGCTCCACACCTCACAGGCTAAAGCTGCTGAGGACCAACATGGTCATTTGCCTGACTGCAAGATATATAATAAGGTATGATACAAATTGGCATCATTTCAGCCACAAGTAATTATCCACTAATAAGCGATGGGAGCTGGGAGGCAGTGGTGCTTCCAGAAGTCAGAACGCTTCCGCAATGCACAGTCCCGCTGGCTCTGCACATGGTGCCTCCAGTTTGCAGCAGGTGGTCTTGAGAGAACCAAGGGCTGGTCTGCGAGTTGTGAGCCTGCGCGACTTATCTCTGGATCAAAAGGAGGTTTAAAGATTTTCCTGTTGGTATTGACCAACTGGAAGCAGATCCCCAGGCCAACGTAGCTGCTCTGATATCTGGGATCAGGGGATTAATGGAGATTCAGCAAGAGATTTGAAGACGTGTTGGCTGTACATCCCTTGTCTCCCTTCACAACACTTAGTAGATTTCTGATGACATAACACTTGCTGTTTTTTGACTTCCTAACCTTGGACAAACAGCTATTTTAATTAGTGAACCACTTCCACTCGAGGCAGGCTTGTCATCCATACAGAAGTTTTACTTTATCTTTGTGGAAGTCAGCTGTGCTTAGGAATCAGGAGGTAAATTGTGCTTATGTTCAGCCTTATCTGATGCCTTTAGGCTATGAGGCAGATCTCAGCGTTTGCTCGGGAAGCTGGTCCTCCAGCCAGGCCGTCCAGCCTGGTCAGCTCTTCAGCACGGCTTGTGTTAGGGACAGTCACAACTGTGTGCCATGATTTATTGCCTGCACCTGCAACTTTTCTGAAACACTTGGTAAATCTTGGCTTTTGGTGTCAGAGTGATGCTTGCTGGACCCCAGCTACTGAGGGAATGTAGCAGCTCCAGTCACTGTCATAACCGAAAAACTGACAATCCTCCAAGATGCCTGCTGTAGTTACACATTCAGCTGCTCCCAGATTTCTATCAGGAGGGATGCCCAATTTCCTGAGATTCACTTGGAAGTCTTGTGTGACTTGGCTGTGCTAATAGAGGAGGTTAATGGTAGAGAGAGTAATCAAGGCTGCAGCCCTTGAACTTTGAATTCCAGACTGATCTGGCAGGTTCTGGAGCATGCAGGGCCGAGATGTCAGCTCCCTTGAGAAAAATAGCATAAGAAGCCGATGCTGCGAGTGTCATATTTACATGGGCATGTTTTAAAAAGAAAAACAACCTCTCCAGAGCATCTTTCTTCTCTGCTCCTCCATATCTCTCTCCAGCCAGGGCAGTTCCACTCAGGTCCAGTCTTTCCACACGGGAGTGGGGTTTGGTCCGAGTGCTATCGGATCTGCCACGCTGCCAGGTCAGCCACTGCATCCTGGTTTGGCTTCTGTCTATCCACTCAGCTCCTTTCTGCATCCCTCCTTGGCACAATTGCCATTTCTTCTCCTGGTCTCCACAGCTTCTCCTCACCAGTTAGAGTCTCTCATCCCCTCTCCTGCTCGCTCGCTCCGCAACATGTCTATTCTTTCCTGATGGATGCCGGCTTAGCTTTCAGAGCAGTTGTACCGGGAAGCTTTGTCTGCTCCCAGGAAGGGGAGGGGGTCCCCTGGCCGGGGTCTCATGTTGCTTGGCAACATACTTCTCTCTCTCCTCCGACAGTCATTTTCCCTCGCAGCGCCTGCTGATGCAGGCACAACAAATGACAGCAATATTACAGCAGCAGTTGCTCCTGTCGCTGTTTACTTGTTATTGAAGGTTATTGTCATGAAAGGATTTGTAAACATCTCTTCACATCCTTCCTTGGTCAAAATAGATATTATTTTATGCTTTTGTGGCACGCCTGCATAATTAATGAATGGTCGCTGCGTTTCAGTGCATGTGACTTACAATATTTCTTGTGGTTTTTAAAGTGGTTGCTGGTTCTGGATGCTTCTGTTTTTCAGCCCCAAATTGAGACAAGATTTTATACTTAGAAGTGCAAAAATCCAGATAAGAGAGTCCAGCTTTAACAGCCTCAAATTGTGGCTCTCATGTTCAGGTACACATATACCTAACAAAGTCTGCTCTGAATTGCTTTCTGTCCCTTTCAGGAGGACCCTAAGGCTAACATTGAGATTACAAAATGAAAACGCTTCCATGAACAGCGACAAAGCAGCCAGGGTTTTTCCTGATGTCTGAGTCTTCACCTTATCTGTTTGCCATTTCCTCCTCTACACTAAACACTTCCAGCTTAGTCTTTCTGGTTTGCATTTGAGGATGTGCCAAAGAAGACATACACTTGTCTGTCTTCTCGAAAAGAGCACAGCGAGAAAGCCAAACCACATGTGGGTTTTGATCTTACAACGAAAATCCTGCTGAAGCCTTTCTTTACTTCACATACTGTTGTCACTCTGGACAGATCTAGAAAGCTGTGTTCGTGCCGCTGGCTAGTTACACGCTGCCAGATCTTCTACTGGGCCTTGATTCAGCTCTGGATAGGATTTATTCCATTTGTTAGCACCGCTGATTCCCGAGCTTGTGACAAGATCCGATAGGCAGGGGAGATCTTAGTTTTCTACTGTAGGTGTGCTTTGCAGCGCCAGGTTCCTATGTACATCTGCCATTGCCCTCTGGTGGGGTATGCCAGAACTACTGGCGTGTGCCTTCCGCTAGTTCAGCCACAGGAACCCTTGGAATTTCCTGAGTAGAAGCCTCTCTCCTTTACTTTAAGAAATTACCTCTTCGGGAGCTACGGCTGCCTGCATGTATCTGGCTGTCAAGAGAGATCGGTGGTTTTGTTCTGCAGGTGATTGTCACACAGAGTGAGTTTGTTATTATACTGTTTAGACTGTCTAGTTATTGTTTGTGATCGGTTGGAATTGAACGCAGAGATGGTTTCTGACCACAGCTCTAAGGCATGTTGTCTGCATGACATTTGCTCACTTATCTTCCTGCTGAGTAGAGATAGATGAAAATTTCAGTCTAAAAGCAGTTAGATGGAGATTCTGAATCCACTTTAAAATCCAGTTTTCCCACAGCAGGGATTATTAAGGAGAACCTTTCTGAAAAGTCTTTTTAGAATGAAGACCTTTGAAAGGCCTCGAAATGAAGACTTTTACAGAAATGAAGGCCCAGAGAGGTATACTTGCAAAGTGGGGACAGCTTGCATTTCTGTGGGATTGCACCAATAGAGAAGGAACAAGAGACTATGGCCCAGCTGTTCCTCACAGAAGGAAAACAAGTTTCAAAGCAGGCTCACTTATCAAGCTCACCAGCTTAGGCAGGCTGGCTGCTTAGGAAATCAAACCAGGACAGAAGTGATCTGCAGTAGTGACTCACTGTCAGCCATTTCTGTCCTGAATCTACAGCAACTGAGAGAAAAGTATATTGTCTACGGGGTTTTGTTTATTCCTTTTACTCTGCACTCTTTCTAAGCACAGACTGCTCCACAGCCAAACAGAGATGTGATAGAGTTTCTCAGCTCCACCTACTCAGCAGTGGCTCTGGACACCCCAGTTGGGTTCAACAGCTTACAAATCAGGAGTTTTGTGAAACTCTGTGAAGTCGTGTGGAGAGTTGCTTTGAAATCCTTGAACGAGATAGTCTGGTTGGGGGTAGTTTTCAGCCTCGTTCAGCTTGAAAATCCTTCTGTGTTTTCTGGTGGAAACAGAAGTAGAGGAGTGTCAGCTCAATGCATAACCTGGTAATGTTTATATGGAGGCTGGAAGGAGTTAAACCAATATGAGGATGCAATTACCATGGGCTTTCATCAGTCACCTTACCCCAGTCACTGTCTGGATCAGCTAACATCCTTGTGCTGACTGATTTGCCTTTCTCAACTCAGAGAGAGATGGTCTTGCAGAGTGCAGAAAACAGCTGATAAATTAGCAGATTTTAGAGTAAAAGCTATTCCAGTTCCAGAAAGGCCTTATCACTCTTTTACCAACACAGATGTTTCTTGATATAGCTCATTTAGCCAACTCTGAAACAGGGAATGTAGAAATAGGTGGCATTGACTTGGGACATTTATTTTTAGGTAATGCTTTTGGTTTCTCAGCATAAGAACTACTTTCATCTTCTTCAGAGACAGAGTTATAAATATCTTCCATTGTGATCCGGGGCCTCTGAGATGAGTGTGTTGCACTTTTCCCTGCTGCCCATGGCAATCGTATTTCCTTCCATTCCACAGCACTCTCTCACCCCTCTGACAGCAAAAGTCCTCATCTCCTAAAATAAATTAGTTATTTTCCTGAGGAAGTGGATGCTTGTGGAAAACTGCACATTATATGTGGTATTGATATGAAGTATAATATTTCCCATTTCTTCCCATTCCTAACCACTTCAATTCCTTGGATTTCAGTGGCCTGGTTCTTCTTTGTGCAATGAATAGCATGTGCAAACTGCTCCTGTCCTTGCTCTCCTCTTCTTACTGGTGCTTCCACTTTGCAGTCCTTGCCCATGACACAGGCACTGCGACACCTTCAGACGTGACAACACTTTACTTCTCAACATGTGTTATAAAAAGGACCAAGCAAGAAAGAATTGAAAGTCTGTCGATGGCAAATTTACTTCCTGCTCTCAGAATTTGTGACAAATCCCATATGGACCCATTGTTGCCCTGGAGGAGGCCCAAGACTTGCCTTCTGGTCCATTTTCTCTGACTGTAACTGCTCCTTTAGGAAGCGTTGCTCGGGTAATCTAAAAGGAAAATAACTGGAGAAAATAAACAGAGCAATAAATAAAATGGTGGGGGAATGCCTGTCTGACAAAATCTGGAGTAGCAGGTAGGGAAGCAGCATTTCAACTATCTTAACTTTCAAGTGCATCATCATATAAATTGTGCTTAGTTTCCCTGGTGGATGGAGCTATGGGTGCATTACCATACGTGGGCATGATTGTATAAGCAGTGTTATAAAATACCCACAACCTGAAATAAGCATAGCATGACCATGGACAGAAAATATTGGGATGTACTTCAAGCTGCATAGAGTTTCAGCATCATTCATGATTTAGGCTACCTCAGAAGGAAACAAAAGCATTTTAGATAATTTTGGAAATGCATCCGTTTTTAATTTCCTATGGGTATTATTGTGTTATTTCCTAACCAAAATTTCATTTTTGGCTTTTGCTAGCTTAGTATTATTTGAAGATTTTTACCTGTCACTTTAAATCCCACATTTCCCTGAAGAAGAGCACAAAGAGGTTAACTCTTTAATGGGCAAAAAAGACTAATATTCCAAATATTTATCTATTTTGGAATTAAAACACTAATTCTACATGGAGAAAAAAATATTTTAATGTGCTTTAAGATACAAAAATTCAGTTTAAAAATAAATTTAATTTTGGCCTTTCTTGAAATAGTTTTCCTGCTAAAAGCACACTAGTGAAAGTATTAAGATCAGTCCAAAAAACTGGTATTCCAAAAGACATATTGCTTTGTTAAATCCCTGTTTTTTGTATTTTTGAGTCTGTTTTATTGATTATATAAAAACATTAAGGACATTAGTGTGTATGAAAAATTGTTTCTTTCCAGATTATAAACTTTGAATAAAATAACTTATACAGAATATAGGATTTTTTGAAGACCACGTGCCTTTTAAAGAGAAATGAATGAGGTAGCATTTTTGACACTGTAGACATGCTGTTGAATACATGATGTACTGTAAAGATCCATACATTGATTATTGTATTTTGTACAGTTGACAAGGCATTGCATTTAAAACAGCAAATAAATGTACCCCATTGTTTTCCCTCTTTCCCTTGACCATGGTAGGTGACTAGCATGTTGCAAGGATGAAGTGAAACAAAAAATTGGAATTAAAACAAAATACATGTCTAAAGGAAAAAGCACAGCAGTCAAATATAATCTGAATTAAACCATTGCCTGATATAACCTGGAACATTATTATTAGGGTGTTGAGCTGACCCTGCTTGAAAAGCACAAGAACCTCTGCCTTTGACTGAAAGGGCTTTGACTGTTACACAGCAGCATTCACTCTCTAATTGAAATCAATGATCTCATACCCTCGGGGATCTGACATGGAGCATAAATTTGCCACAGTCGTAGTTTATAAATTAGCATCGCTACTTTACAGTGATAAGAGACCAGGGCCACTTGGCCTGCTCCCTCCCATTTAGAAGTGTTCACAATGCACAGAAAGGCTTGTTGTTGGGTGCTAATGCACGGTATCTCTGTGCTAACTGAAATATCTTTGCCATTCTGGCACCAGACAAAGTAAGTACTTTCCATTGCTCTTTCCAGGCTCAGATTGGTTTTATTCCCTTGCTAATCTGAAGAGGTACCCTTGAGTCAAGTGAGACAGTCTAAGCAAATCCTCTTCTGCTGTAAACCTCTGAGACTGTATTCAACATAGAAATGAATTTAATGAATCAGCCTAGGAACCAGAAGGAAACTGCTGGAGCCCAGAAGAGCCTTGCAGCCTCCACGTATGCTGTAGGTGTGTTAGGAGACAGCTGGCCCGGGGAGCCATGGAATGACAGTTCAAATTTGCCCCTCAGCCCCTTACTTCCAGGAGAAGCGTCACCAGACACTTTGTTTGCCTCTCTTGCACTCTACCTTCCAAAATAACCCACTTGGGGACCCCGAGAGGCTGATTGCCAAGTGTTGGCATTTTTTTGCTGGTGAGTGGTTGGTGCCTCAGGAGCCATCCCAGCACACTTGTGACTTGGCTGCACAGCAACCTCTGAAGCACCATTAAGTCACGTTCCTGATTTGTGCTCAGATGCATTCGTAGCTGCAGGGGAAAAAGTGAGGAGATGCTCCTCAGCCTGCAGCTCTGCACAGGGCTAACCCAGGGCCCCATTCTCTGTTTGCTTCTGTCAGAGTTGCTCGTTTTGTGCCAACAAGAGGGAGGTCTTAGGCTTGCCAGCATCATTAATATTCACTGGTTTAACTGAAGGGATAGGGCTTGTGCTTTCTAAAAATCAGCTTGTCCTCCAATGCCCTCTGGTGACGGGAACTAATTAGATGCCACTGCTATTGCTGAATCCAGTGGCAAAACATTAATGTTATTTTATTCCTATTAAATATTTCAGGCAAATACTGAGATTTAGCACAGACCAAAGTCTGTGTTCACTGGCTGGAACACAAACCTCCCTCTGTAATTCCTACAGCACTTCCTAGGAGCTGAAAAATAAACACCCTCTAGACACACCATAACTTAGGGAATCTCCAAAGCTTATTAGGTTGATCCCTTAAGTACTTTAGTCCTGATCCTTACTGCAGGGAAGCACACTTGTGTGCTTGTGTGTGTCTGCACGGCTGCAGAAATGCCTTGTTGTCACTTTCCACACTTAAATCTCTCAGGATGGAAAAGCGGTGGCCCCAAAAGACTGTTAGGAAAATAGGTTGCTGAAATGATCACAACAACTTGCACGTGCTGGTGTGCAACTTCTGTCTGCCAGGGCTCCTGTGAGTGAAGGCACAAAGCAGCCAGGAAGCAAGAGGGAGGAGGCCAAAGCGGGGAGATGGGTCAACTTACCTGGTATTTGAAGGTCTGTCTGCCTAATAAATGTGTGGACACTTTTCAGAACCCTGCAATAGAAATGGCAACATGTGACAGCTTACCCACTAGCTCTTTTTTTTCTTAGCCTGACTTTACTGTTGCGCCATCGTGATAATAGGGAAGCAGGTAATAACACTGAAACACACAGCGACTGGTTGGGGAAAAACATACTGAAATAACTTTTATAAAGCAGGTCAGATTTTCATTTTATGAGCCTAGTGACCTCCTGAGTGTATCTTTTTTTAATAATTGCTTCTCCTACTATTTGCAATCTCTGTTCTTCAAAAAACAAACCGCACAGAAATAGCACATGCTTTAAGAACAAAGTGCTCCAAGACTTTGCTGCCACAGTGTGCTGCCATAGACTGAGAGCTTGCAGCTTAGTTATTAACCTGTGATAAAGACAGTTTGTAATTAGAACAGCCAGGGGAACCTTGATTACTGAGGGGGATGTAGGTCCAAGGATAATTTGATAAGCTTCCTGGGCATGCAGCCCTGCAGCCCTAGGTAACTGCCTCCAGTGGCATGGAACATCCATGTAGTACACCTACAGCCTCTCCACACCCATAGCCAGCACTGGTTGCTGCTCTCTCCTGCCCTTTCCTCAGCAGCAAAGAAGCTGTGACAGCCCTGTAGGATTGCAAAAGCATGCCAAAGGTTATGTTCCAGCCTCTGTTCCGTGGGGGAGAGGCAACAAGTGGTTAAGAGGCAGTGGTAGCTGCTGACTTTCTGCACCCTAACAAGGAGATCAGGAGCTTCAGAAGTGATGCCAACCTTCCTCGTGTATGTTAGCAGAAGGTACTGCCCAAGACATGCGCATCAGAGAACGTTTTCCTTACTGTGCATCAGAGCAATGCTCAGAGGAAAGGTGGCCAGAACAAGCTGGACATCAGGGTGTGTATTCATTTATCCCTCCTGCAAGGTCAGGGTATGTAGTGTCCTGTATTTGTGCTGTGGCCTTTCCAATGGTGTACAGAACTCTCACCTCCACCCTCCAGAACAGCTTCCTTCCATGCCAACAGAGCCCTCTCCCTGCTCCAGGGGCTATCAAGCCAGTTACTTTGCATTTTATACATGAAATAACCTTTTGCTTTAGCCATGCATCTGTCTAACAAATCCACTGGGGCTTTAGAAATAAAGACAAGAGCTAGGCATTTTATGAGGTTTTTGAGGAAGGAGATCCATCTTAAAATTGAGACGGGCATAAGCAAGGAGTATGATATAAACCTGTGCAGATTACCTCACCCCTGTGCAATGGAAGTTAATCTTTTGGAAAAGATGGGTGCCTGTTCATTACAAGCAATTACCATCAGTCATAATCCTTTTAGGATATACATGGAGAATGACTCAGTTCATTTGATGAGTTATACTGCCAGCTTTCCCTGAAGCACTGGCCCAGCAGAATTACCAAGGCTGGCCCTAAGCTTTCGGAATGAGAGGGTATTAGGGCAGCATTTGGGTTTGCTCACAGTAGCAGGCAACTAATGGGATGGGACAGACCAAGATAAAAGAGGCAGCATGTGAACACTCAGCAGAGGTATGGATCTCCCTCAGTGTGCATCTGCCCACAGCACAGGCTTTTCAGGAGTACCTGAAAGTGCTTTACTTCTCACAAGAAGTCAATGCCAGTAAGTAGATCCAAACCAGGGCAAAATGTTATGGAAAGCATTGCCTGAAATGCCTTGTAGTGGGCTCTCTAGGGAGTCTGTCACACAGCCTAGAATAGATCCTTCATCAAAGGAGCATTTTGTCTGCCCCTAGGTCCAGTGACACTGCCAACCTGGCATTTCATAGGAAGAAAGGATTTGCCATCTACATTTTTAATTGAGAGTTAACCCAAATTTTGAGTTATTTTGAGCACTGTCTCTGTGCAGGTGGATGTGTGGATGTCCTTGCTAACAAGATATGGGTACTCTGAACAGAGGGCATATTTTAATGGCTTTACTTTGCATACCTCTCTGTGCAAACTGCTCAGAATGCAGCCCTTCTGTCAGCACTAGATGGGTGCATAAAACATTTACTACTACATTGGCAGCAACATTGGGAAGCACCACTATTAAGAATGAAGTAGCGAGTGCTCTCAGCAAGTATTGTGCACAGCTGTTTCACAGCAGTGGCTTTAATTTTCTGCCATGGCAGGACATAGCTGACCTGACATGAACTGTGGGTTTGCACAGTGTCAAAACAGCCCTGGCAATTTCAAAACAAGGTGTGTATATTGAAGGAAAAATCCGGCAGGGAAAACTCTGCCCAAGATGAATTAGTGTGAAGTAGTTGTCTCCAAGACCTTGGCTGCCTCAAAGTGGGAGCAACAGGAGGGCACTAACAGTCCCCGCTTCCATATGAAGCCAAATAAATTGTGTGTTGTTAAGGCATGTTTTCAACAGCAGCATGGAGAGTTTAAGTTAGGACAAAGCGGCATTCCACATGACTGGCCTGCTGGTGGCTAGAACAAATCCAGCTTTCCACATGGGCTCTGTGTACACAGCTGCAGCTGAGCACTGTGAGGATTCACAGCTGCAGTTAGACCCCCCTATGGCAGTGCTTGTGCATACATTAGACTTCCTCGTTCATCTTAATACAGATTTGTAGACCAAAGACTGAATGAAAACATACAGGTTCTTAGCTTCTCCTTGCAACACCATTCTAAGTGCTGGCTGTGCCTGTACAAGTATCTGGAATAAATTATTTTTTTTTCTGTTGAGATCTGAATGGCCTGTGCATCAATGATTTGAAAGGATGTGATTACAGAGTGAGTTTTGCACTCTGTAAAGTGTGAACCTTACCTTCCTTTCTCTTTTGTTAGCAAGCCAGACTAGTTTCTGTAAAGAGTGATCCTTTTGAAAATCTATGAAAAGTGAGAGATATATATGTAGAGATAAAAAGCTTAAGACAGAACACTTGCAGTCTGTGAAACTTAGAATTAAATAGTGGCACAACTGAGTATACAACTCTTATCATTAGCTGTCTTCAAAAAGATGGGGTTATAAAAATCTGATTTTCTGTAGGAATAGATGTTTGAGATGTTTTGTGCACGCACTTCTGGCATATTACTTCTATCAATAGAAAATGCAAGTGCTAAAAGCATACCCATCTGCTTCTCAACCGAACCAGGTTATCAAAAATCCCTGTGGTAGAGATAAGAGCTTAAAAGAGTAGTACCCAGATGCATGTGCACATGCACACGTTCACCATGTCAGTTATTCATCCTGCGTGCCATCGGGTTGCCATTCTGTTGCTTGCTGCAGTGTCTGTTGACAGATATGATTCCTCACATCCCAGAGCCTGAAGTCCCACTCCATGGCCATGCACGTGAACAGCAGCTGTTTCTATACTGTGGTCTTCCTGTGCAACTGCAAACTATCAGCTGGGTGTCAAGAGGGCAAGCACTAGCTGGGGAAGCTGTTAACACTAGGTAGTCAGACAAGATTTTGTCCTACCTCGTCAGATCTTGACTGAGTTTGCCCTTATACATTATACATGCATCCTCAGGAAGGAGGAATCTTATTTCTGTCTCCTCTCCCCTTTCCTCCACTGCCCTCTTAAACACCTGTCCAACGCCTTGTTTATTTTTACAAATGGTCCATGCAGAGATCAGCCAAGGACAGTCCAACTCACTCCATCTACAGCTTCATGGTCTCTGCACTATGAGACAGAGCTTACCAGAAACAGCAGGACATTCAGTGCCAGGAGAGAGTTTGTTGGTGCTGTCAGCTGGAGACTCAGCAGCTGGAGTCACATGTGCTGGCACTTTCAAAGGAGCATCAGCACTCACTGGCTGGTCCCAGAAGTACATGCGGTTCCCAGAAATAGTGGTTGGTACCAGTTATTGAATCATGTTTTAATGGAAAGCTACAGGCCTGCGCAGGCTTAACCCTGCACATCCTGCAGAGACCAGATTGGAAGCAGATAGGAACCCATCTTGTTGTTAACAAGTGTCAGAGAGTTTCTGATTTGAGTTTAGTCATGCTTTTTGCAGTACACAAGCCCAGCATTATTTGTGTGGATCAGCTTGGCTTCCTCTCAGGCTGACACAGATGCTTACACAACTGAAATCAAAGCCTCTGAGTAGCACAGGGAGGTCATAGCTTAATGAGGTGATACAAAATCACACAGCTCTGTGCAACACACACATACTAACAAAGGTTTGACAGTAAAACTTTGTTCATCACAACCGCTGAAGTTAGATCCTTTTAGCAGACCTGTCACAGATTTAAAAGTCCTCAGTCAGTGCTGAAAATTAATACTCATTTTCAGATGGACAAATAAACATTGGCAAGGGCTTTGTAGAAACAAACAAGCAAACAGCAAGGTCCAAGAGTCCCTTTGGCCTTTTTTCTTTGCCAGAGGATTCTTGTGAAGCTCCAGTATTGAACTTCAGCAAACTGTATCTGAAGCTGCTCTGCAGCCCTGTCAGTAACTCGGGCTTTGGCTGAGCAACAGGCAGGTGCTGTGCAGGAAAAGGGTCACCCACAAAGCTGGAAGCTGGGAATAAAAAAGGACATATGCCTTTTTCTTCTTCTTTTAGTCCTCTGCTTTAAAAAATGGCTCGTGATGAGTTGAGTGAGGGGATAGGTAGGTTGGCATCTGAAAGGTGTTTCACATGAGTATCTTTGGCATCGTAGCACCCTAAAAGTGCAGGTCAATGGCTATGGTCCTATCAGCAGTATGTTCTCCAACACAAACAGAAAAACTCGAGATGATCAGTCGTGTTTTTAGGGCTGAAGGAGCATGAGGGATAAGTTTATGTGTCTCCAGACACTGCTAAATAGCTGAGAGTTGAGGAAAATAAGACAGCTGCAGCAGAAAGGAGGTTTTAAAACTTTTGTGAGATTTTTCCTACCAGGAAAAAGGCTCCAGAGAGGGAAATGAAGTAAGAGGTCTGACTGTCAGAGCTCTTTTCCATAACCATGTGCAAAAGCTTGTCTGTCATATGACCCCTAAGCCAAGGCTGTGGGATATGCAGGGTTATTTAACTGCCAGACACTGACTTGGATTGGTATAATGTTTCCATACATTTAGCAATTTGCTGTTTTTTTTAATAAGAAATCTCAGGGGACCTTTAAGGTAATAGAGGGCAAACTCACTCACTGACATGCTATCCCCATCTCTGCAGACAGCTGATATCACACTCGGTGATGTGCACAAGAACACAGCCATCTTTCTAATCCCTAATCTCTCCAGCTACAAGTGGGACTGGCAGTGGCCTGATGGACTCCAGCCAGCTTTCACTGCTCTACTGTCCAGACGCTTGCAAAGGCTGTGAGACTGTTCAGGCTTGCAAATGGCACCTCACTGGAAAAACTAATGCAATGCTATTTTGAGAGAGAAAATACCAAATACCAAACCCCTACTCAGTGGAATTACATGAGAAACCACTATGTGGAGCCAGCCACTAATTATTTGGTGGATGAGAAAACTGGATTCAAACAAGCTTGTTACCTAAATTTCAGGTGCATGCGGACCATTGGCTTTTGCTTTACTTCTCTCAGAAATCTAGACATGGGACAACTAGCTGCAATGTAAATTAGATGCATAAAACCATCTTAGTAAAGTGATGCTATGAAGACAAAAAGACACATCCCTTCCCTGTCTTTGGGAGAGAAGTCTCCACCGGGCTTGCTGTGCTTCCATCTACCTTATTCCTTGTGGTTCTTCTACCTAGTCTGAAGTCTTGTGGCCTGTGGAAGAGTACCATGGGTTTCCCAGACTAAACAAGAGAGCAGAGTACAGCTTGAATGTCATTACTGACAACATGCTGTGGTTCGTGTAGTTCATCTGGCGGATGCAGAGCCTCTTCTGCCATTAGATTAGGATGAAATTTGATTTAGAAAACAGAATAGCTTCCAGATAATGTGTGTATTCAAAAGGCTGGGAAATATGATAAACTTCTTCAATCTCAGGCATGACAGGCAATTTCAAATGTTAGGGAAGGGGACAGTAAGAAATGCACACACCAAGCAAACTCTATCTGTTACACAAGACTGATCAGTCAGGAGAATTTATGGACTAAAAGTTCAAACTCAGCTTTTCCCTGGAAACTTTTCTCACAATTTACTCCATTACTTAATGTAACTTACTTACTTTCCAATACTGAGTTTAGAGATTTTGTCACAGGCAAGCAAATGACTGGGTTAGAGCAAGATGCAGGCACTTTTTGTTGGGAAAAAAAAAAACTTCAAGGAAAGAAGAATCTCAAGAATAACTCAGGTTTTTATAGTAAGGTGAGATCTATCTGCTTTATTCCTCCACTATCTCTGAGGAAAGAGAGAACTGAGATATAGAAGAGAAAAATTCTGACACCCTCAGCAACCACCAAGCAAAATTTATTATTTGATGCACGCATCAAGAAGCCATAGAGAAAAGATGGGTACTGCTGGTACTAGGAACCATGGGCCATCTGCTCAGGAGTAACCTTTTACAGAGCTCTCAGTTGCAGAGGGAAGACTTCGGTCCATACTGATGAGCAGCTAGGAAGAATGGCAAATGGCTCTGTAAGCAGTATGAGGCACGCAGTCTCTGCCCTGTAGTACATTCAGCTGTATAGCCCAAGTCTTAAGCACAGCTTGTGCATGCTATGATATTATGATGAAAGAATTTGAAAATGTATATATATATATTTCTTCCCATAGCATCCATTCTCTGAATTTCTCCACCCAAACGTATTGACAGGCAATCTTCCACATAAATTCTTCACATTAGTGACCTCAGGCCACCCATACAATTCACACCTACAAATGGCATTCACTGCACCTGGTAAACTCCCTCAAGTAGCCAGTAAGGCATAGGGGAGGCAGGGGTTGTAAATTATCCCTGGAGAGTCTCAGGTTCCGTGAATAAACAGTCCAATCTCCATTAACCTAGCTGTAAAGAAGGGCCTTGAAAACTGGGCATTCATGTTGAAGCTCTGCCAGTCTATCAGATCTACCAGGTGAAACATTCCCAAGGAAATAATTCAGCGTCCATTCCAGATAAACAACTGGGACACAACCTAGTCTCTTCCATTATCGTGGTGTGTCTCAAATCTTGCTGGGCTGCAGAGCTATTCCCTCTGCCTTTCCTTAGGCTTGGTGATTGGTCTTCTTCTCCTTGAAGGCAAAAGGGAAGTGTTGGGAGTATAAACTGAAAGAAATCCACCTGCAAGTCCCCTGCCACTTGATGATGAGGCTGGACCACACCACCAGGCTGTACTGCTTTTTGCTGCCCATCTTCCCAGTCAGTGTCCTGTGGGCAGAGCTCATAGTTTGCAGTTTGGGTTAAGATACTTCTTGACTTATCCAGGCTCTGGGGTTTTAAAAGCCCAGTTTTTATGGCATTATTTGGGGTAGCTCTGATCCTCTCACAATGAAAAGACTAGAGGAAACTTCAGTCCAGCCATCCAGTAAAACCCACCATCCCAAGGTATTCATACCCAGACAACCCCAGGGGCCTGACCATTCCCTGAATTTGGGAACATCATATAAAAATTGGACAAAAATGGCTGCCTTTGCATGTGCTGATGTTGCAACTTTAACATATCCATAATGCTAGACATCCTCAGCATATACCCTGGCTATTACAGCCCTGGCCAAAAGATATCAACCACAGCTACTCTAACTTGTTTTACAAAGGAAGAGCAATAACCAACTTCAGCAATAAGAATAAAATGAGAGTGTTTGGGTGTAAATTGGATTAATAAATTATATTGCTGCTTTGCTGAAGGGATGAAAAGGTTTTATTTGTGTTAGAGGAGCCATTTCTGTGTTACAAATATCTGAAGGAACACTGTTCACAGCTCAGGAATCACAAGAGAACAATCCACTGTGATTTAAGCCTTCAAGTACTGTCCTCCAAAAAACAGTATCTTGTAAACACATTCCAGATCAATTAAGCAACAGTCTGGAGTGTTAAAAGGGTTATTTCTTATTTTCACATTTCAAGTAGTTTTAGGAAGTGGTCATTCCCTTTTCTGTCTTAATAAAGCTTGTCCTACTTAGAGGTGACAAGAGCCATTTGCTATGAGGTGACAGGCTGTACCTGAGCTCTGTCAGAAAGAGCATCTGAGCAGGGCACACAGGGGTGCTGGGAGAGAGCTGGCAGGGCTCAGTGCTGAGGGGAGGGAAAAGAAGCAGGAGAAGAGTAAGAGGGGGAAAGCCGTAAGGAAGGGGCAGAAAGGCAGACCATGAGGGATGAGCAGAGATTTAAAATCACAAAAATCTTCCAAAATCTCAGAGACACCAAATTTCTAGTTGCTCTTTCCAAGCACCTCCAACAGCCCTTTGGAAAACAGTCACTACTCCTTGCCCAACCATCTCCTCCCCATGGGTGACAATGTCCTGTTGCTACCAGCCCCTGCATGAATTCCGTGACCTTAGGAGCACAGCTGGGATTCACTGGGATTCTTTTTGTTGTTTTAATTAGGACTGTTATGAACTTAAATTAAAAGAGATTGTTACTGCTCTTCCAAAGTGAAATACAAAGCAAGTTAAGGAACAGAAATTTCACGCCCAACCTCACCACATTATTTTGTGTGTTTTAGTGCTCCCTTCCACTGTGAGCTTGTTTCCAAAGGATCCTTACCACAGTCAGAGTAGGGCAGGGAGATTTAGGGTGTTTGTTTCCTCCCAGAGGCTGGCATTAAATAATAGGTAAGGCAAGGGATTGTATCAACAATAATACGATTAGACTGTTGGATGGGGAGTTAACATTTAAGGAGGGCAAGCCAGCATCAAGCCCCTGCTTAGAAGAAAATAAAAGAGGTAACCAGCCTTATCAGCTGGAAGAAGCTTGAACAAAGCCTAATGATGTGAAGACATACTGTGAGCCCCAACGCATCAGCTTGTCTGTTTAGGCAGTCAAAAAAGCTGAACACCAGCCTAGAGGTGCCCCTGCAGTCTGCCAAAACAAGTCCAAACTGATGAGACCTCTACACACTGCAGTGTTTGCTAGGGATTTTCTAGTTTGATGTTAAGATTTCCCCCCACTTCTCAATACCCAGCATGAAATGCCAAAACAGTGTGTTTACCATCATTTTCATTTAGCGTTCCTATGCTGCTCTTACAGCTGCATTTGAAGTTAATGGAAATTCCTCTTTGAACATGTGAAACGCTGTGTAACGCTAAGAACTCTTGACAACAATCCGGCACTTGATATTTGCCAGACACTTTAATAGCTTCAGCCCAAGTCTCTCAGTTCTCCTGCTGTAGGCATGATAACATGCCCAGTGCCATTGCTGTGCTGCAGAAATAATTTAATTAATGTGGGAGGAAGCTGGGTGCCATAGAGAGAGAAGCACAGCTCTCACAACTGTCACCCTGTGTGCAGGGAAGTATAGTAAATAGAATAAGCGAGGCCTGAGGCTGTATGTGGAATGATCAGAGCAAAAAGGCAGCACTGTAATCATACAGCAAGGCATGGGCCCTCTGAAAAAGAGTCTGTGGTTATGCAGTTAAAGGCACAAGAGCTTGTACACAGAGCTGGACACATTGCATCTGGAGGGGTATTTCTTCTATTTGGAGAACTTGTAACCTTAGCATTTTTAGTGTGTGATTTTGGCCAAAAGGTGTGCTTTTAGTCTCAGTGGTGCTGTCTCATACCCTGATGAGCTTCTGTAGGTGAGCACTCACCACACTACCATGTTTAAAGGATCTGTTGATCTGCACTTTCTTATTTTTGTGTGTAGGTCACAGCAGTGCCCTTTTCCTTGTTATCTGTTGTATTCCCTGGACTCTTGTTATGTCTTAGTGAAAAGGGTACCTACCACATGTTCCAGCTCCAGCCCCACAGCCTCATCTCCATTCTGCTCACCAGGCATGTTCACAGCTTAGGCGCATCACCTTTTATAACTCCAACACTATCTATGTGCTGATTATGAATGAATCTCTTCAGAGACTCACAATTAGTGAAACAAAACACGTGCTTTGTATAGGGGGTCCTATTGTGCTCAATACTTACTCTTTCCTTTCTGGAGGGTTGATATCAGAATTGTTTTAAGAATATGGGCTTTAAACCACAAATCTTCTCTCACAAACGGCAAAAACTGACTGTTCTTTAGTTGAATTAACCACCAATGATACAGAAGGAAGCCCTTCTGTTCTGCTCAAGGTTTCTGTATGTATCAAATCCTCCCCAAAGATCTTGAGATTAATATTTTATAAGTTCTCATGTCAATTAGGTCAAATACTAACCTCATTATTCTCCCATTTAAAGATTTCTAAACTCTCTTTCTGCAGACATATCTAATTATTTTGCTTTGCAAAGCTGTAGCTGTCCTGTTTTCCTGGTGGGATGCTGTCCCTGACTTCAGCAGTACTGCCTGGCAGCATGTGGCTGATTTGGCATAAACTTACTGAAACCTTCAGGTGGGAAGGGACCCCGGGGCATTCCTACTACAGCCTGCTGCTCACAGCAGGGGCAGCTCTGAGGTCAGATCAGGCTGCTTGGCACTTTATTGGGTCTGTCCTTAAATGCCCCCAAGGATGGAGACTGCAGAACCTTTCCGGACAGTCTGCTACACTTTGCTCACAGGGAGCAAATTTCTTCTTATGCCATGTCTTACGTAAAGTTTTCAGTCATGCCTGTTGTCTCTTGTCCTCTCACCGCTGTAAAGAGCCTGTTTTCATAGCAGTGCTGGGTCCCCCTGAAGCTGTCTCTTCTCTGGGCTGAAGAAACCTTATTCCATCAGTCTCACCTTATAGAGCCCCGACTGTCTGGGTCACCTCCAGTAGGATGGAGACACCTCCTGTGCTCCCAAGACAGCCGGCTGGAAGACCTAGAAACACTCTGACTTTCCTTTAAGGTGATCCCTGAGCTCTGGTGGAGGCTGAGGTCCCTGCAGTACACTGCACATGGTGACAGAGCACTGTCCTCACAGCCCCTGGGTAAGAACTCCCAGATTGCGCGCTCTGCTTAGGGCTGTCACCCTCCCTGCCACACTGAGATCCAGGAGTGTGATCCTGCGCATTTGGTGAATTAAACCCCTCAGTGTCATGAGAGGAGGAAGCCCTGCTCGTTCAACCTGATTTCCTTCTATGACAGGGTAACCCACCTAGCTGATCTAGGAAAGCCAGTAGATATAATCTTTCTGGACTTCAGCAGAGCTTTTGATACTGTCTCGCACAGTATCCTTCTGGACAAAATGTCCAGCACACAGCTGGATAACCATGTTATGCAATGGGCGAGCAACTGGCTCACAGGTCGAGCACAGAGAGTTATAGGGAATGGGGTAACCTCAGGATGGAGTCTGGTCACTAGTGGGGTTCCACAGGGCTCCATCTTAGGCCCAGTTCTCTTCAACATATTCATTAACAACTTGGATGCAGGACTCAAAGGAATACTAAGTGACTTTGCTGATGATACTAAATTGGGAGGAGCTGTCAACTCCCTCGAAAGCAGAGAGGCCCTGCAGAGAGACCTTGACCTATTAGAGGGCTGGGCAATCACCAGCCATACAAAGTTTAACAAGGGCAAGCGCCGGAATTCTGCACCCGGGATGGGGCAACCCTGACTGTGTGTAGAGGCTGGAGACCAGCGCTGCAGAAAGGGACCTGGGGGTCCTGGTCAATGGCAAGTTGAATATGAGTCAGCAGTGCCCTGGCAGCCAGGAGGGCCGACCGTATCCTGGGGGGCATCAGGCAAAGCATCACCAGCCGGTCGAGGGAGGGGATTGTCCCGCTCTGCTCTGCACTGGGGCCACCTCACCTTGAATATTGTGGCAGTTTTGGGCACCACAATATAAGAAAGATATTAAGCTATTAGAGAGTATCCAAAGGAGAGCAACAAAGATGATGAAGGGCATGAGGGGGAGCCGTGTGAGGAGCAGCTGAGGTCACTTGGTCTGTTCAGCCTGGAGAAGAGGAAACTGAGGGGAGACCTCACTGCAGTTACAACTTCCTTGGGAGGGGGAGAGGAGAGGCAGGCACTGATCGCTGTGGTGACCAGGGACAGGATCCGAGGGAATAGCATGAAGCTGAGTCGGGAGAGATTTAGGTTGGATATCAGGAAAGGGCTCTTCCTCCAGAGCGTGGTTGGGCACTGAACAGGCTCCCCGGGGAAGTGGTCACAGCTCCAAGCCTGACAGAGCTCAAGAAACATTTGGATGATGCTCTCAGGCACATGGTGTGAGTTTCGGGAAGGTCCTGTGCAGGGCCGGGAGTTGGACTCGATGATCCTTGTGGACCCCTCCCAGCTCAGCATATTCTGTGATTCTATGCTTGCAGGACTCTGTTATAAGAGCAGCAGGTCACTGCTCCTTGGCGTGAGGCGGGAGAAGGGGTGTCACGGCACTGCCAAGGGCTCACAAGGACGTGCACTGCAGCGATGCCAACCGTGGTCAGCGGGCCGAGGGGGCTGGGCTGGTGTTCTCCATCCCTCCGTGCCGCTCGGTGCCGTGCGACAGGGTCTCCCCGGGGGACACGGCCCCGCGCCGTCACCGCCGCCTCGCTCGGGGACGGGGGGCGTGGCCACGGCCGCGGGGGCGTGGTCAGGGCGCGGCCGCGGCCCCTCCCCCGGGCAGGGGTGGGCGGGGCGTAGCGCGCGCGGCCGCGCGTGTCACAGCGGCTGCGCCTCGCTCGCGCCCGCCGCCGCCGCCGCCGCCGCCGCCATGGACAGCGACGAGGAGACGCTGGAGGAGGTCGTGGAAGGTGCGTGTCCCGCGGCCGTGGGGAGCCCGCCCCGCCGGGCACGGCCGGCGCCGCAGAGCACCGGCGGCCTCCCGCGCTGCTGGAGGAGTCTGGGGAGGAGCGCGGGGTGGCGGCGGCGGCGGCGGCCGGAGCGGGGCGGCCGGGGCCGGCGGCAGCGCATGACATCAGCGGGGCTTATGCAACGGGCGAGCCGGGGCCGCCGCCGCCGCCGCCGCGCACGTGGCGGGGTCTGGGCCGGGGGGAGCCGAGGCCACGTTCCGGGCCGGCGCGCTGGGGGCCGCCCGCCGCTGAGCGCCCCGGGCGCGGCGGGAGGCTCCGCATCCCGGGCACGGCGGTGGCGGCTGCTCAGCTCTCAGTGTCAAAAATAACTAGTGTCACAAATAAACAGTCGGGGATTTTTTTGCCGCTGCCGTGCCCCCGCTCGCACTCCTGCAGCCCGCGCTCCCCGCCCCGTGCGGTGCCCGGCGCTTTTCCCCCACCGGTGGCGGAGGGGCCGGGGGATGCCCGTCCTTGGGGAGAGTGCAGGGAGCAAGGCGCTGCAGTTGCGCACCTGCAGATGGAGAAGGGAGAAGGGAAGAGGAAAGGCGGCTGTAAGAAATAGCCGTGGCCACATCCATGGGCAGCGGGGCGGGAGCCATCCGTAAGGGAGCAGGGCAGGCCACCTCCTAGCCAGTATACACGCACTGTGTGTGTGTGTGTGTGTGTGTATACACACCTGTATATACACCTGCATATACACGCCTCTTGTCACTGGAGGACTAACCCTTGGAGAGTTTTAGACCAGAGGAGTGAATTACTCTCCGGGAGTGAATTAGTGCTGGAAACCTCCTTGTCACGCAGGAATGCGGCTCCCCAGCGCAATGTGTCATCCCGTGAGGCACCCGGGAGCCGGGCACGGTTCTGGAACAAAGCACGGCATCTCTGCGTGAAGGCGCCTGCTCCCCAAAAGGTTCCTCGCGGGGACAGCGGCCCTGCCGGGAGGAGCGGTCCTGGGTTTTTCAGATGCTGGGATTAAGCGCACACGGAGCAAGGAGCTGCCTGCGATGAGATGCCGGTGTAATGCTCATTGTTCCACCATGGGCTGCTCGTATCCCTGTGGCAGGAGGATTAGGCCTCAGAGCATGTTGCTCCAGCGAAGGCATTTTGCACGGTGGCTTAGTCTGACGACAGATGCGAGCTGAGCAGCTGCTGCTCGGATCTGGGTTTGTTGTCTCTAGGTATGTGGTATCGGAGCCGAAGGGAAGCTTTACTGTGTAAAACATGGGTGTGAGCGGACTGAGGTACGAGTGGGGTGTGTCCTGTGCCCTAAGAGACGTGGTTTTCCCCTCCTTTCCCTCCCCACTCCTCAAATCTTCCGATGGCAATTGTGTCTGGGGCAAAGAGTCATAGTTTTGATCCCTGTGTCACAGATAAATACATATTTGCCGTATCCTGGATTTGCTTAGCATTCAGCTAAGGAAGCGAATTTTCTAAGCATGTTTTATTCAGCAGTGTGTATGAATATCTGTATATGAATATCTCTATTTGAATATCTGTATATGGGTATCTGACAGGAGCAGGCTGCTCTGGGGGTTAGGATGACTGTGTGGTTTTGCATTTACCAAAAGGAAGTTAGAAATATGAAAGAAATCAGCACTTTTTTTGGGGGGGGGACGGGGGGAGGTTGGTTTTCTGTTGTTATCCCAAAAAAATCCATCTGGCACCTTTGTGGCCAGAATCTTTTATTGATGATGCACATTGTATGTCATCTGTTAAGTAATACCGACAATAAAGGGCTTTTATCTTTGATTTGTGTACATCAGTGGTTCCGGTAAGTGACCCCATTGTGAACTAACCCCTAGTAGTGTAATTCCTTTTCTTGAAAAGGCTGAGCTTAAGAGGAAATCTTGAGAGACCCTTAACGAAGTAACAAAAGTGAGATATTGCAATCATTTAAAAATACATTTACACCTTTTCCAAAAGGTTTGCTTTTCCAAATGGAGGAGAGTGATGAGAGAGGGAAGTGGAGCACACTGCTACCACTGAAATAATGAGGACTTTTTCCATTGACTTAATCTGAAACAGAAGGCCTAAGGCCTCAGCCATACAGGAAAAGTTGCATCTATGTTATGAAACTTGAAATTTCTTTCCCCCCCCCCTATTGACTAAGAGAGACTGTGTGTTTCTCGTTTTGTTGAAGTAGAGGGGGGTGGCGATTTTTATTTTTTTTTAATAAGGGGAAATCTCTGGCATATTAGAATAACTGGATTCTTTGTATTGTGGCTGAGATTAAGACCCTGTATAGAGGCCATGGGATCACAGCTGACCATTTAAGTCTGTGATATAGTCTCTGTCCTACTGTGCTAAAGTCCTGACATGCGCTCTGTGTGTAAGCATGGCAGCTTTTGTGCTGGGCTTTGCATTCCAGCAAAATCTTGACAAAACTGAATAGTCACAGAGAACAAAGTTGCAAGGGTTTTTTGTTGTTGTTTTGTATGGGTTTTTTAATAGTATAATGTACTGGTATTTTCAGTATGTTTTTTAAATCCAAGTGTTTTGTAAAAGTTTTGCCTCTATAGTGAGGGTGAAACTGGTGCTGTGTTGTTTAGGGTTTGTTAACTTACACCAGTGTACCCTTCCCATTTTGATAAAATTGAGGCTTTTAATTAAAACTATAAATGTTGATACAGGTTTTTTGGTTCTAAAAGAGGTGTCCCCATAGAAATTTCACCGACCTTTTAGTTAAATTGACAGAACTGCTAAAACTTTTCACTGCTACAGAAAGGAGTATCCTGACTGAATGGGAGTTAAAAAAGCCTTTTTTTTTGTTTGGAAAGAGCAACCTCTGTTTAAAGGGTTCTTCTTCAAAGTTATTAAAAGCCTTCAGTGATGGAGCTTTTTTCCTTCTGCCTTTTGCTCTCTCTTTTTACTTTGTTATTTCTCTCACTTCAGTCTGTAAGCAGTGCCTGATTGGTTTTATTAACTTCTTAAACTTTTAGCTGTTTTCGATCTAATTGGGACTGAAGACTTAAATTGAGAGCTCAGTGATGTGCAGGTGTGAGAGAAACTTTGTGGAGCATGCATGGGAAGGGTGAAGGAGGGAATCCTGGCTCTTGGACGAGTTCAGATATCTCACTGGTATTTTCTCCTGTACACCCTTCTAGATGCATTTCCATACTTGATGTATCATGTGCAGGAGATGGGTAATGAAGATGCACAGCCTAACTTGGTCACTTTGAGGAACATTCACTTCTTTTTTTCCCCTTCCTGTATCTCTCTCTCTTTTTTTTTTTTTTTTTAAGGTAATTTTACTTTGAAATAGACCAAAGTTTGGAAATAAATCCTGACAAAGCATCCTGTGTATGTGACATTTTGCTGTCAATCCTTCTGGTAATTGCAAGGCTTGGGCAGGCCCTGTGCCTCATAGGAGAGGACTTCTGAACCAGATGTTCACCGTGCCCTGGCTGTGATGTCCCTGAGGGGCTGTGGAGCATCCCAAGGAAGCAGTAGCTTATGGTGATGTGAGAGGAACACATGGGCATGTGTGTGCTTTCTGGGTACCCTTGTCCCTGCAGAACCTTCAGGGCTTGCATAGATGGACCTCTGAAGCCACATAGGTGGCTGGCTTTTCCCACTGCTGTCCTGCACAGTCCTGTTCCCTCTCTGGGCATAGGGCTGGAGATCTGGTAGTACTGAAGTGCCTCTGTCTGGTTGCCTGCATCAGCCTGGGCTGTAATTGCTTCAACTCACACTGAAGTTTGTTTCTGCCTTTCCATGTGTGTGTTGAACCTTTTCAGTTTAGGGCAAATTTGGTCAGGGGAGAGCTTGACCCAAAGCCTGTAGAAGTGGAGACACGCTGTCTCTCATAAGGTATGTATGCATCACCAGGAGACTTGGGGAATCTGAGGTCATTTTTTATTTAGAAGCATGGCAGAACATAAATATAGGCTAGCTTTTATTTACTTGACAGTTTTCATGCCGAATTTATACCTGCTGAAATGTCACGGTGGGAGTTTGTTACACCCTCCCAGGTGTATCACTGTGCTGAGAGCAGCCCTGCTGAGCTCTGCAGCCACAGCAGTGCTCAGGACTCCAGCTTCACACAGGTAAAGCAGGCAATAACCATCCTTTAAAGCACTCTTCTGCCATTTTCTCTGGGCTTTGTAGGGCCACTCAGAGGTGCAATAGGAGCCTTATTATGCTTTAACTTAGGTTGTCCTGGTGAGGATCCACGTATGTTGCCCCTTTGCAACAGCTGTAATGGGGAAAACTGATATGGCTGGGAAAGGGAACAGGATGTAAAGTGAACACATCAGGAAGGCATTGGAGAACAGCGTTTAAAATATTAAGTACCAAGTTGACTGACATACTGCAAGCATTATAGATATTACATACTTTTATTTCTTTAAATTCTTGTGGATATAGCTGCAAGGTGGCACACCCACATTATTGTAAGGCATGTATTTATCAAAAGAAAAAATCGAACCTTTTGTTACTGTGTGTATTGAAGTGTAAGTTTATTCTGTTCTCACCAAGAAACACATGTTTTAGACAAAGAATTATTATATTTTTGAAGATGTATATTAATATAAGTTAGAATAATATAAAGCTTGTTTCTTTTAGAAACAATTTTTGCTTATTATTCTCTTCTGTCTCTCATCCCCTTTCTTTTATCCTGACCCTTTTTTAAACGATGTGTTACACAAGTGCAAACTTCACTTGCACTGAGTCTCTGGTCACTGTTCTAACAGCAATGATTTGAATTACTGTTTTGTACTAGGGAGCTACTGCATTTCAAGCATCTACAGAATCTGAACAGGTTTGAAAGTTTATATAATAATTAATGTGTTCTGTTGTTCTTTGTCTGGATTTTATTTCAGGGCATCTAGATGATGATGGGCTGCCACATGGATTTTGTACAGTAACCTACTCATCAACAGACAGATTTGAAGGAAACTTTGTGCATGGAGAAAAGAATGGCCGTGGCAAATTCTTCTTTTTTGATGGAAGGTAGACTCTGCCTCTTCAGTTTTTCTTCTATATTCTTCCTTCTGCTTGCAATGATACAAACTAATTTACATTCATTGTATGCTGCTGACTTTCTAGATAAGGTTTCTCATTAAAAACTATAGCTGGAAAGTTTGTTGTTGCTGTAGCCGTTCCTCTGTAGGCTTGGGGGCTTTGTGTCTAATATGGTGCTTGTAGTTGTTTCCTAGTGGGAGAATACAGTGGTGTGAACTCTTTTAGTACTGTAAATTATGAACTAATTAGAAACCCTAAGAGGTGGTCAGAACTATTAGAAACCATGCTGACAATGGCTTGGACGTCAAAGTTCAAGTCCATAACTGCAGGTGGAATTCTTTGTCTTATAGTGCTGTACAGAGAGTGCAGGTGGACTGGGAGCTCCCTATGCCAGCCTTCATGCACAGATGTAGGACCTTGACAGAGAGGCTTATCCTCTGTTTGGTCTTGGAAATTGTTTAGTGGTTCGAGGACTGAGTTAAAGACAGGTTTGTTATCAAGTCTAGTTAATCCTCTGCTAGTTGCTTGTGGCCTGATTTACTTTCTGAAAAGCCCCTATAATTTCCCTTCTTTTCGCTGGGAATTTGACAGTGAAATCAGGCCAGTCTGTGCCGATGCATGTGTTTTCTTCCCAGATTTTCTTTACAAACACCTTGTAAGTCTTCCCCCCCCACTGCAGCATTCCTCTCTGCAGTTGCCCAGAACTTCCTCCAAAGGAGCAGCAGATGTATAAAATGACACGATTCTTCATGGTTTTGCAGCTGTCGGTGGCACTATGAATAGCAGCTGTTAAACTGACAGTCGTGCTGGGTCTACTCTCCGCCTGCTCAGCAAAGTTCTGAGCAGGAGTGGAGGTATTGTGCTGTCTCAGTGAGTCAGCTCCTTGTCTGTATTGGCCTTTGCAGTTGTTTCATACTGGAGATTGTGGGGGTTTTTTTCATGAGAAAGATAATATATTCATTCAGTTACACAGAAACGGATTGGGCCTCCAAGCCTGGATGAAGAAAAATCCCCACTGTTGTTGGTCATGGGCTTATTAAATCTGCTCTGAGTAACTGAAAACCAGGACTACCCAGCAGCTGACTTTTCCAAAATAGCTTTTTTTTTTTTTTTAAAATTGGCAGACAGTGTCTCTATGGACACATGTGCATAATGCTTCTGTGCTTGTGGATGATCTCAGCAGAGCAGTTGCTGATTGTACAGTCAGAGGAACTGACCTGCTATTTTGTTTGTAGGGCTGCTCCTCCATATAATCCAGGGTACAGGCAGTGCTCTGTGGGAAAAGTCAGGTTGCTGCTGAACCTTTTCTCTACTGCTTCAGTGTTGCCAACTCTTCTCTCTCTCTTTTTTTTTTTTGGTTGTATAATTTTCATAACCCTTAAAAAATGGAACAGTTGGCTACTGATGACTTCAGGAAGTAGCAGAATGAAAATATGCAAAAATAGTCTGTAATGTGTTTTTGGAAGATGGGGTATTTTTATAAGACATTACATATTTTAATTTAGCTAAAGCAGCCTTAACTGAGCAGTGCCTAATTACTGAAGATGTAATTTACCTAGCTATGCCCAACTAGCAAGATTGAGTTGCTCTCTGAAATGGATGGTTCAGGAATCGCAATGTGTTGCAGGAAGAATGACCTGGCATAAAACAGGACATGCTGTTTCCATTAACTGTGCCACGGGCAAGGCTGAGTGCTCATGAAGAAGAGAAATTAATCTCCAGAATTTCTCCAAACACCTCTCCCTTTGCAGTAAGTTAGCTGGTTTCAGCACTCCTGGGTCTGTTTCCCTGGCAGGCTGCTGGTAAAGGCTGACAGCTGCAGTTGGGGAGTAGCTGAGTCCTGTCAGAGATTGGACAGGCTGCAGTGTAAGCACTCTCATTTTTTGAGTGTTGGGGAATAAGACTGGCTGCCTGGCTGCCTTGTTTGGTCAACGAAAACTTTCCCCTTTACTGGAATAACTGCCCCCTTCCTGTTGATTATTTAAAGGAATGAAAACCTGGAATGAAATATCAGCCAGGTTTTTTCTCCCCCTTCAAAAAATGCAACAAACCCCAACATATTCTTTCAGAGAGAGAAGTTTCACCTCTGGCATACTCCTTGTTCTGCATTGTGTACTTGAGCTTTCCTTGGTGCCAGCACTTCTGGAGTGTACTTTGCAGAGCACTTGGCGCAATAAGGGCGAGCCTGAGAGCCATGCTTGGCACAGAGCTGCAGCTGCCCTTCTCCCGTAACTGGAAACTCCTGTAAACTACCTCCCAGAACACAGTACAAAACTATTCATTTTGGGAAAAAGTTTCTGATGTTCCCATATGGAGGGAGTGAGAGATGAATAGATCGGTTTATATGGATGTTAACGTAATACCTGGAGCAGGGAAGGACGTTGCAGTATTTCCTCCCCTCCTCACCCCCAGCTCTTACCACGGGTTTACTTTTTAGGTAATGAGTATCTTTAGTCCCTTCTAGGCATAATGGATAACGGGAAGACAGCACACCTGGCAGATCTTGACTTTAGTAAAACTTTGTTATCAGAAATATGATCATATGAGAAGCAAACCAGAGAAATATAGGCTAGCTCAGAGTTTGTTTTAACAGGATTTTTTTTATGGAAGATGCAGAAACTATTTATTCCTCTTTGTGCTGGTCAGGTTTTAGGTGCAATTATCATGTCTGGCCGCAGACACCACACTTTGAGAGCTTAAGACAGAATGTGGAGCAGGGTGGAAATAACTCAGAAGCTGTGAAAAGTATAAATATTTTAGAGAACCTGAGTTTGAAGGACATGGACTTTTTTCTTTAGGTATCTTTCTTTTGATTTCCTTAGATGAGGTGGATCTTTTGGACACTGTTTGCAGCTTAATACAAAGAGAGAACATAGAAATTTGAGTTACAGTGAAAGATATTTCTCCAATACTGAAGCACTGTTGTAATTTAGCAACTTGTTAACTTCAACTAATATAACTAAGGGTAACAAGAAGGAGGTTTTTTGTGTTTTTCATTACTTAAACTAGGGGTGGCTGCTTCTTTTAAAGGGTATTTCTGCATGTGGACTCTGTGTGTGTTGTCAGCTACAATGAAATTCAAATCTAGTAATCTTTGATAAACTAAAGGGGAAAGTGGTATCATTTATAGTCAAGTAAGAGCACTGATTCCTGGTGTTTCCCTCATCTACCCTGCTCCTTCCTTGTGCTGTGGTGCAGCTCTGGAGCAACGTGGATCAAGAAATTCATCTGACTGAAAAATAAAATAGTTTTCCTGCCCCTTCCTGTTTTGCATCTGGTTTGCATTGAGGCTTTTAGTGTAATATATTTTCCCATGGAAACCTCAAGCAGCTTGCCAAAGTTATGTAAAAACAGAGCATGAGGCTTTAGAAGCGAGAAAGTGAATTCTGGAAAAAAACCATTCCTTCCACAACTCTTGAAAATCTGTTTTGTAAAATCATGTAAAACATGTAGAGTCGTGTGCTCACAGACACGTGTTTGGGCTTATACCTTAGATGCCTTCATCTGAAAAAAAACTAAGCAGTGAAAGTATGTGTACTGCAGCTGACTGTTAGCTGAGTGTGCTGGAGGAAAAGCTGAACATTTTGTATTCCCTTATCCTAGTTCTAACATGAGAAAGAAGTAACTGAGTAGACCCCCTTTTATGGTTATGCCTTTATTCTTTGTGATGCAGACTGCGAGGTGTTACTGTGCCCTGTCTAAAGGGTTTGCAAGACAAAACCAAATTGTGAAACGTTTCTTTGTTCAAATCCAAGTGCAGCACTAGTTCTGTTTGACAGGCTGTGTTCCATTTTAATAGAAATACATGGAAAATGACAGTGCTTTTAGCAAACTCCTGTACAAATGGCTGCTAAGTGTATTGCTGGGGAGCTGATACCGAACTGTAGCGGGTTGCAGTTCATGCTCTGTCGTGGTTCATCTGTCTGGCAGCTCAATTTCACCTCGCCAGAGAGACGTCGGTAAAAATCCACACATGGCAAGTAGAAGGTCCTGATGTGAGAGTAGCCTGCTTGAGCAGTAATTTCTCCTTTGACCAGGAGTGTCCATACACTGCTGTAAGTTGCTATTCCAGCCTACAAAAGAATGCTGAGCGCTGTGATTTAGATGAGTGATGCTGTGCCCCTGCACTGTGATGAAAGGACACCGTAAGTTGTTTTCTGCCTTTGGAGCTCCACAGAAACAAGTTTCTGGTTTTCCTCTTGGCTTTCCAGTGTGTTGAGGCTTTGGGTTCACCTCAAAGAGAGGTGAATAGTTTTCCACTACTGTTTTCTTTCTCTCTTTACCAGCACCCTGGAAGGGTACTACGTTGATGACGCCCTGCAAGGCCAGGGAATCTACACTTATGAGGATGGAGTGGTCCTTCATGGCACATATGTGGATGGAGAGCTGAATGGACCAGCCCAGGAGTATGACAGCGACGGGCGGCTGATATTCAAAGGGCAGTATAAGGACAACATCCGACATGGAGTCTGTTGGATTTATTACCCGGTAAGCCTGGCCACCTGCTCTCTTTATTGCACAATATGTACCTTTCTTTTCTCCCCAGCTGAAACAAATACCCACCATGACTCAGTTATCCAAAAGTCAACACACAGAAATCTGGGTAAAAGATCTGTGCATTCTGATTTTTGGAAAACCCAACATACAGTTAAAGTTTTTCGGTGTTGAATGCTTGCCCAGTAGGCGAGATTCAGCAAGGCTGCAAGATGCCTCCACTGTCTTCATCTTCCAGGGAACCCAGCCCCTTGGAAGTGCATTTATATATAATTTGTATGTAATATAAAAATAATATGTATAACAATTTATGCATTATCTCTTTGAGAAGGCTGGACCAATAGTTTCGCCACCTTGTAGTGGTGGCTGCAGGTGAGGAGCAGGGAAACCATGCAAATTATTGCAGCCTGCTGCTCTTATTTAATTAGACCTTGTCTCCATTTCTGCAGGGTATGCTGTGACATCTGGCTTTGCCCAACAAATCAAATATGAGGGGTGTGAGAACTGTGCCTCTTGAGTAGAGTGTGGACAAGTGCTTTGTTAATTAAGCAAGCCAAAATTTTATCTTTCTGAATTTTCATAAAAAACTTTCGCAAAAATTTTTGTTGTTCTTCTATAGCCATCCTAGTTAAGGCAATAATGGTTGTACTAGTTTTTAGGGTTTTTTTAATTTTAGTGCCTATTCAGCCTTACACAGCACTCCAGACTTGAAGCTCTCAGTCTTTACCTTGTGCCGAGAAGGGGGAAACATCTGCATGTAATTAAGCTGCTGGTCAAAACCTAGCCTATTTCTGTGCCACATATGGCACAAACTTTAGTTGCAGATTCATTTCTAAATGCTTACCACTGGCTGTTCATTTTATTTACTGGTTTTCACTGTTGCCGTTAAGCATGTGCTAGGATCAACAAATGCTTGGTGAACACTGCCAAAAGATTTTCAGTCCTAGTATATAAAATACAAACAGCTGACCCTTCAGTTCGTGTATCTCCTGCTTCATCTTCCAGCTGTCAAAGTGTTGCTGTACTTTCTGGAAATGTGGGTAATTAGAGGTTGTTTATCATTATCATCTTGCCAGACTTAAGGATGCAAAGTGTTCCAAAAAAACGCCTTTGCCATGGAAGAAATTCTTTCTTCATGGTTCTGTGCATGATGCTATGTGCACAAATTTTTCCAAGACTTCAGGTTCTCTGTTCCCCACTACAGCTTGCTTGAAACTCTTTTCATCCTTGCAGTTGAACAAAATGGTGTCACTTTGAAATAGAGTCTGTGCGCAGTGGTCTTGATCTAAATCAGTCTGTTGCCACATCACACCTGCTGGTTTTGCTCCAGGGTGTATTTGGAGAGGCTTCTCTGTCCCTTTTGAAATAAACACCTGAAGTGGTTAGACCTGTGCTAATCCATGCATCTCATTCTGCAGTTCTGTAAATAGACATAGCCTGAGTTGCAGGCAAATCACAGATGGCAAAGCCCTGGGCTAAAATGTGTAAACCTGAGAGAGGAAAAGTGTTGCTGCTGATGGCTTTCAGCAAACAGTTGTTCTTATTGAGCACCACTTGACATTGTGGGGGGATACTGGGACAGAGACACTCTCCAGTCATCCAACAAAACTTTTTTTTTCCTTAATAGGCTCAGGTCTTTTAAGGCACCATGAATTAGCAGCGAGCAAGGCAGCGTTTAATTTTTTTCTTTCCTCCAGCACAGTATCCTACTAACCAAACTTGGACATCCGTGTGGCTTTGGGCCTTGGTTTGCAGACTCTTCACATAAAAATTTTGCCAGTTGGAACTCTGTATTTGTGTCACATGGAAGGAAAGACCTTGGGTTTTGCCTATTCCAAACAACAGAGAAAACCCCGTTCACTTCTATTATCAGTTTTATACTAAGTGAAATGACTTTATCCGGCTTCTTCTTGGGTCTGCTTTCTCTCTCATTTGCACAATTTCATATCTGAACTAGATTGCTTTTTAAAAAAGTTGGGGAAAATCCTTTTCATTTAATGAAGACAGTATAGTGTAACTGAATGCCTTGCCTTTTCTTTCTTGCCTGTGCTTTCAGGATGGAGGCAGCCTTGTGGGAGAAGTGAATGAAGAAGGGGAGATGACTGGAGAAAAAATAGCCTATGTGTATCCAGATGGAAAGACTGCATATTCTGGAAGGTTCATAGATGGAGAAATGATAGAAGCAAAACTGGCAACTCTGACAGCTGTCGAGGATGGGAAACCTCAATTTGAAGTTGTACCAGGCAGTAAGTTCAGCTAACACAGAAACTTGTATTCTACCAACTCCTTGCTACAGACAGCTTGGTTCCTATAATGCTCCCCCCTAGAGATTCTGGCTGTGATGAGCTAGTAAGTCAGTTAGTGAGAGTCCCCTTCTCTAAGTTATAAAGTTGGGTGGAGAGGCAGGTGGAGGGATTCCTTTGCCCTTGGTACAGGCAGGAAGTGACCCCTGCATGGTCCTGCCAAACTGCGTTTCATAGCCTTTCTCTCAGTCATGTGCTCGTGGGCACAGTCCTGTTTGTCACACACACCATCGTCCTCTGTGCCAGCAGGAAAACCTGCTTCACCACGTTACTGCTGGCACAGTTACAGGCTTTTTGTTAGTAAAATAACTACAAATGGAGAGGGAGGCCATGGTTTGGTTGTAGCCCTGACAGCTGGCTCTGCGCAAGTCGGTGTTAGCACTGTGAATGTTCTGGCACCTGTGTCACTGGGCTGGAAGGACACAGGGATTGCAATTAGTGAACCAGATTCAGTCATTGTGTAACAGTCTGAGTCACCAGCACTTCAGTCTGTCTAGTCCTGCTCATAGAGAGTGGCTGTGAAGTGCATGGGGGCAGGGTGGTGTCTGTGACCTGTGTAGCCAGTGCTCCTTCTCTAGGGCAGTGGTGGCTTGGACCTGCAGTTCTGGAGTGGTTTTGTTGCTCTGAGGTGTGTGTGATGTTTCGGAGGTGTGTGGGTTAAGCTGCAGACAGGACCATCAGTAACAAGCAGGGACCATGATAATGCATTTAATTATTTTGCCAGCAGAGGTTGTCTCACTTGATATGAAACAGGCACATAAAACTCATTGACAAGCAAATGCACGTGAGTTTATTTTTTAAATCTCTCAGTTATGATAGCGAGTCAAAATTTAACTTAAAACTTACCTTCTAAGAGAGTGCAGTTGTGCTTTGTAAATAGGATTAAATTATACTCTGGAGGAAACTGCCTTAAGCCATAACAGATCCTGGACACCAGGGGCAATGGCCTTTCATCAAACTTTGTAATAGTCTGTTTTGCGGGGTTTTTCTCCCTATCTTATTTCTGCCTTCATCTTAACCGATCTCCCAGATAGTTCCCTGGCAGTTGAGAGAGGGATGTGAGAGTCTAATTAGAGGTGTACCACTGAATTGCTTATTATTGGCAAGAAACAAATGACTGTAGCATGTGTGTTCTCTGACTACTGAACATTATCTTCTGTCTGAAGTATCTTCAGGATTTGGACTAGAAAATACTTCATATTTTAAGTAGTCCAAGATTTTTTATAATTAATGTATTATTGAATGTATCCTTCTAAATTTCGCTTTGCTTTTAAATGATATTTTGAGACTCTGGGAGCGTTAGTTTTGAAAGACTGTCCAGTCCTCCATTACAAGTTGATAGTTTGAAGAAAATACGTATTACCTTTTTGTGTTAATACTGCCACTCTAATATGTGGAGGGGAAGAATCTTGCTGAAGGCTTTTTACAGGTACAGTTCTGTTTAGTACCTTTTTTTGGAAGGATAACATTTTTGTCAGACGTTAAAATTTAATTTTTGAATGTCTTGATTCAGTTAAGGGTTGCATGCTTTCAGTGCTGCCAATTAGTTTATTTCCTCTGTCGATGTCTGGTTTTTTTTAGGCCCGGTATACAGTTTTGACAAATCTACTTCATCCTGCATTTCTACAAATGCCCTTCTTCCTGATCCGTACGAATCAGAAAGGTAGGCTTTTTTTCTTCTCCCAATGTTTCTTTGCTGTTATATATTTAAAGCCTAATTTTGCAAACCTTTCTCATCTAAAATTTTTAAAAAGGTTTGTAAGGGTTTTGTGAAATGGAAGCTGTTACTGTACATCAGTCAGTGTTTGACTTGATTGACTTTCTTTCCAATTCACACAATAAAATTGCACTCTGGTGGACAAAACACAATGACACATTTTAAGAGATTAAGGGTAATTTCTTACCATTTCAAAGGCATGTTCAGTCAAGCCCTGGACTCCACTATAGCCCACATATACAAAATGTTCTGACAAAAAATATGCTGTTCCCTGTTTTCTAGATGTGTAACTAGCTTACAGGGTGCTGCATTCAGGTCTCTTGCTGGGTGGCATGTGTTGTACAAAATTTTCTCCCCTCCCTACAGATGTGGGAAAGCAGCAAGAGTAAATCATCAGCCTGGAGGAAAGTGAGATACTGTTTGTGACAACCCTGTAATGTCAAAAAACATTGCTCAGGAATTGCCTCATGATAGATATTCAGGAATATCTCTTCTGTGGCTATTCCACAATTACACTTTTACCTAGACCTTTAGGAGGCCTTGCTCTGTATATACCTCAACTGTAGTCCTTTCCTGATCCTCTGAAGTGTCTAAATAAGTGATTAGTAAAATGCTGGCATTGATTTGCATTGAGTCTTTGAATATGTAGCACTTTACCTTCAGAACTCTTGCTCATCTGTGCATGTACATTCCAGCAACCTCAGCTTGGTGGGGACCTCTGGGATTTGTGGTGTGTTATTGAGGGCGTTCCTGAGTTGAAGCCATCATTGAGGAGTAATAGTAGATTGGCACTTGCAAAAAGTAATTTTCAAAGTCACACCCACTTCCCACCAAATTTCAGTTTTGCCAAAATAGAGAGAGTGTATAGAAGAGAGGAAGGGAAGGAGTTCCATTTAGAGATTCCGAATTGTTGTTATTATTAGCTTTATTGTTATACTGAAGTATTAGTCTTTATCCCAGTAGTGTTGTGATAATACTTCTTGAAAATTAAAACTGTAGCCAGTCACTAATTCCATGCCCTCTTCCTCCTGTAGGGTGTATGTGGATGTCTCTCTCATTTCCAGTGCTGGAGAAGGATTGTTTTCAAAAGTAGCAGCAGAAGCCAGTACAGTGATGTCCTTTTACAACGGAGTGCGAATTACACACCAGGAGGTAAAGAAGAGAAAAAAGTCAGTCTGAATTCTCATTGCTTCTTCTGAAGTTTTCTTCTCACAGGATTTTATACCCATCACCTTCCCACCTTTAAAATTTAATGTGATAGAGTTTAATTGAAAGAAAGTGCATGTTGACTTATGTATGGCTAAAAAAAAGGTGGTGGTTTTTTTTTTTAAATGACACACAGATGAAAAGCCTTAGTTGCATATATTTTGAATGTTGGCTTTCAAACTGCTGACAAAGTTGACCCCACAGACACTGGATTTTTGCCTTGTAAACTAGGTAGACAGCAGAGACTGGGCCCTCAATGGAAATACAATATCCCTGGATGATGAAACAGTCATAGACGTGCCAGAGCCCTACAACCACGCTGCCAAGTACTGTGCCTCGCTGGGGCATAAGGCCAACCATTCTTTCACTCCTAACTGCATCTACGACCCGTGAGTAGAGTGCTGTGTTTCGGGGTAGAAGCTGCAGCCCAGCTCTCTGGGCTCACAGATTGTCTCTGGCAGCTGGATGAGGAGCAGTGGTGGGGTGGGAGCAATGAGTTCGGGCACTGAAGGAGTTTCTGCTCACCTAGGCTGAGTTGGAAATGGGCTGGCATTGCAGGTGCTTGATGTCTGTTGGGACTTACACCATGGAGTATCTTGAAGTTTGCAACTGTGTTAGTTTTGTCAGGAAATTTATGAAATTCTTCTTGATTCTAAAATGCATAATCACAGCTCTCTAAATCCTAGCTTGGCTAGGACTGCGCTGTCCTTTGCTGAGTTACTGATGCTTGACCAGCACCATCAAATGTGCTGTTGTTTTTGAAACTCAGAAAAAATAAGCATCTTGCTGCCCTGCACCAGGAAGCTTTTCATGTAACCGTATGCTCATAGCAAGGTGTAAACAAACACACCTGTGGATACATCTATGTAGAAAAATAGTTTTCCTGCATTAAACAAGCCAGGTTCCTTTACCGTGGGACCCTGGGAGAAGATGTACAGAAGTATGTTACCGTTGTTAGGTGGTTAACCTGTACTAAGATGAGCCATTTAGCATGCTCTCCAGTCTCTCATAATCTGTACTGTTTTCCTGTCATGCAGATGTTTACCTCTGCAAACCCAAGGCATGTGGTAGTGATTAACTGTTTTATTTTTTATTACAAGCAAGCAGTTTTGCAGGACTGTTGAAAAACTTCAGATAATAGAGCTACACGAAACTCCTTTGATATATCAATATTTTTGCTCTTGTTCTGAAATCTTTGTAAGGTTGACTCAACGCAGTCTGCTCATCTGATATCAGACTATGCAATGCTACTCTGAACTGTGAGGGACTTCTGAAACTGTGAGTCTGTAAATTGACAGCTGAGCCTAGCAAAGATGCTTCTTTCCCCTAGGTTTGTTCATCCTCGTTTTGGGCCCATCAAGTGTATCCGTACCATCAGGGCTGTGGAGAAGGATGAAGAACTGACAGTGGCTTACGGATACGATCACAACCCCGTTGGGCAGAACGGGCCAGAAGCACCGGAGTGGTACCAGCTGGAACTGAAAGCTTTCCAGGCTGCCCAGCAAAAGTGAAACGGGAGCGCCTTCTCCGTTCAGCAAACTGAAACAGAAACTTGGATCTATGCACTACCTTTATACTGAAAACTGGACAACCAGGGATTGTTCATACTGTTGCATCATAAATTTGCATTCTGTGTTAAGAGATAAGTTTCTTGCATACTAACTAGGTTTGACTGTGTTACTCATAGAAGATTTAAAATTAGCTAGCGTTGCACCAGTCTTATCTGGAGAAATTATTTAATATTCTATATGAGATGTGGTATTCTTTGGTAGCTTCTGCTTTTGCACCATATGCAAAGATGCCAAAAGACTAGACAGAAACTAAAATGGGTATATTGTTCACTTTTAGTCGGCAGACTTAGTGTTGCTCTCTATCTGCCTAGGCATTATTGTGCAACTGCATTTTGCATATATGCCACTTGTGATGATAACAGTAATATTTTGATATTCTCTAATAGTAGCATAATTTTGCCTTTTTAAACCTTTGATCTGAATCTTGCAATAGAGCAGTTTATTTATTAGCATATAGGAGGCTGGGTTTTAACTCCCCTTTCCTCTTGTCTGAACGTTGTTCTTTCTACAAATCCTCTTTTGCAGGAGAAAATCCTTTCTAACTAGTGGAAAGGCTTGTGTGTGTATGTGAGAGTGCTGTGTGTTGGTCTTTGTGGCTCTCTAAATAGTATAGCAACATGTCCAAACATAATATTTATCTAGCCTTTACGGCTGGCTTATTTTATTTAATTTATTCTTATGACATGCAAATGAAACTGTTCTTTGCATGAAGATTTTCTGAAAGGAGAGAACAGATTCGCTCGTTGAAGGACTTTCAGAAGTTCATGTTCTGGAAGGCAAGGCATTGCTTGCATTTGTGTCTGTGAGTTGGGTTGTGTATTTCACCTGTTAAAGCAGCCATTTCTCAAGGCAAAAGTTCTGGCAATGAGGTGCTTGCATCTCCCATAAATTCTGAGAAAGGAGGTGTATGTATTTGGGGGCAGGCTGTAGTACTTGGTAAAGGAGAGCTGTATCTTTTGTGTGTGTTCAGTTGACAGAGAATATAGCCTTGTAGCCATCTTTTAGTAGTACTGGCTTAAGACACAGTGAAAAATTAATATAGTATGAGGTATCAAAATAAGATTTTTTTTTTTAAAGAAAAGATATGAAAAGATTGTTTTTGAAAGACAAACAATGAATGTAAAAACATCACTCACTGCTCATATTTAGAAACAGCAGTCAATCCATAGCTTTGTTGTAGCCAACAGTGGGGGGTTGTGAATATTCATCTGTAGGGCTGTGTTCTGGGGTTTTTCAGGGGTAGGGAAATTGTTGTGCATTTTTCAGATACTGTACTGGTCTTGCCTAATGCTGTATAAGAGAGAAATAATGTATTGTCTCGGTCTGGATACTGGAGCCTTTCTGGGACTCTTGATGCTCTCTTTTGGGCTTAGCAGCTTAGGGAAAAACTCAAATGCATTTGCAACACTTTCTTTAAATGTTTGTAGTTTAAAGAAGTTTGTATATATGTAACATAAATGATTTGGGAATCAGACCTACCTTTCTATTGCAACACATTTTGGTTGGTTGCTTGAACGGTCAGAGGTGTCTGGCTGTCTGGGGAGCTGGGCAGGGAGGATGTGTTGGGGACCTGCAAGTGGAAGGATGAGGTTGCTGGTTTGTACAGTCTTGAGAATCCTTGCTTTGGTACCTGAGCAAAGTTAGGAATTACTCATAAGAACCTCTCTAACCTGGGGCTCTGTTTATTCCCTGTGACTGATCACAAACCTTTCCCAGCACCTCACCATTTAAGCTTGCACAGAAGCTACTCTGTGCTTGTCCTGGGGCAAGGGACAGGTAGGCTCAGGGCAATTTGAGGCTTTTAGTGGTGCTCTGAATGTGAGCTGTGGCACCTCCTGTCTCCTCATGCTGGAGACTCAGCTCTGCACCCCATCCAAGGCAGGTGGCTGGCAGGGACTGAGCTGAGTGTGCAGAGACAGAACTGCACCTCACAGGGGAGGGAGAGTTCTCAAAAGTCAGTCAGGAGCACAGTCTCAGCAAATAATCCTCAAAAAGAAATATGCATGACTTGATCTTTCCCTGCTTGCTCACAGGTTGTTACTTAAATCATCAGCCAACTGCAGAAGAGCATTCCACACTGGTAGGGAGCTGTCATGTGCATCTGGTGGATTATTCTGCCAGGACCGTGAAGTTTGCAAAATTGAGGCTGAGTTTAAGTGCAGGGAAGGGGGAGAGGGAAGATATGTGACTGAACCCTGCTGGGAATGGATGGTAACTCCTTCCACAGTCTTGATAACCTGCTTTGGACTGCTGGCCTCTCTGTGCTCGCTGGAGAATTGTGCTTAATATGTTCTGATCTCTAGAGCTCCTTTAGCTTCGTTCCTGATCAGTCTCTGATTCCTCTGCTATCTCCTCTTTGTGTGGAGTTGCTTATGTTTTGATAGATTTGTCGGTCTTCATATTGCCTGATTTTTGAGATAAATAGAAAATAGGTGCTCTTTACGTGTCAGGCTTGAAGATTGTATCCTAAAGTAGGGAAATTCAAGGAAAAAAAAAAAGGCACTGAAGTATCCTGTGTGTTCTCCAAAAATTTGGTGACAGTCAGGCAGATTCTTTTGCACACTGGTGTAGCCTGGTAGCATGCCACAGCTGTGGCTCTTGTCTCTGTTAGCTCTGCTGTCCTTCTCTCTGCTCTGTAAAATCTGTTGGTCCTTCTATAGCTCCCTTCTTCGGTGACCAACCTTCTATAGAAGTTGTGATTATGAAGCTGCTTTGGCTTGATTCAGGACCAAGCCTTTTAATTCTTCCTTGTTTTCTTTCTCTTTCTGGTCTGTTAGAGTGGAGCTGGCTGGGATGGTTTTTACCACTGGGTAGCAAAAGGGCTCAGTGTGTCCTTCAGAGGTGTGCATTGGCAGCCACTGGTTCAAACACAGGTTAGTTACAGAACTCCAAATAATGCCTTAACTTGGTCAGTGTATTGCAGCTCAGCTTCTGGGGCTCACTAGATAGCAAGACCAGCTTTGCAAAACTATTTATCAAGTAGTATGATGACATATCTGTAGACACGAGACCCACACCAAACCACGGTTTTAATTTGGGGCAGAGGAAGAAATCATTTTGGAAAAAAAATCCATTTGGGTCTGTGGGATGCAGCTGACTGTTGGTGAATATGCAATAAATAAAGAAGCTCCACTTCTCAAGAGTCTGGCCAAGGACCTGTCCTGTCGGCACAGAAACTGGAAGGAGAGCTGATGCCTGTCAGCTGAGCCTGGGTGAGCAGCTGGCTCTCAGAATACTCGTTGTGATTAGGATAGGAGAACTTGGAATTGCTCTTTCCAGGGAGGGATCAGTTCCCAATGTTTGCCTTTAGTCTGCAGTGCTGCACGTGGCTACTCTGTGATGGGAGGGTTGTTACCTGAGTTCCTTATGAGAAGGAGCCTGTCTCAACCTGTATTAGGGGCTGCTGATGGTCTCTTAAAAAAAACCATAAATCTGAATTGGATCTTCCTGCTGTGGCAGCACGGTGTTTTGTCACCAAGAATACAGAAGCCCAGTTTTCTGGAGAAGTGATTAATCTTGGAGACAAGAGAGCATGAGAAGTTAGAGCTGAGAGCTACCTGCTGCTGGGTCACTCCTCTGGATAAGAAGGAAAAGGGCTTAAGCCGTGGAGGGGGTGTCTCAAGTTGAGTTTCAAGCTATAATTTTACTTTTGGGGATCTATTAAAATACCTGGTTTTCCTTCACAAATCTAAAAAGGCTTTTTTTCCTGTTTTGGTTTTATTTTTTGTAGTAATTATAAAAACCTACCCTTCATAAAGACCTGCAAGTCTTAACTGTTGAAAAAGTCAAAGGAAATATGTGGATGATGCTCTTCAGCAGTTGGAGTGAGAGCTGTGAGAGCTTTTTGACTTTTTCCACAGTTGCAACGGTACCCACTAGGATGGCCCGTGCTTTTAATCACTCCTGGGCAACTCCCCGTGCAGGTTTTGGGACCTTTTGGAGGTCAGCTGCTCGGCCGTGCGGGGCTGCATGTTTTGGGAGTGACTGGGCAGCCTTCTCCTCAGCGCAGTCCTTCCGGATGCAGAGCTTGCAGCGTTGCACACAGTTGGCAGTGGCTGGGGTTTCTTTCCCAGGGTTGTAACCTGTTGCTGGTGTGTAAGCAAGAGCTCCATCAGGGATTTCACACCCTCTGCCAGGCACTGGAGGAGCAGAATAGCCAACATAACCTGTCTGGCGAGAGAAACCGAGAAATGGTGGAAATTACCACTTTTCTGTTTCCTTCCCAGCTGGCTGCCCTTATCCCTCAGTCAAAACCAGTGCTCACTGCTTGGGTTGCACCAGGGACTGTACAGTGTCACTTCTGTCCCAGAGACCTCTGTGATTTTTGTCCTTTCACTCAATTTGATAGTCTTCTAGGAAAATGCTGCCGTTGCGATGAGGTAACATGTCGTACAGAGCCGGCTGTCTGCCGCTTTGTTTTCCTGTGGCACAGCAGAGTCGCTGGAGCCGCGGGTGCCTGAGGAATTCACCTCCATGCACTTAAGAAAAACCAAATTGTTTTGAAAACAATGTTACTGAAGTGTCTCCTTACATGCTGGGGTGCTGCATTAGACGCCTCTTCCTCACTTTGCGCTGCGCTGTCGTGTGCTGAGAGCATCGGGGCGAGGAGAGCAGGCGTGGGGGCAGCTTTGCCCGTGGGTGTCGGTGGGCTCCGCGCTCACCCGTGCCCTGGGGTGAACTTGTTCCTTTTGCTTTGTGTACTGGAAACATGAGAACTCTATTTTTTGGACAATGAATTTCTAAGCAGTCTTATAAGGGATTTTTAAATAAAAAAAATAAAATAAAATAAAATAAAAAGGTGCAAGAATGAGTGCATGTTTACTTGCCCCAGATCAAAGGTTTTGAACACTAAGGTCACTATCTGTTGAATGGACCCTCCTCGTGGCGCTCTTCTGTCTTCGGGCAATGGAAGCTCCTGCTCTTTTCCTCTTACCAGTTTTACTGTAACTATATTTTTTCCCCCTAGGAGAAATATATATACAAAAATTGTAAGCAATTAAACGCTCAAGCCATAAAATCACGAGTGCGGGAAGACCCTCTTCACAAGTTTTAACGTTTGTATGTAAAATGATGTTTGTATGAAATATTTTCATGGTAGAATGAATATTTAAACAAAAAAGTTCCAGTGAGATCTAAACCAAATTTAAAAGGATGTCTTTTTGTAAGACACACGTGTAATTGAATACCAGTAAGTAGATAACTATTTTTTTAAGGGGAGATGCAACAAATGATCCTTAGAATTACAAATGGTCGTTTCTGCTATTTGGGAAAGTATTTATGCAGCATTACAAGCAGCTGCCATAAATAATTGCAATAGCAAGGCTAGTCACATCTTCAAGACATACCTCTCAGCTTGTCCCTTCGTGATATTGTACAAACGACCCATCCCTCCTTTCTGCAGATTCCCTCCTAGAAAACTTTTCCTACTGTGACTGTAATGAATTTAACTCTGAGCTAAGATCCAGACTAAAATTGTGTATTACTTAACAGTTTCTGCTGGGCCTTCTGCTATTTTAATACTCCTTAGCCCATAATTACTGGGTGTCTCTGTTCTGAAGAACTAAGTGCTAAAGAATAATCTTTGGGGTAAGCTTATACACGTGTTAGCGGTTAACCCCGGAGTATTTAACTTGTATACAGTACTTGATAGGTGTTTTATGACATTTGTACTCGAACTATGAGCCTTACTGAACATCTGTAGGTTTATTCATGACTTTTAAAAATGGATAACTCTAAGAAAGATGTTTACATGAATGATGATTGCCCTTCCTTTGATGTTATGAATGAGGTTTTTATAGTGTGTTTGGGCGTATGTGCAAGGAAGCAAGAAAAGTGTTTCTGGGGAAAAACAGACTTGACAAACATTTGTAATAAGTGAATTTTAAAGATTGCTTTAATTGCGCTATGAAGGCAATGCAGATATTAAAATATTCAACAAAGAAGTGTTGTCTCTCCTTGTTATTTGCATGTCGCATTTTTGGGCATCCTCTGACCTCTCCCCCGGCTTGTGTGTGCTGTGTGACCACGGTTGTTGCTGATGGAGGGGAGCAGGATTTCACACAGTTGGCACATGTCTAGGCCGTGTTATATAAATACTGAATGAAAAGCAGAACACTCCTGACACCACTGCTTTGGCATTTTTTCCTGGCACCTTTGCTGCTTATTCACTTCTCTGTTTTTCAATGCACATAACATGGGCTTCAGTTGTGTTGTGTTTTGGAAGAATATCCTCCTTGTATATGCTAAAGTGTCTTTAACAATTGTATTTTAAGACGTGAATGTGCACTGGTATGTTTTTCTCTGAGGCAGTTGGATGTGCAGCAGCTGTGCCTTCCAGGCAGGTAAGCTACTCCTCTGTCTCCTAATTCCATGTACACGTCCTGCTGGGTGAGTGGTGAGGAAAGGGACAGCGCTTTCAGTGCTGCCCTGCCTTCCTCAGTGCTTCAGTGCCTGCCTTGCTGTCCTCTGTAATCACACTTGCTGTGATCTTGGCCTCTCATGCCTGTGTGCAAAGGGATGTGTGGACCCCCTGTAGGGTCAAAGATGCGGAGAGGACTTGTTTGGCCTTGACATTGCCCCTTGAACCTTCACAGTCCTCGAGCTGGAAGGATCAGTGCTTGAGGTGTATTTGCAAGCTGTGTGGGAAGTGACACTGGGATTGTGGATGGTGCCATGGGCTGGCTTCACCCAAACTGGCTGTGTTCCAGTCCTACGCTGGTGTAGTAACCCAGTACACTGTGGAGGTGCAGTGGGTTTATTTAAAGAAATTATACCTAACCTGTGAATTGATTTCTTAAAAATGTTTAAGGGGTAGGTAGGCTTTAGTGCCATGCTTGCTAGGATTTGACTGGAGGTGCTTGGGTGGGATAGAATCATAGAATCATCCAGGTTGGAGGACACCCTCAAGATCATCCAGTCCAACCATCCCACCCGACACTACCACTGTAACCTCCAAACCACTAAACAATATTACCCAATGCCAGATGTCTCTTAGACACCTCCAGGAATGGTGACTCCACTACCTCCCCGGGCAACCTTTTCCAGTGCCTGGTCACCCTAACAGTGAAAAAAAAAAAATTAATATCTAATCTGAGTCTCCCCTGTCTCAGCTTAAGGCCATTTCCTCTAATCCTCTCACTGCAGGCATGGTAGAAGAGACCGACCCCACCCCACTACAGCCTCCTGTCAGGGAGTTGTAGAGAGCAGTGAGGTCCCCCCTGAATCTCCTCCAGGCTAAACAAACCGAGTTCCCTCAGCCCTTCCTCATAAGACATGTTTTCTAGACCCTTCACAAGCCTTGTTGCCCTTCTCTGAACACACTCCAGCACATCAGTGTCCTTTTTAAAGTGAGGGGCCTAAAACTGAACGCAGTACTCAAGGTGTGGCCTCGCCAGTGCCAAGTACAGGGGGATGATCACTCCCTGGTCCTGCTGGCCACACTATTGCTGATCCAGGCCAGGATGCCATTGGCCTTCTTGGCCACCTGGGCACACTGCTGGCTCATGTTCTATCAACCAGCACCGCCAAGTCCCTTTCCGTTGACCAGCACAGGTTCTTGTGCTCTTTCCAATGGAGGGCGGGCACTGATGTGCCAGGGGAGCCTTTGCCTGGGGGGACCTTAAAGATCATCCAGTTCCACCCCTCTGTCATGGGAAGGGACGCCTTTCACTAGACCAGGTTACTCAAAGCCCCATCCAACTCTTAAATACTTAAGTGTTAAACACTAAAACACTTCCAGGGATGGGACATCCAACAAACTTTCTGGGCAACCTGTACCGGCTTCCCCAACACACAGTATTGCGTGTGTGTGTCGTGTGAAGCAGCACTTAAGGTTGCAGCTGGGAAGAAAAAAACACAAACAAACAAAAAAAAAACCAAGTTGCTGTAGAGAAGGGATGGGTGGAGTGCCCGGTCCCGGCAGCTCAGGAGTGCCCGGGGCAGCCCGCGGTCCCGCCCGGGGCCGGGGCGGGGGCGGCCGCTCCCCGCGGAGGGCGAGGCGAGGCGGGCGGAGCAGGATCAGCGCCGTCCCTGCACAGCTCCCGGCCCCTGCACGGCTCCCGGCCGGCACTGCGGAGGCTCTCCCGGCCTCGCCGGGCTCTTTTCGTCCGGATAACACTCGGGACTCTTTTCCCCCGGAAGCGGAGCCGGAGTTTTCCCGGCCCCTGCCCGGCCACAGGTGAGCGCGCAGGGCGGGGCGGCGCCTCCCGGCCGGCGGGACCGGGACGGGACACGGGAGGACACGGGAGGACACGGGACGCGGAGCTGGAGCCGCCCCCGGACGGGACGTTCGGTGACCGGCACTAGCGAGGAGAGCTGGGGCTCTGCCCTGGCGCCTTCCTGGAGAGGTGCGGAGCTTAACTTCCAAATGGAACAGAAGCCAGGCACCCGCCGCGCCTCTCGGGGCAGCAGAAACCCCGCAGGGAAAAGGACAGTGGTGGAGGTGACGGTCCCACCTTCCTCTCCGGAAGCGTCAGGAGCGCTGTCCCAAGCACCTGCCAGGCAGCACGCCCAGGGATTTCCCAAAGGGCCGCTCACCTTTGGTCGCTGTCACCGCTGGCTCAGACAGACGAACTCTGTACTCCTGGTACAGGTCCTGCGCACCAGCCGGTGCCCCACGGGTGCTGATGCTCCTGTTCCTTCTCTCTCTCTCCCGCCTAGGAAAAGCTGTTCTTCCTCCCCTGGAAGGCCACAGCGCCGCTCTCCAGCCTCCGTGATTTATGTGTGACTCGGAGCAGAATGGATCGCTATCGATACTTCATCTTCAACCAGAGGAACATGGTGGTGCTGGGGATGTTCCAGATAGCCCTCAGCACGGTGTGCGTCGTCAGCGGGTTCATAGATGGCATTTTCAGAACAGAGTCTCAGCTGGGCAGAACCAGAGCTCCAATTTGGGCTGGGATGGTAAAGTTGTACTATAATTTCTATGCTTCCTCCCCCCCCCCTCTATCTTCTAGCACTTATATTGGGAGTGGGAGGGAAGCCAGGATTTCTTGCTAGCTCTTCCCTGGTTTTCTGCTTTGAACCCAGTTAAAGTTTCCTTATCATGATATAGGCAGAAGAGTGCAAACAGACTTCCCTCTGAAGGAGCTAAATTAAATTCATTTCTACTCGATAATGTAGGAAATGGGGCATAGTGACAAGTGAGAGGGGGTTTGTTGCAGAAGAATAGTGACCACAGGGAAGCCACCAAAGATGAGGAGGGGAACACTTCATCCTCACATCAGGTAGATGAACATCTGGGTGATGATCTGTGTCCCACAGCACAGTGCCCCTAATCCTCTGTACTGCACTGGAGGTCCCTGCTCCCTGGCATTCAGGACCCTGCTGAGCCACACTGCAAGGAAATTGTGCTAAAGAGCTCTCTTCAGTCCAGAGGCTGCCCATCTCCTTTCAGTAATTTCTTTCTTTCCTCTGCAAAAGGCGTGTGGACTTGGGAAAGCGGTGCACATTTTTAGCACTTTAAATCAGACTTATGCCATCAGTTTCATTATTTGGCCAGAGCCATAAAGCTCCGGTCAGAGGTAGCAAGGCCATGGGAGAAGCAAGTGGGCAAGATGCACGTCACGCATGTCCTGGAGATGCTGCAGAGGAAAACAGAAGAAATGAGCAATTCTCTTCCCATTTCTCACCCAACAGTTACTCTGATCCAAGCCTTGAAAACAAGGACTTTCATCTGCGCTGTAGTAGTTTATCTTAGGAATCTGATACTGGTCTCCCAGTTACCAACTCCTTTTGTGCTCTGCAGGTGATGGGAGTCCCAGGCGTGCTGGCTTTGTTCTCCTCTCAGAGGAAGAATCCAATCCTTGTAAGCTGGAGGGGCAGATGGGTGGTTGTGTGTGTATGGGGCAGGGGCAAGATGCTGGGGCAGTCAAAAACTATCTGAGTAGGGAGTGAGCTGACTGGTCCTTCTGCAGGATTAAGAGCCCATTTCTTTGAGTTATCTGCAGAAGAGCTGCTGTGTTCATAAGCAAAAGGAGGATGCAGTGTTACCTCGCTTTCTGCTGCAGCAGACAGGCACTGGGTCTAATAACAAGCAAAAATCTGTAAAAGCCCTTGGTTTCGAATGCTTTTCTTTTGATGGTCCTTCATGTTGTTAAGGGCTGTTTACACTAAAGTAGGAAACAAAGGCTTGCACTCCCCAGGCAGGTCCCTCCAGCCATGCAAACTCCAAGGGGGGATATTGTATGTAAATACAAGATCTCTAAGGACAGAGTCTTGGGGTAGCACCTGTGATTTAGATTTGGCACTCAGCTGTAGCTCACAAATTCGGTATCCTGGAAACCTTTACTGCTTTGTGTTTGGCTTCCTAGTGACTGTTGCTACTAGGTACATTGTTGTGTTATGGGAGGTCAAAGGTTAGTAATTATAATGCTTGTTAGTACATTTGCAAGAGGATAGCTTTAATTCTTTTTCTCCCTAAAATTCTCTGTCTAGGTGAATGTACTGATAGGTGCTTCCATAATCTCTTGTGTTGCCATCCTCATCGTAATAGGTTATAGCTCCTTCACACTGAACTATGGTGAAGAGGAGGAGCTGAGTTCTGCCCCAGTCCATGTTATCCATACTGTAAGTATTGATACAATGATAATTTCCGGGGAACTAGACACCCTTAATCTGCAGACAGTACCAGGCACAACTTATAGACAGAACCAGAATTCCAGGAGGTGTGCACATTAGGCCAGGTTAGCTGCTATCGCTTCTGAGTGCAAAAGGCTGTGGATTGAGCCATGAAAAAATACTGGTGCTGCTCATGAAATGGTGCTGACTGCATTCCTGGCCTGGTTTGGGACAGCAATTGCTAGGCTTGAATCCTTTCCAGCATGCACTTTAGGTGATAAAGTTACAGCAGTTACAGGTCAGCTGGTTAAACCTGGGTATTATTTCAAGTGTATCCTCCTCAGTAAAGCTGAAGAGAAGGAATGAGTTAGCCCTTTTGTGCCTCAAACCTGGCACAAGCAGTGGCTCTCTGTGGGGGTGAAGGCATCCCAGGTGGATGAAGCTGACCATTAGTTTAGTGCAGGACAAATCAAAATGTCAGGCTGCTAAGGTGCAGGACAGCAAGAAGACATTTCTCATTTTCAGTGTGAAGAAGAGCAGCCATTCCTTGGGTTTCTACTCATGGTTAAAGCTATTTCCAAACCTGATGCCACTGCATAGCATCTCACATTTAAACAGTAGCCTTATTTTACTCCTTGTTCTGTTTGAGGATCACACTTGGCTTGTCCTCCAGAACTCAGAAAGAAAAGCCTTTAATAACACTGACTGACTACGGTCAATCTCCTACGATGCGATCTCAGCATTCTTGCAGTCATTAGACTATTTTTGGTGGAGAGTTTCACTTTTTGAATGTGGCTTTAACGTCTCCTTTTCTGTTTGCAGAGGTTCATACTCAGTAAGGTGGTCAAGGGTGCTAACATAGCCATGCTGGCTGCATCTATCTGCAGTGCCTTTTTTGTGCTGGCCATGGCTTACTTGGGGTGCCGGAGCCTTCCACGCTGCTCCTGCTACGACAGCGTGACTGGGATGGTGAGTGAAGAGGCCAGGGCACAAGTTTATTTCTACTGAGGGGGGGTGGGAGGGGGAGAAGCTGGGGAGAAGATGTGTTTTACTTCTATAAACCTAGTCTCAGCTTCACCTCAGTCATCCAGGGCTAATTCTAAGAAATTAAGTGGATGTTAGAAGACGTTTATACTTACTTTTTTTTTCTTTTACTACCTCTCTCTTATTTAGTCTAATGTACAACTTAACATAAGTTATCTCTATTTTCCAAACCGTTTTTGCTACTGTGGCCCCAATTCCTATGAATTCCTCAAAAAGTGCTCCTCTCACCCTTAAACCAACAATTGCTCCTGGTACAGCATTTCGAAGACTTACTGGTACTTACACACTAGAACTTCAAATTCAGTAATAAAAATATCTCCTGTACTGTGTGTGAAGTGTAGGGGGGATGATGACATGCCACATTTACTGCTGATTTATAAGGACTCTGCCTCAAGTGATGGGGCAGCTGCTGCAGGTCTCTGCTAAGTGAGCTCAGTAAATACCAGCTACTTCTCTGCTAGAATAATTCTATGCTGTGTTATTAAACATGTACCTCTGATCATCTGATTTGGTAAGGAAATAATGGGTCCAGGCCACAGGGCAGCTGTCCTTGGCTAAAGACACTGAGTGGGTAACGGGAGGTTGCTGTAAACTTTCAAGCTAAACTTGTTAGGAGGAGTGGACTGCACAGACATTTAAAAGGAATTCAGGTGTATCTTGAACAAATTCACAGATGAGGTATTTGATGGTGCTGTTTCTTTCATAGGAATGGTTGCAACCTACCGAGGACCAAAATCAGGCTGTGGAAATGGTTTGTGCTGTACAAAGTGAGTACCCCAGGGATAATGAACATTCTGAAAAAGCTTTACCTCCCAGGCCAAAATCCTGATAACCAAAAGGGAGGCAAAAGGAACTCAGGATTTTGTGCAGGTGTCTACATCAGGTTTAATGGTTTCCTCTTTCCCTCCCCACGCAGGCTCTGGGGGCAGAATTTTTAGCTTCCCAGATCGGTTTCCAGCCCAGGATGTGGATGCAGAGGAAGACACATCCAAACCTCCACCATACACCAGACTGACTTGAGAAAGTGGTTGAACATTTTGTTCAAACGTGGCAAGAGAGATGTAACAAGCTCTTAATCTTTAAAGATGGTTATGCACTTTTCCTTGGCCTCTTGAAAAACACACACAGGAAGAGAGAAGTATTGAATGCCAAACATTCAGCAGAGAGCACAGTGCAGAGGAGAAGATCCGCAGGTGGTTTTGGACATTCAGACTTTGTATGGTTAAAATACCTCACTGCCTCTGGAAAGCGTGAGCATTTTTTTCCTCTGGCTTTTGTACTGAAATCATGTTTTATTTCACTAGAACTCATCATGCAATTTGTGTAGCACTGCTAGCCTTAGGTATTTAAATATTAAATACAATTGAATGTTTTTCAAGTGCTGTCTCAATTTCTCCCTCTTACTGAGTGAATTATTTGGATGATACAATACCTGGAGAAGAATAATGAAGGACCCACTTCAACCCTGAGCTTCAGAGCATTCTCCTTTTCTTCTTAGTAGGAGTAGGGGCAGGTAAAGTTTTTGATATGAAGCCTTGACAATGCCATTCAGGTAACTCTGTCAGAATGTGGATTCCAAGAGGTGTACATGTGTCATTACAATTAGTTTAATGCTGAAGTGTAATGCTAGAGTGTGGTAGGAACTGGAGCTGCAGTAGCTCCTCTTACAGAGTCACAAATGCTCTGAATTCAGCTCAGGTTTTTCTGTTTCGACTTTGGAGACTGAAAGTTTAAAATAAATGCTTATTTTGAAAAATTAGTTTTCAAACCCAAAGGTATTTAGCTTCAATCTACCTATAAATGACTAGGAATGAGTGCCTGCTTTTAGAGGGTTTCTAATTATATACTTTTTCTTTTCAGTTAAGGTAATATGAGATTAAATTAATACTTAGAATCTTATGACTATGGATAATATGCTTTCAAGTAGAAGGAGGGAATGTTTATTTTATTTTTTTTTTAGCTAGGAAATGCTTGATACTTAAAAGATATGTAAAATTGAGGTGGACTGGTGACTAGAATTTACTTGGTGTATAGTAAATGCTTATTACTTTTCAAGGTGAATGATACCTTCTAGACTGAGCTGTTTTACAGGACCATTGGTACAGATATATTCTGTGGAAAAATTGTGTTGGTGCCTTGCTAAACTTGATTTGCATCAGAGAAATTGCTCTAAATGCTTAAAACCAAACCACAGCAAGAACACAATAAAATCTTTATTCTCTTAAACCTCTTGTTAGGGAACACAGATGTTATTGTGAGGGAAAGACTTGAAGCACCTGTTCATTTAGCTCTTCAGTTTTAATTTGCATTTGATGCTGTAGTTTCTAATAGTTATCCTGATAGTCCAAATAATCACTCAGATGAAAAAGATGATAGCAACAGTAACCAATGCATAACAGGTAATGTACATAATGGAATAATTAGGGATTAGCAGACAATCCCTTAATATTTGCAGCCTAATCCTATGCATGCCAAACTCACACTTGATCTCCATTTTCCTGTATCACTCAATTTTTACCCTTAGGCCTTCATCTTCATTTCCTATAGTTCTACTCCATTAAGCAGATCATCCTGAAATAGCCAGTTCCATTTGTCAGTCCTCTGTTCTGGTCCAAGGGTAATATTTCTCATGCCCTTCTTCCTTTCGTGTCTTCAGTGAAGTTTATCATTCTATATCATACATTGGTCCAGAATCAGGCATGTGATTAAACAGTAAAATGTAACTAGTTCTGAGCACTAAATAAGACCACTTGTTTCATCTTCCTTTCTGGACTAGGTTGGGAGTTATGCTTAGCCCAGTCAAACTTTTGCTTACAGAAGATTAATTTGTTTTTCGTAGCATATTACATAGTATTTTTACTTTTTTCACAGGCTGATATATAAGGGATTAGACCTAAGGGACCTAAGCACTGCATTGTTTGGCATAAAACTTTGAGGCTCCAAATAAAATTTAATCCAGGAATTTTAGGACTCTTGGGACATTGGGATTAGCTTTTATTTTGAAAACAAAGCTGGGAAGAGCACTGAACAAGTGGGAAGTTGCTGCTCTGTCCCTTCTGAAGTGCAGCCAGAGGAAGCACTGCTGCTGCAGTGGTTTTGTACAATAACTCTTTGGCTGAGCACTTCCCCAGGGTGTGTGGAATATAATTAGCACTGGTCTTTGAGAAGAATCACAGTCAGTTCTTCACCTGTAGCAGGACTTTTAACCTCCAGCTAATTCCAAGCTCTGGGAAAAGGAGCTGTGCTCACTGGGCATTCTGGTGTCTCAGGAGAAGTTCATGGAGAGCTTGTGGAAGTCCTTCAATTTATTGCCTAGTGATCTCTGAGCAAGAGAAAGTCCCAGATTCTGCTCCCTACTCTCTGGGCAGTTCCATGTGTTTTGGGTACGCATAATCACCAGATAAAATACATAAATAAACATCCCAGGTGATAGGAACCCATGGAGGGAGTTTCCAAATCTCTAATCTTCAGCTACCTTTGGGTAAGATGCCTTGTTTTATTTAGGATATAGACACTGGTCCTTTAGAAGACAAATAAGTTTTGACTTTCTTGTTGCTGTTTAATTTGTCCTTTAGCCAACATGCTGAGGAGGTATGTGCTGCTAATGAAACACTTATGTGGAACTATCTTTACAAAACCAGCTCCCTCGACATCTGGATTTCCAAAAAAAAAAAAGGGTTGGACCTGATGATCTCAGAGGTCCTTTCCAACCCAGCTGATTTTATGATTCTATGATTTTGGGGCCCATTCTGCTAAAACTTATTACAGATCTAGACCAAGGTCTTCTGTTGTAGTTTCTCTAAGGGACCTCTCAGTCCTCTAGAGCAAGGAACTAGAGCTTCCAGTCATCTGTCATCTCCTGAAGTACATAAAATTCGGATATGTGCTTTATGATTCACTTTTAGGTGAATATCAAGTGTTTATCTTGCCTGCACGTTCTGAGCATGAAGTGGTAGATGACTTATCCCATGATGCAAACTAACTCAGCATTTGAACAGGGCTTGGAGAGTAAGTTCCCATCTTGAGAAAGTGCTGTGAGTAGAAGGATAAGTCATGCCCACCATGAGGCATGTAATTCCAGGAATGACCTCAGGTAAGATTTATCTTATTGAATCATATAAAGTGCCTTTTGTGGTCCCAAGAGTAGTTCTTGATTTTTTTTTTTCTCTAGAGACTGAAATCTTTTTCATCACTAAAGTAAAAATGTCAGGTTTAGATTAGATACTAGGAAGAAAATCTTCACTGTGAGGGTGGTGAGGCACTGGCACAGGTTGCCCAGGGAAGCTATGGATGCCCCATCCCTGGAAGTCTTCAAGGATGGAGCTTTGAGCAACTTGGTCTACCAGAAGGTGTCCCTGCCCATGGCAGGGGGATCAGAAAGAGATGATCATTAAGGTCACTTCCAAACCATTCTATGAAGACATTTTACACTTTTTATTGTAATCTTGAACAGAAAAATACTTAAAGCTGTGTAATGAAGTCCCAGTGGACTCTGGCACCCCTCTGTATGTAAACCAAGTGTCTGTCTTACTGACTTTAACCATTAAGATTATTCACTGCTGGAAGTACAAAGAAAGGTACTCAGATCAAGAGAGCAGCCCCAAGCACCAGCCTCCTTCCCCAGCCCTCCTCAGGTCACACAGTGCTTCCTCTGCTGCCTGGCTTCAGCCAGGGGAGCTATCCCCATCTCTGGGTGCTTGGGCCAGCAGCTTATCTTGGGGCTGCAGGTCCTACTCTGGCAACTGGAGGCTTGACTACATGTCACAGAAAGGCAAAATCTTTCTAGCTTTAGTTCCAAGTACCTCCATGTGTTTGCCTACAGAACCACAGAGTGGCTGGGGTTCAAAGGAGCCTCTGGAGATCATCTTGTCCAACCCCCCACTACACCAACCAAAACACAGCTGGTGTCATGTTCACTTGATGGTGTCAGTGCTTGAATTACTTTAATATAGTAATTCACACATTGTAATTCAAAAGGGATGCTGTGCTTTTTTCTCTGGTACAGTGCCTGTCAGCGAGAATCAAAGCACTGAGCGTGACTGCTTTCCCCATCCTCAGATGCTCCTGGCATAACTCCAAACCATCTGCAACGAAATGCTGGGGGTTTTCTCCTTGATTAACATAAACTGCTCTTCTTGTACATTAAAAGAAAGCAAGACTCCCTGAGAGGTTACTGTGATCACTAATAGCTAAAAGCAGCCTGGCTTTATCAGTCTAAAAAGGATTTTGAGTTGCTAAAATGCACTGCTCAGCCTCTGCATCGTTTCTGGGTGGAAGTTATGGTCCCATCCAGAAAGTACTATTCCATAACTAGCCATTGCAGTATGAGATGGTACATCCTAAACATCATTCAGCAGCGTTTGACTGCTGGTTGAACAGAGAAATTAGCTTTTATTGTGAGCTTGCAGAGCACACACGCTACTAGTCCTGGTTTGAATGCTGTGCTGTTGCATCAGCTCAGGTAACTCCTGAGCCGAGGGTGGCCCCTGCCACCACAACTGGTGCAGGTCAGGTCCTCCTGGCACAGCTCTGAGGCACAAACTGAATACCCAGCCCAGCTTTGAAAGCCTTTGATCAGTGGCATTTAGTGACAGGCAGAGCTCTGCCAGCACGGCAGATACTCCTTTGGCTGTGAAATAGCCTTAGCAGCAGACATTAGTGTGTAAAAGAGAAGTCTGCTCTATGCTACTTCTAAATAAAAATATAAGTAATTGATTCAGCAGCAGCTCTAAGGCCTTGAAGGCCCTTATTTTCTTTTAGAGTCCTTCCAGTGGTGCAGCCACAGCATCCCTGTTGCAATACCAGCACCTCAGGTCACTTGCAGACACCCAGTTTCAACAGCTCTTTCTAGGAAAGGCGGGTTGGTTTTCCAGAAAAGTGACAGCTGCAGTATGGAAATTGGTGGAAACTGATTTCCAGTTTAATGTCAGTCCCTCTAATTGGTTAGCATTGCAGAAAATACATTCCTGATTGCAGTTTCCAGTGCTATATTTAGTGGCCCGTTCCACATGCCGGTTACGGCGCCTTCCCTGAGCCTGCCCATATTTCCGGGGACATTCCATGGCTTGTGTCACCCCCAGCTTTCACTGGTGGAATTCAGGTGCATTTTTATTTATCATGCATACCCACATCCATAGCACCTCCAGTGGAAAGGGCCTTGTCATTTGTTCCCAGACTTTTCCGCATTGGCAATATCCCAGGAACCAAGCTGACTTGCCCGCTCCCTCTCAGCATGACAAGATTTCCCTTTTTAGGGTGGGCAGGGTGGCTGCTGGAGGGAATGGTCACACACAACAGGGTGGCCCTCTGTGTCAAAGGGTGGGTGTCACAGCAAGTGCACCTCAGCATGATGCCTGCAGAACAGTGAAAGCAAAGTCCAGGGGGAAAAAAATAGAAATTTCAGGTTTCACCTGAGCCCAGAGCTTCCTCTTCACCAAAACAGCCTACACCCATGAGCGCTGCACTTCAGTCACACTCACCTTCCTTTGCTTCAGAAGTGGAAATAACCTGGTGTTTTGAAGAGGAATGATAGATGCCAACGTGACTCCTTGAAGCCAAACATCCACCTCTTGCTTGGTGTGTCGGAAATTGCTGGTCAAACCGGAGCAGCCAGGAGCAGGACAGCAGCATCTCGCTTTTGACACGAGTTCGGGACCCTGGTTATGGACACCAAGCACTTTGTGCTCACCCTGTGCCAGCATTATTTGTGTTAAGTCAAAGACAAGGCGTTTACGTAGGCTGAGACTAATGTTGCCCTATTCCCTGATGCACAGAACAAGGCACACAAAATCCCCAGCCAGAGTTAATCACAGGGGCGTAATCAGAAAGTTAATCAGGGAAGCTGATTCTGTAAGCTAATGTTCAACTAAGGGCAAAGAATTTTCTGGAGTCATTTCCCGGACAGAAGGGGCAGGAGGTGCTGGGGAGGAGGGGAAGAGGAGGAATCTTCATTCTAGTGAGAATCAGGGAACCATTTCAGGTACTTTTTTGACAACTAGCCTGTTTGGCACTTTTTTATAGATAATATTTGATATGTCTATATTTATTTATATTTTTATTTTTCATAGATATGTGGTTGGTGCAGTTCCTCCCCTGTGATGCTGGGCTACTGGTGCTCAGGGTCAGGGTAGTCTTCAATGGGAACAAATCTCTTTCCCCTTTGCTGGCAAAAGGCAGCAAGAAGCCAGAGGATAAAAAAAAAAATATCACAGCTCTGCATTCTCATAGCCCAGCCTCTTCTAGCATGAAGTACTTAAAAATTGAAGTCAAGCTTCTCTATAGGTCGAAGAACTGGCCTACAGAAGGAAGCCTTAAAAGAGCTGGGAAAGGACAGGAGTAGCAGTAATCAATCAAAATACAGATACATTCTGAAAACAGAAAGTGATATTTGCCTGCAACTGAGAGGAGGAATAGTCTCTTTCCTGTTTTGTTTTTTTTTCAGTCAGTAGAAACCCCACCTAACATAACTGAAGCACGGCATGCATTTTTTGGAGTCAGTGTGTGTGATTTCTTGAGTCTTAGAATCATAGAACCACAGAATTGTTTCGGTTGGGAAGGACCCTTAAGTCCAACCACTGATCCTTATGGGTCCCTTCCAACTTGAGATATGAGTCTGTGATTCTCCAGCACTAACGGTGTGTAAGTATGGGGAAAAGTCCTTGGACTCAAATCTAACTTGAGGAGGGAAAGCCCATCAAAGCAAACAGCATAAACAGCATTTCCCAGCCTGCCATAGCAACTTCTCTGTAAAGATAGGAACTGCTCTGTAAAGATAGACCCTGCAGCTCTTCAGGTCAGTCTAACCAAAACACACAATTAAACTGCAGAGTTTCACTTGCACTTTCTGAGCTGCTGCAGTAATGTATCTTTTTTTTTTTTTTTAGTTACATCTTCGGCACTACCAGAAACATGTGCATTCTCTTTAATTGGCTTGACATTTATATGTCATCTTAATTTAAAAGAAAATTACTGTGGTTTATAATTCATGTTTCATCTTCTGGCTTCTGTCCACTACTTGTTTCTAAATACACTCACCACTTACTTCTTTAGTCAATATTAGTTGCTGTGTATATAGTGTTTATACTGAAACAATACATGCAAATATTGCTAAAGCCCTTGCCCCCCACTCAGTAACCATGACTTCAGATGATGGCTGGAGTTTTCACTTTCCAAATTCTTTGCCCTCAGGGCATCTCATAGCAGTTGCTTCTGTGTCTCTTATTTTGTCTGATGCAGGCAGCCTCCCAACCCTGATTGACCTAAATTTTTGCTACATCCAACAGCTCTTCTCTTACAAAGCCCAAGAGCTGGAGCTTTGAAGCAGATGCTATTACTGGACTCCCACCTGTGTCACGTACCACACAGGCACCTCACTGCTGTCACAAAAACAGTCTTCCAAGTGCTGCATGATGATGCCAAAGTATGCATAACTATGATGGCCAAAAATACATGCATGTGAATATACATGTTTTCTGGTCATCATTTTATATACATAAAGAGAATATATGTTATATATCTTTATTTATCATCTCCTATCACCATGCATAAAAATGAAATATACCTATTTCATGATAGGCAAAACTACTGAAATTGATTATTTCACTTCAGATGCAATTTGACAAAAGCACAACCTCTGTAAGCCTTGGAAGCCAAAGGCAAGGGCTGCCAACCTTGTGCTTTCAACAGCAGCATCACAGTGACTCAGATATTAGCTCAGTATGGGAGTTAGTACTTCAAGGTAGTAATGAGGATGCACAGGAACCTGGAAACCCCCTCTGGATAGCACATGCCCTTTTTTTTTAATCTGCAGCTGATTTTTTAGTTGCTGAATCCAGGAGCCCTTCGCTGCTTCTGATTTGTGAGTGCATTAAAAATATCTTGAAGTCAATGGAAAAGCTGTTGCGTGTATTTTAGGGTCAGTTTAATCTTTTTCTTGTTGTGTGTTCTTCCTTAACTAAAGGAAGCACCAAGGGACAGAGGATTATGAAGGACAAGGAGCACCTCAAGCCCACTGAACATTCCAAAGTGTTTTCTTAGGCAGGAGTGGGCATGAAGGGTGTGGAATGACCAGGCTTTTATGTAACAGCAGCCAAGAACAAGAACCTGTACCTCCACCTTCTGCAACAGCCCCAAAAGTGCAAGCGCAGGGTCAGCATATAACACACATTCCTGTACTCCACCAACTCCAGTTGTAGCCCGGAGCCCTCCTCCTACTCTTTTAGCCACATGCAAAAAGAAATTCTCTTCCATGAACATGTATAGGGTTTTTTCTCTTAAACCTTCAGAAAATCCTAGCAGTCCCATCATCCCATGGCCAGGACTTTCCGTTTAACTGCAGTGTTAAAAGACAGCATTTTGCTTGAACTCCTCTTCTGACAGCTTCACTTTGTAGCGCTAAGCCAAGACTCAGATAGGCCACTGGCCACAGGAAGGGAGAGATGTTTTTACAAACACAGCCTCTGCTCTATGACCTGAGATTTAGATGCCCAGAATGCTGTTTTTAAAAGCAAATAACCAAAGATTTTCATTAAGAGGGAGTTCAGCATATTGCCTCATGCCGGAGTCTTTTCTGGCTGTGACCTTTCCAAAGGAGCAGTGCAAACAGTACAAAAAATAATAATAAAAAAGGAAGTCCTGAGCTAAGATCAGGGTCTTATGACTCTTCATATGCTCACATTCACACTTGTTGCTTCTTCCTGTTTATTTAAATACATCTCTCTGTGTGTTTGTGCATGCACATGTGTGTATGAAAAATAGAGGCTGTAATCACACAAGGTCCACGTTATTGTGATTTTACCACTGGGATTTTCCATTCTCACAGCTACATCTGTGCAACACTCCACTGTTTTTCAGGGGGCTGATGACATCTGAAGCAGAAAATTTATTTCAAAAGGTGCCTATAAACTGTTAGAAAGACAGTGCTCTTTGGCACTCTGTTAACTTCCTATTGAAAAACATTAATATTAGTAGAAAGAAAAAACATGCACCATTATTTTCTGAAATGAAGATCTGATTATATGATGTGCTGCTCTTGCTCTCAAAGAAAGAGGCAGGGTTGCTGCTGTCAGCTTGCACTGCAAGCTCTTTGCTGTGCTATAAAGAGAGTTACTTGTTTTAAACAAGCACCTGACGTGAGCTGACTGTACAGAAAGATGGATTATGACGGGCAGATAAAAGGAGAGGGCCCTTGAGCTCTTTGGTGTTGTCAAATATAGTTGCTTTTCCTTGATTCTCTGGGAGCAAGTAACTACCTGAAGATTTTTGTGGGGTTGCTGTTGTTATTTTCAAATGTGTGAGCAAAGTCTGTTTTCAAACTCCATCTCTTAATGGAAACACAGACTGTAAGATCCAAATGCACCCTGCAGGTTTCAAAATAAGATGAAAGCAGACAGGAATCCAAAGAACATGCCCCCTCACCTTACTTTTTTTTTTTAATATGGTCCATGTATTTCAAAGCCAATCTTAATTTGGGGAAAGTGAGAATAGGCTGCTTCCTTTTGAACATTTGATACTGGCAATGCCAACTCTCATACACCTGAGGGCAAAGTGAGTTGCAAGCTCTACTATCCCAAAACAACAACAAGGAGGGAGAGAGGGAGAGTCATAAATCATAGCCTGATTTGGGTTGGAAGGGACCTTAAAAATTGTCTAGTTCCAACCCCCCTGCTGTGGGCAGGAACACTTTTCACTAGACCAGGTTGCTCAGAGCCCCATCCAGCCTGGCCTTGAACAATTCCAGGGATGGGGTATCCACAACTTCTCTGGGCAACCTGTGCCAGTGCCTCACTGCCCTCACAGTGAAGAATTTCCTCCTAGTAAGCACAGTACATTTGTTAAATGCAGGCTGGGGAGAGGATTACATTTTGTTGGGGTTTTTGTTTTGATTTTTTTTTTTAATGGTCATTGGTATTGCTGGGAAATTTGCTTTCCAATAATTTCAAATGATTAGCTAAGGATTCTATCATTCCTGAATCACAGTGGTGATTCAGCAAAGGCAGAAAACAAAACATGTCTGTAATACCCACATGGAACGGGACTGAGCACCTCATGGAGTGCCCCTGATTGATTAGCAGCTCTTACATGGCCTTCCTTTGGGACCTGGAAATAGCTTCCTGAACTACAAGGAGCTGCCTTCAGGAAGCACTTTAATACATATCAGTCTCTGACATGCTGTTTTTTCAGCTGGGAGGCTGTGCAGAGCCCAGGGAGCCCCAGGACATCACTGGAATCCAGCAGCCATTCCTCCTCTCTCTGTGTCTCTTCCCAGCCCTTCAGCTGGGTGAATGAGAGGCCTCCTTTGGGCACTCAGGGTCAACTGACGAATTTTAAAAAGTCCTTCATCCTAAAAACAGTGGAGGTTTTTTGTGAGCCACAGGATAATGAGTTTCTAACGTTACTTACAACTTTAGATTTAAGATTACATGTTGGCGTTGCGTTGATTTGCACAGGAAATCAGGCTGCCATTTTAAAAGGAACGTTACTGTTGCTTTAAAATCACCCAGGGCTCTCCTTTTTATCTGGGAATCGCAGATTGTTTAGTAAAACATCAGTCAATGACCTTGAAAAGTAGGACTTTGGAAAATAAAAGCCCATTGGAACTATACGTTCTGGTGAAAGTGAAAATACTCACAGAGGGCACAAGGAACACGAACTTCCGAGAATTTATAAAAGCAGGAAGTCAGCAGATGATCACCCTGGGGGAACGCTGGTGCAGGGCTACAGTTTAAAGATGGCACTTCTACTGCGTCATACAGGATGAACCAGGTAACAAGAGTATGATCAGCACATGATCAAATGTTATGGGAGACAAAGACAAAACCAGGTATTTTCGGCTGCAGGGTGATCCAAGCCATAATCGTTGATCAGTTTTGTCTTCATGCAAAGCTGCCATATTTGAGGGGAAACAGTTATTTTTTCTGCTTTCCCATTTTCCTGATTCCAGGAGGGAGAGCACTCGTGAGGCGCAGATGAGGGTGGTGAAGGTCACAGGGAGTAGCAGAGCTGCCTCTGCCTAAACTCTTGTATGAAGTCCCACAGTACACCCTTCCATAAAAGTCAGAGCTTAACTTGTTTTTTAGATCATTAATCTGTATTTCAGAGCTGAAATTAAAGAGAAAAATATGACTTCCATTAGGGGTTCTCATCTATTTTCACTATATCTGGAATTCTGGTTTTTAAAACTACTGACTTATGAAAATGAAAAAAACCAACGACAAAGGTGGAACTGTTTCATCTTTAATGACTTTTTGCTTTGGAGAGATTACAGTACACATAAAACCCTCATGGATTTATTTTGATGCTTCTTAGCATCTTGATCACGATGAAGACATGAGACATCAGAAACCCCACGAAACCCTAATGCACAGCAGGTATATGCATGAGTACTAGGACACAGCCAGAGCCTGTACCTCGACCTCTCGCCCTCCCCAAGTTGCAAACTGCTTCCTCCCTGGGCAGCTTTCTTTTACCAAGGTCCCTTCTGGTCACTCCCAAGGTCCAAACTCACACGGCAAACCATCAAGATAGATTAACAAAGAGATAACAAGGAAGTTAAGAGTTTTTATTTCTGAACACGATGAGACTAGAAGAGTAACGGAGAAGATTCCTTTAGGCTCTTGACATACGTTCAAGGGTCATTTTGTAACTGTTGCATCACTTCCCATTCTTCTGGAATCTGAAATAAATCCCAAACATACTTCTGAATCATCAGGTGGGTGCCTCGGATGCCTCAGATCCACCCAGAGCCATCACAAGGAAGCACTGACAGCAGTCCAAGTGTGGTGGCAGTCTTGTACAAAACTGTCACCCACACATACAGAAACTAGAAACTCTTTTTCCTCCCTCATAGCTTTTTTTAACCATAAGAAATTAGATCATCACTCCTTGTGTAATTATTGAAAACAAGTGATAACAGTTTGTGGCAAAGACAGTTTATTAGGTTTCTGGAATTGTGTCTTGCCCTCCCCCAACACATAGAAAATGATCCAACTTTACAATTTGGTTAAAGTGAAAATGCACATACAAGGTATTCAGTATTTTTGACATCCATTTTGGGGGCAGAATGTCACCACTGAAAGCCAGGAAGCAATACTGAATCCTGCATTACTGACCACGTTACTTTTATGGCAAAACCATTAAAACATGCTTTGTGCTGAACATGAAATTACATACTTGAACACCATTTCCACACAATTTTCATGACATGAGGGCCTTTATTTACAGGCTGTGACAACTCAAATAAAGCTTAACAGGAATGCAAATTTAACAGTAACACTGTAGCTACATCATTTCCTTACCTCAACCCCCAACCTGATCGACTGACTTTGAAATTCTGGGGTTATTTTATTAAAAAAGGAAAAAAACCCAAACACAAACCAATAAGCAAAAAAAAACCCCACACTTGTCAACCTCCTTGGTAAACAAATAATTAAGATGGATCCTTTTGAGAAAAAGGATTAAGGACATGAGTGAAAAACAAGCTGTCCAATAGGACTGTAAACCATATTTATTTACAATAGTACACAGATAAATTTAAGATCAATCCTTTTCTTAAAAAAAACAATAAGTACACTAGTGTTAAAAAGGTGATTGTTTCTGAAAGGACTGTAGATTCTAGTAAGGTTCAGAGTGAATACAAAAGCTCCCTTTTACAAGTGTTTCCTAAGCAAAAATACTGTCACAGTTGAAGCAGCTTTATAGTATAACCTATTGTTTAGATTATTTTTAAACATCTTCATTGTATTAGACCAAATTGAATGCTCTTTCTAAATCGAGAAAAAAGTCAATGCATTTTTATTTTGTCGGTTTAAGTTGCAGTGGAATTACATCTTAACAACCGTAATAGTTTACATAATACTAGTTATCTTGTTTCAAAGATTTGTTTCGAATGTGATCACTAGGGTGGCAGCTTCTGAACTGGCCCTTCCATTTAGTTTCCAGTCAGCAACACCTGCTACACATTGCCAATAATAATAATTAAACAAACAAACAAACAAACAAACAAACAAACCCCTTCATTTATACTTCAATTCCTTCAAGAACTAAGTCACAAGACATTGTTTGACATGGCATGTGAATGAAGTCAGATGGCATTCTATGGCTTACATTTTGCTTTATGCAATTATGTGCAACTTAGCACCGTTTTTATTATGAAACTCGACCTTATTACAAAACTTGACCTTCGACAGAAGTGAAAAAAAAAGCGGCTGGAACTACTAGAGCACAGAAGAAGATGGTTCTAGAGCAGTAATTTCCCTCATCTGACCCCTACTAACTCACACTAGCAATGCCAAGGATGCCCCACATACAGCCACGACATCACAAGCAGGTTTTAGCTCAAAAATCTGTAACAGATGACGTACTTGGTAGATTTACTGCATGTTTCAAAACCTACTCTAGTTTGGATTCAGAAATATTTTAAGCAAGTCCCATATTCATAACATTCCATCCTAGGCGTTCCCTTCCCTGAAATATGTTATCAAGTTGGTTTCTCAAGATATTTGAGAAGCACTCATTGTCACTAAAATCCTCCAAACCCCCATCTTTAAAAACCAATATGCTTTTGCCAACTTCACTAAATCTTTTATTTACTTAATTGTTTTTACTTACCCTGGGACACTCAACTCAAACACAGCACCTTTAGAAATACGTCCTCATTGAAGTTTTAGTAAGGTCAGAGAAGTTATGGACAGTTAAGACCCCAAATTTACCCCAAATCCTGTGCTACAGTACTTTCCATAAGAGGCAATGCATAGTTTAGTACCACATGCTAAATATAAAAAATTAATGAAGTTTTAAGTATCAAATAATAGTCTAGAGGTAGGGATAAGTTGGTCAATTCCCTTACCACTGCCATGAAGAAACAAAGTTCACAGTGGAATGACAGGCCAAACACCAGCAGTTTGCACTTACACTGACAGCCCAAACTTTGACAGTCCTGGTTTTTGTTTTTATAATAAAAAGGTACCTGCTTACTAATTTGCTAGCAGTCACCAAATATTCCTTCCTATGCCAAAAATCTCCCCACTTGCTGACCCAAAACCCAAGCTCCCCGGCTGTCAAAAAACTCTCTTTCTCCTACGTTATTCCAATGCAAGTAGCAACCAAAAATGTTAGTAAACTGGCCTACTATTTTATAACCTTACCACAAGTGATGAAAAACAACCTCAGGCAGCAAGAGCTCAAGCAGAATTGCTCTGTCAAAACTTCACATGAAAGTTTACGTTCCCATATATTTATAGTGAAACTTCAGTAATTCAGAAAGTACAATTACAAAGTGCAAGAGCATGAGATGGGCACATCTACACCAGGGGAAAAACAAACAAACAAACAAAAAAACAAACAGAAAACCACATTAAAGTGCCAAAGGGATTTGCTATAATTGCTACCAAAACCTGGAACTTTGCCAAGATCATAATTCTGAAGCACTTGCAAACAAGACAAGGTGACAGGCAGTGACAGTGGGATCTAACACCAGCAGGACGTGGCAGGTTTTGGTTCAGGCTTTATATGTATCTCGTCACGATCTGGGGGTTGACTAAGCATTAATGGCTTGTGACTTTTAAGCTTGTGAGCCAGTGTCATGAATATGGCCTCCACATGGTCATTGTCATTGGGGTTCTTGGCAGAGGTCTCAAACAAGGGCATGCTGTGGGTATCAGCAAACTTCTGCGCCAGGTCCGTGGGCACCTGAATGGCACTTCTCAGGTCACACTTATTTCCAACCAGAATCCGTGGGATATCGTTGGCAAGAAGGTGCTGTTTGCACTCCTCTATCCATGAGGGCAGACTGTGGAAACTGGCAATGTTTGTCATGTCATACACGAACACCACAGCGTGTACGTTCCTGTAGTAGTGCTGCACCATGCTCTTCCTGAAGCGCTCCTGGCCTGCAGTATCCCACAGCTGTATCTGCAAAGGGAAAGACAGTGGGAGAAAAACGTGTTTTACTGCTCGTGTTGGAAAACAACACAAATTTACCTGTAGCAAGGGGAGTTACATGATCACAGAAGTCTACTCTTCCGAATTAATCGTACTGAAAAGTTTGTGCTGAAGAAAACTGTTGCATTTACACAATTTCAGAAACTTTGGCTTTCAAAGATGCTCACGAATGAGGCCAGGAACAATGATGGCACAACTTGATAAAAAATACAAATTTCTGAAGGTTTGTTGGAGACTGTACTTTTTAGGATTTTTATAAAAACAAATGCTGAAATCTTGGCAATAGCACTTTCATTTGAAAGTAACACAAAATACATGTTACCTCACAGTACAACCCTCAGCTGACACGATTTTTGTTATTACCAAAAATGTCACCTTCCCCAAAGTTTTGTTCGCCGTCTATTGTGGTATTACATAAAAGTAGGAAGAAATCAAGCCATGCTTGATAACACCACCACCACCACCAAAAACAGGACAAAGAAATCTGTCCCTGCAGTGTATCCACTGGAATAAAACCCTCCCATGAAGAACATCTAACTTCAGCTTATTTAATGCCTAAACTGGGACCACGCTGCGGTTTGTAGTATCAAAATATGCATAAAAGGAAAAAAAACCCAAAGAAAATAATGCATAAACCTTTGCATGTTAGCTTAACATGTGACTATTGTTTCCAATACTAGGGTGTGGCTCTATCACACACATCTGAAAGGCAATTCCCATTCCTCGGGAAAAAGCTGAGTCCTGGCTTCCTGTCTGTCATGCACAGCTCATCCCTGATGGCTGGGGCAGACTTATTAGTATTCAGGCTTTTGAGCAGAAAATGTTTCCTCCCTGGGAATGAAAGCTGAGTTCTTCTTGAGACTCAGAACTCAAGGAATATTCAATGTTCTGTAGACAGTGAAGGTAAATTTAAAATTCAATCTGTCCTCATGAAAGTTACAGCTGCTATGTAATCGTTGAAATTGTTCTCCCATTACCACAGTTCTGCATTCCTTTGATCCAAATGTTTCAGTAAAACTTCTTTTTTAGAAATTTTAAGTGTCCTGAAAGTTGCCTTGTTTACCACTTTTACCAGTGCCTTTTTACATTAAAAAAAAAGGGAAGTCCAAGTGCCAAGAAAATCTGCTGACAGCAAGGATTTAAGATGCATCACTGAGAGAGAGAAGGATTACAGTATCACATAAAATTGTTTTGAAACAGTAAAAATAGGGTGAAACCCAACAGAAGCAGATGCAAAGTCTTGACAACAGTGACTACCAATGAAGACTTTTCCTTTAAGCACAGGGTTCATCAGGTTGGAAAGTATTAAAACATGACTATCCAGATACACGAGTCAATCACAGGATGTTATGAATCACACGTGTGACAGACTGAAGGAAAAACATGTTTCAGACGGTGTGACTTTTCCTGCAATGTTATGTTCAGCCCCAGCCACCCATCCTTGAGAAAAACTCAGACCAGAGCAGTTGGAAAAGGCAGTTCCTGGCTGCCTCAGGGGAACTGAGGATTTACATGAAAACATTGGAACAGCTTGGCTTCTGCAGCCTAGTCCAGTTCTCTGCAGCTTCTGATCCACAGACTTAAAAAGACCCATGTGCAGCTTCTAAAAGGGTCCTTAAGATTATCAAGAAAAAGAAGCCAAGTTGCCCTGCCTGTGATCACAGAAAATGATAATCAGTAGCAATCTGTCTCATTTTAGAGTAAAAACTCGCTTTTTGCCAGTGGTATTACACTCCACACACAATTGGCTCCACCTCCATTGTCTGTTAAGGGAGTTCAGACAATCAGATTAAACACAGGCTCCTAAGTTTGGGTAAGATTCAGTAACATACCCAGGTGAGAGATACTTCTAGTTCTCTGCACTTGCACAGAAAATGTTCATGAATGTGACAAATTAAAAAGAAAGAAGCACAGATTGAAGCAATCCTATGTTCAGACAACATAATGTTAAAGAATGACTACAGATAAATCTTGGAAAATGCTGTATCAAATTAATTTAAAGAGGGAGCTCATTTCCACAGGCAGCTGTGAGCTTACAATTCTCTCCCCAGCTCATTCACAGAGCAGAAATCAGTCATGCTTCAGTCAAGCAAGTTCCCCAAGTGTATTGCCAGCCTTGGGTAAAGAAGGGGAAATTAAATTAAAGTTTTACATATCTTCCAAGGTAAGCTTAAACTACAGTTCCTCCTAAATTTTATTTACATGCAGCTTTCAAGCTTGAAGGGTGCAAATTAAAAATGTTAATATTGCTGGCAAGGAGTAGTTTGCACTGAGAGGAAAATCCTTTCCCAATATTGAAAACTTCACACTTTGGAAGTTTATTTTCTCCTCTTTCCAGGTGAACTTGAGGACACTATTCCTCAAATTCCATTTCTGCCCCTCCCCCCAAGTATTTTCTCCACTGAAAAAACAAGACTGAAAACATTCACATTAAGAGATGTGCACTGATGAAGTAACATTAATACTACTGTTTCATTATTAGTCCAAGACCATCCATCTTCAAGGGAACACATTTTTTTATAACAGCCCTTTAAAATGTGTATTTTGAAGATATGGTTTAACAGCATAACTCAGTTAATAAAACCGTGTACAGAATCACTTTAGGGGAGACAAATGGCGTAATATCTATTAAATATATTGACTCAGCTATCACCTCCCACCTTCTGACTCCTTCTTGTGGATCCAGAAAGGCTGTTTTCTAAACAAGGACTCACTTAGCATGCATGGTTTGTAACACACTGCTAAAAACATAACTGGCCTTTGATAAAGATAAAATGGTAAACTATGTCTCCTTTTAAAAGATTTGGGCAAAAAAACTTGGAATAGCTCAAAGGTACAGAACATGATGTTCAGACTTCCCTGAATTTCATTTGCATCCTTTGCTCTTTTAATGTAGGTCAGTGAAGAGTGACATCATTGTTTTCATCAGTTTTCAACGGTTAGATCAATTGAGGGAGAGGAAAATTCAGAATGCAAAAAATTCATTTGCTGAAAGCTTTAATTTACTCATCACATTTAGGTGTCAGTGTTTCATATGAAGCTGTTATCCTGCTGTAAAAGCTATGAAGGAATACATGTGTACCTATGTCCTGGAATTCTACACAACTGCTGTTTGGGAGACCCCCGGACGAGAAGAACTGTGTTTGTGTTCCTGCCAATGACACAGCATTTCTCCAGCTGTGAGGGAAACGCTCAGTGCTGTAGCAGCACAAGGAGGACCATCCAGCTGGCTGGGGGAAGGGCAAAGGGAGAAAAGAAGACATTACTTTATAACCTCCTTCAGTGCAAGAGGAAAAATTCCCTTCGGGGCACAGCACGGACCACAGAAACTCAGTTCATTGAAGCTTCTCTCTGCTGGTTCAACAGGCACTGCTGGAGCTCACTGCCACATGTGAGAAAGGTGAAGATCAGTGAGAGGAGGTGCCAGAAAACCAAAAATTGGTTCAAACTTGACAACACTCTGCATCCCACTAAGAGCATCCCACTAAGTCCTGGCCATGATGACAGAGTTTATTCCTTTAAAGCTCAAACAGAACTTCCACAAAAGAACATGTCTCAGAAGAGCCTCCCTCAGGTCTCCGCCTTCCTCAGCGAGACGTAGTGTATTCTGCAGGTACTTCTCTCAAGAGTGCAGAAAAACAACCTACCACAACATGTGCAACAAAATGGCACGATAACCTGTCTGAAGCACCTCAGAGCTGGGGATTAGGCCATGTTCTTTTTCACTTCTCTCCAACAAAGGCCAGGCAGAGGCGATGCCAATGCCAGTCAATAAGATGGTGCTGACAAGACAAGACAATATCCCTCGGGAGTTTCTCTCCTCTGTCACGGACAGCAACAGACAAGGGAGTACAGAATTTCAGCTGTCAAAAAAGTTCTAGTCAGTGGTTTTCTAAAGGAAAACAAAGACTCCTATTCATCTTTATTTTTTAGTTAAAAAAGGATCTGAGGTAAAGAACTGCACAAGAGTAGGAAAGCAAACTGGCTTTTCTACTCTTGTATGCCCTCCACAATTTATTCAGTCAGTAAGTAAGCAAGGAAAAACTATAGCTTTCAGCTACATGACTGTAAGCTGTAATTATAAACACCAGGACTATTGTTACTTCCTTTTTCTACACAACTGAACTTTGGTCATGGAAACAAACCCTTATACAGAAGCAGACTTGTGCAGGGGATTCTGTTTAAAACCTGTTACTGCTGGTAAACAAACTGCATTTGTAAGCAGCTAGGAGACCGACCTGCAAATGACTGTCAGGATCACCACCAGCATTTCTCTATCTACCAGGCAGACTAGGTGTGTTTCATATGCTTTTATAATTTGCTTTCCAGCACAAAGAAGACAAAAGAGCATTTTTTTCCTCCCATCCGATTTTCCACTAAATTTAGTTCTGCAAGAGTAATCTTCAGCTAAACCTATAATCAGAGTAAAAGCACAGTCAAATGCAAGCCAAGTATCCAGCCCGTAGCTGTCCAGTTCTGCACCACATTTGCCCAAACCAATACAGCAAACAGAACCCTAACAATGAAAAGTTGAACCCTATTGCTCGATCCTGAACAACATTCAATTTCCTAATATTTCTAAAGCAAAATGATCATAACAGTGGCACCTACGCAGCTTGAAGGTTCAAGTATGTAACTTGAAGGTTAGAGTAACCGCAACCCTTGCCTAAAGACAAATGCAGAATTTCTGTGATGCAACAAACTGATGATACCACGCTAAAACAGAGGTAAGAGATCTACCTAAAGGCCCGTTTTAAAGTGAAATTACTGATTAACACCTGACAAAAGACGCACAAAGGTTTGGCCTATGGTAGGAATTGTTCATCATCACAGAAACCTACACAGAGGATACATTTCCAATAAGACCCAACCACACCAAACAGCTGGAGTGTGACAGGAGGCCTGGAAACTCCTGCAAGGGGCATGGTGCCCGGGATGCCCAGAGCTCAGAGAATCACAGAATCTGTAAGGTTGGAAAAGACCTCTGGGATCATGGAGACCAACCTTTGACCCAACACCACCTTGTCTACTAGACCACGGCACTGAGTGCCATATCCAGTCTCTCCCTAAACACCTCCAGGGACGGTGACTCCACCACCACCCCGCGCAGCCCATTCCAATGCCCAATCACCCTTTCCGTGAAGAACTTCTTCCTAATGTCCAACCTAAACCTCCCCTGCCACAGCTTAAGACCGTGCCCTCTTGTCCTCCTATTGCTGCTTGCCTGGGAAAAGAAGCCAACCTCCACCTGGCTACAACCTCCCTTCAGGTAGTTGTAGAGACCGATAATATCCTCCCTGAGCCTCCTCTTCTCCAGGCTGAACACCCCCAGCTCCCTCAGCCGCTCCTTACAGGACTTGTGCTCCAGACCCTTCGCCAGCCTCGCTGCCCTTCTCTGGACACGCTCCAGCACCTCAACATCCCTTTTATCACCCACGGGCGCCCAGCCTTGGCGGCTGCCAGGGGCTCTAGGGGCGAGCCGGGCACCCGCATCCTGCACGCCTCCCGCTCCCGCCGCCTGCCCCGCGGTGCCGGGCGCCGTGCCCGGAGCGGGCTGTCGGGGCGGGCCGTGCCCGGAGCGGGCTGTCGGGGCGGGCCGTGCCCGGAGCGGGCTGTCGGGGCGGGCCGTGCCCGGAGCGGGCTGTCGGGGCGGGCCGTGCCCGGGCCCGGCTCGGGGAGGGCCCCGCAGTACCTTGATGCGCTCGCCGTCGATGGTGACGGCCCGCTCGCGGAAGTCCACGCCGATGGTGGCCTCGGTGCGCTGTGGGAAGCGGCCGGCGCAGAAGCGGAACGTGAGGCAGGTCTTGCCCACGTTGGAGTCGCCGATCACGATGATCTTGAAGATGCGCGAGCGGGCGGGGGGCAGCGCGCCGGGCAGCGCCCCGGACCCCGTCAGGCTCAGCTCCAGCGAGGACTCCACGTCTCCCGACGCCGACGCCATCGCGGGCCCCGGGAGGGAACGGGACGGGTCGGGAATGGGAATGGGAATGGGAATGGGACGGGACGGGCGCGCGCCCGGGAAGCGGCAGCCTCCCGGCCTCAGCGCGCGCCGCGTCACGCCACGGCAGCGCGCGCGCGACGGTCTCGCGAGAGCGCGGCGGGAGGGGCCTGCGCGCGGCGCCGCCGCCGCCAGGGGGCGCTGGAATCAGGGACCCCGGAATCAGGAACGCGGAACCGGGAATGGGGCTGGGGAGGAACCTCCGGGGTGCGGTGGGAACCCCCGCACCCGTCCGGGCGTCCTGCGCGTCGTTGCAAAACGTGCAGTGTGTGAAAATTTTTTCTTAAAACAGGATGTTCCCCGGTGTTTGGTCTTCGTGCGCTTTTTCCAAGCCTGTTCATGGAGAAGGGGGATTTAGCCCGTGGAACAGAGAGCGGTTAATGAGCAAGCTTTAAGTGATGCCCGTGTGTTGGAAAAACAAATTACTTCTTGGTGGAATTGGTTAAGGTTTAGGGCTGGACGTGCTCCAGTGACCTCAGCGGTGGGAAGGTGGCTGGGGGTGAAAATTAGAGAAAACAGAGAATTTGTATTCACATCCCAACAGAACTTATAACGGTACGGAAATTACAGGGTAAAATGAGGGTGCTGCTCCCAGGATGGAACACAGTCGACACGCTCCACGATGACTCCCCATACAACAATAAGCACCCACTAAAGGTGGACGGAACAGAGGGTGGAGCAGTGGAAATCCCTGCGGGAAGGGGAACTCAATAGCACCTGTCACCCAAGGGAGATAGGAGAAGATGCCCTGCTGCTGAGCCAACAACTGTGGCGAAATCTCTCTCCTCGGATGAACTTGTTTCATTAAAGCCTGACTGTAACATTAACACACACCTCCCTCCCAAAGTTACCCGCCTCCAAGGCACAATTACCCCCAACCGGGCGTGTGCCCTCTGGTTTTTTTGACTGTACCTTGAAAAAGGAAGCGGAAGAATTTTACACCAGTCAGTAACAAAGGTATTTATGACTAAAGTCACTCAAGCTCCATCTAAACGTAAATAAATAGTATAAAAGTAAGTTGAGAATGGAGGAAAAGTTAGGGAAGACTCCACCAGAACTGCTGGGATCAGTTGACAGGCGGAACCTGTCTTCTCATTCTATAGGGACATCTGTTGGGTAAGAACCATACTCTATGCATGCTGGATACTTTTACTGGGATTAGAGCTTGTCTGTTTATTGCTTTAAATACATTTTTGCAGTCAGATACTGTCACTGGCAGTCTTCAAACCTTAACCTGTCACAGTTTGTATCAATAAAGGGTGTTATTCTGTAAACTGTTAGTGTCAGTCCTTCCCCTGGGCTGGCAGTTACCTGCAGCAGGAACACACTGGAATAAAGTGGGAAGACCCACTGAGGGGTCTCCCTTAGGCTCAGCTCCCTGAAAAGGGCAGTCAAATTGCCCCCTCATGCAGTGGGACTGTTCAGTGAAGGGTCCCCATAACGGGACGCTGGCAGACTGGTCGGGCACAAGGGTCTCGGCTTTCCTGGGGCACTGACAGACAAATCAAACACTAAGGGTCGAGGTGACATCAACTCAGGGAGACGTTAACAAAGCTTGGGATGCAGGATATGCCACTGACAGTGGACACAAGGAATGCAGGATTTATGGGCCACAAGGACATGCAGCAGAACTCCCAAGATAAGGAGAAAGCTAATAAACCCAAGTCAGCAACTGTGCTGGAAGCAGCTCCGACTGGGTAAAAGGTAATTCCAACAGGGGGAGATGGGAACCACTGACTCAGGGACCCCCGACCCAAGAAACCCACCCACCCAAGAGAAGAGATAGACTGAGCATGAGGACTAGTTAGCACAAGGAGTGAGAGAGTCATTAACCAATAGAAGATAGAATACTAATTATTAAGTCACATTACTATGTGACTTGTAGCAAATGAACACCGGAGGGTGACCACAACAAACCCACCTTTGTTCAGCAACAAGCTAGGTTTTGAGCCAGATAAGGGAAAAGGCCAATAAAAACCAGATCCTGCGAGGTGGGATCATGCTTTTGTTCATGCCAATGTCCTCCCTTACACAGCTGGCTCAGGTGTAAAACTCCCTCCCGCCCCAAGGGAGGTGTTGGGACATTGACAGGGAGGCCTCAAGGTGTTCATCCCTTCTGATAAGGCACAACTGGCTCAACTACATTGGTGTGAAAAAAGCAGTCATGTCTTAAAAGGGCTCATAAATCATCAAAGACCTCCAAAGTGGCCCCAGACTCATTTCTGGGGCCTTCCACCACAGGGCGGTGTTACATCAGAGAGTGTAAACACCCTCCCTACCTCCCCCCCCTCACCCAGGGGAGATACCTGGATGTTACCACTTGAACCTGAGTGTGTATTAACCCATTGATCTTTGTGTTTCAGGGGCTTTCCCCACCCCCAGTGGATCAAGACTGTGACCATCACTTCAACCAATGGACATCAAAATTCCAGCAGTCAAGTCTCCACTGTCTACTCTTATCCTCTCTTTCTTTCTTTTCCATATATATTTTTTTTAAGTGATATCTTTATACTTTTATATTGTTGCATTTCTATAGATAATAACCAATATGGCTACATACCTCCTTTTCATTGCAACCAAACTGTTCTAAAATAAAACCTACATATATATATATATATGTATGTATATATAAACACACCGGTCATTCAGTGTTGTTTCCCTCTAACCCGCCCCAAGGGATCTATTAACAAGAACCTCAGTCACCCCACCTTCAGGGGCAGAATCATAACACTCAAGCAAGGTCACTCTAGAACACATTGCACAGAATTGCATCCAGATGGTTCTTGACTATCTCCAGTCAGGGAGACTCCACAACCTCTCTGGACAATCTGTTCCAGCGTGTGGTCACCCACACTTCCTCATATTCAGATGGAACTTCCTGTGCATCAGTTTCTGTCCGTTGCCTCTTGTCCTATTGCTCGGCACCACTGAGAAGAGCCTGGAACCATTCTCTTGACACCCTCCCTTCACATATTTATAGGTTTTGATGAGGTCCCTTCTCAGTTGTCTCCTCTTGAGGCTGAACAGGCCCGGCTCCCTCCGCCTTTCCCTGTAAGAGAGATGCTCCAGTCCCTTAATCATCTTTCTTGTCCTCTGCTGGACCCCCTCCAGGAGCTCCATTTCTCTCTTGTACTGAGGAGCCCAGAACTGGACACAGGATTCCAGGTGAGGCCTCACCAGGGCTTAGTAGAGGGGTGGGATCACCTGCCACGACCTGCTGGCAATGCAGATGGGAAGCAGATGGGAATGCTCTGGGAAGCAGATCTTTGCCAGCCCCTCTGCCTGTGCTGTGCTTCAGGCTGACCCCTCTGCTGCTGCCATTTACAGTAAATGAGCAAGTTCATCCCTGACAGAGAGGACACTTGGATTAAAAGTGACTGATGTATCTCTCAATAAGAAGGGAAGTATGGCATTGCTTTAGCAGTCTGTTAACTCACCAAGGGCATCAACCTAGGAGTCAGGTGAGATGTAGACATCAAGTTTAAGCAATGTCCACCAGCAACATTATTTTAGAGAGCTTAACTCCTACGCTGCAAAGCAAATGTAGATTGCAGTAGCTGAGAGAACTGTTACTCGTTGGTGATTCTCTGGCCTGCAAACTGATAGCTGAGCCAGGATTCCTAAGGTTTGGATCACATACCTAATAATAGCCACTGGGAGTCCTCCTCTTTACACTGTTACACACACCTCTGACCACTTGGGGCTTCTTGCCTGCACAAACAACAAATGATCCCGGGATCCTATAGAGCAACTGTCATGTGATTGAAGGGTAGTTTTTTGAGCAGCCTGTTATTACTAATATAAAAACAATAGGCTAGATTAAATAAAAAAAAAAAGTTAAAATATCCTGAGTTCAGAGCGATTTCAGTTACAGTGCCCATCTTAGTTTTTGTCACACCCCTTTCCCCTCCCTTGGACCAATCTCTAAGATTGTAGAGATGTTCCTCCAGCCTCTAGTCCTCTTCTGAGACAAGATGCCTCCATTTATGCTGTCAAATAATTAATTCTTTCAAAGAAAGAGGAATAGTTTTGTTCTGTTGTGAAATCTGAGATTAAAAGGAGGTGAGGAGGTTATGCCACCAGTGAGTTGCTACTGTCCCTTGTACAGAATTGCTCCCTTTTGCAGCTAGAATGTAAAATGTGTTTGGCTGAGGAGAAGGAGCACGAGCAAACATATCTCTATAGCCCCGTGATCAAATAAGTAGAGAAATGCTAGTTCTAGTGGGGGGGTGCCCTGATTTGGGCTCTGACTAGCGTGCTAAAAGGTGAGTTTAAACAGCTGTTCAGCAGGGTCTGCCAACAGCTCGTTTAACTGATTTTGGTCTGGGTTATGCCAAGAGGGTCAAAATGAATTATAATTAGATCTGAGCTCTTCAACAGCTTTTAACTTCTTTTATTTCAACGGCCAGGACACACCATCTAGTGGCTGAGGGCATTCCTAGTCATTAGATTATTGTACTCTGCTAGTTATAAACTGACACTCCCAACATTTTGCCAGTGAATTTGCCTCACAATACTGCCAACAGCCACCACAGTTCCTTTTTTGTTGGCAGAACCTCCTTCACAGGGATCCACTGGAACACAGCTGGGCCCTGAAGCAATGGACGTGCAATAAATAACCTGAGAGTTTAACTTTTGTCCCAGATGTGGACAATACCTGGATATAGAAAGAAAAGTTCACTTTACTGAGAGACTAAAGTGCTCTTTACTTAAAAGAATTCACAGTTCTTCCAGGGGTCAAAATAAAATCCTGAGGGCAGTTAATGAAGCTCCTCATTCACTTCAGGTTTCTTGGTGGTACTCAGTATTTGCCCTCTCCTCTTGCAGCAGCTTGCCTTAGCTTGAGATAGTAAAGGTACACGTGGGAGTTTTGACTGTCCTTTTTGAAATTCCTCATTACTGCAGTCATGAGACTTTGGCATCAGCCTTAACAAATCAGTAAGATTTGACATAAGGTGACTCCACCCACCCTCCCCACTCCTCCTTCTTCCAGGAAAGCTGTCCCTCAAGAGCAGGAGTTTTGGAGGAAGGTGGCTTCCCATCGAGAGGACAGCACTCATTGCCTCTTTTCTGCGCTTGATTTCCAATTTAATCCTTTGATGGGCTGATCTCAGGAGATCTCAGGAGGCTCTTGGCTTAAGTCACTTTTATGTGAGCTATTTCAGTGTGGTACTCGAAATGTCATCACTTCTGTTACACTTGTAGGGATAAGGATGTTGATTGGATCCTTACATTTCATCCAGCACAGACTATTTCTGGATGCTCCTTTTCCTTTCTGATGTATTTGAAGACCAGCAAATATAATTGAATTTATTTATAGTAACAGAATAAATTAAAGATGTTTCTTTCTATAGAAGCATTTGAAAAAAGGTTTTGGTTTTCTTCTTTTGCAAGGACAAGTACTTTTAATGTGCTCTTCGGATGTGCTCAGTGAATGAATGCACAAGAGCCCAAGTTCACAGTTATTTTTATTTAGCAGATGTAGAATTTTCTAAGAAAAGGGATTCTGAAAATAGTTGCAAGTCTCTGGACTTGTGTAGCATTTTAAGAATAGTTATTTCTGTCTTCCCTTGAAGGCATATTTTAACATGTTAGTCCCATGAAAACGCAGACTGTTCAATGTCTAAAAATTACATCTACCAGGTTTTAAGTTAAGGAACAAATTAGGGAAAAAAGAGTGAGTCTAAGGTTTTCTCATGTTGCTTGTTATTTTCTGAAGAGATCAAAAAGTTTCCAGGTGTGCCCTACTAATTTAATGACAGGTAGTTTAAAAATGCTTTTAAAGTTTCCGCGGAGATACTGTACCTCTGATTCCTTGTGGGGGCTTTGTCCTTTGGTGTGAGGCCCCACATCCTCCATTTTTGCAGGAAAAAGTCCTGTGGTTTTGCAAGGAAAAGCTCTACTATTGCAAGACTTGACTTTGCAAGTCTAAGAAGAGTTTGACCTCCCACTAACATATTTCTTTATGATAAAATACAGATGGCAGAAATGTTGGAGGCACAAAGGACAGCTTTTCGGGAGACAGGATTCAAGGACCCTGTATGTCACACTGAAAAAGCAAGTATTAACATACCCTGTTGAAATCATAAGGTCAAATGTCTCATCTATCTTTGCACTGAAATGAAGCTTTGACACAGCTGCTTTTACCACCAGTTATCAGAGTGCGACTTTCTCACTCACTTCCAAGCCCTTGTTCTCATCAAAACTATAAACTGAAAAACCTTAAGAAAAGAAAAAGAAGTAAAAGCTTTCCCATTTCTAGCTTGTGCTTGGATTTTATCCTTATTGAGTGCCTGATGGTAGACTGGGGCTTTAATGTGGAGATCAGTGTGTGTTTTAGGTTGTCTGGATGATAATAGGCCTCATCCAGCAGACATGTCATCATTGTATTTGTCTGACACAAATGCAAATCCTCTGCATGAGAACCCTCTGCTCTGCCAAACATGGGCAGAGAAACTCTGGACCCTTAATGCTAAAGGCAGCAACCTCAGCTTTATGAGTGGTATTTCTGTAGGAGCACCCACTTGACATCCCTACTCATAAGAATCGGAGTGGCTGTGGGATTGCATCCAGTGCTTGAAACGCTGCTTGACCATCTGGGTCTGTACAGAAATGTAAGGTCGTGCAGCCCTGGGATGGCAGTGGCTGGAAGAACGAGCCCTTGGCCTGTCTGGGTAGCTGAGGGGACAACTGACTGACTTCTGCGTCGAGCTTGTCACAGAAACCCAGGCTCTCCAAACCTGTAGTGACGCTGCCTGCACATCCTTGGTCCAGTGCTGAGTGTGCCCTCTGCCTTGTTGGGCTGGCTTATCCAAGGGGGGAGGTCAGAAAAAACAGGGAGCACCTTGCCAGCGGGGTTGCAGAGAGCACTAGCGAGCAGCAAAGCTGCTCTGAAGCATTTTGATCTGCCAAGCAAGTCTTAAACTAAAAGCCATGTCCCTGCTTTCTCTCTCCCCGCAGTCGTACACACTGTGCTTAAGGGCTGTCTGCATGTCCCAAGGCAGCACTGCAGGAAGGTTCACCAAATGTCACAGAGCTTCTATATTTACCTGTCTTTATCAAGGCCCCCAGTCAATCATTCCAGGCAGCAAACAAATCCAGTTGTGATCTCCCAGCGATTTGCCTGTATGTTGGGCCCTTGACTCCCAAGACTGCTTGAGGTGAGGATATACCGTGCGTTTTGTTTTCTGGCAACAGGTTTTTCTTCAAACAGTATGATCTCAGGGTGTGGTTTTGTTACTTGCTTCTGCAAGAATAAGCTTTCCTTCTTTTCCCAGGCTCTTACTTGTCATCAAGGGCATAGTCCTACTGCGATTTCAATTAAAACGTTGAATAAAAAAAACACTATCGTGGATTAACCCCAGCCAGCAACCAAATACAAGGGGTTTTTATTGTATGCAGAGTATACTGAACAAATAAATATAAATACTGCTTGTATTTATCCCAGTGGCTTAATGCTTGGCAACAGCTGGTGCATCAGCCTGGCACTGAGATCAGTTTGCTCCCTCAGTTTCAACCCAGTTGCCACACAAGGCTTATCCTCTCTTTAAGTATCTAAGTAAATTTAGGTCACCATACGTTGTTCACATAGCACACATACAATTTGTGTACCTGTCTATAATTTATAAAAGGCAGGATGGCAATCAAGCCAGATTTGGAATGCTCCCAAGTTGTTCATTCATGCTTTTGTCTGAAAACCAGTGTCTCACATCCTTTTGTGCTCTCTGCTGGTGGAGATTTTCCCTTACTGGCACGCACTGCCTTGTGCAGTTATTTTTTTCTCCCTTCTGTCAAGGGAGGCAGAAATCCAGCAACCTCAGCAGCAGAGGGAGTTGTGGGGATAAGAGATCAGTTGCCCAGTGGTCCTCGTCACCTAAACTCTTCTCTGGTCTGTGTGGCATTCCCGATCCCCTCTCCATGGTTTTGACTGGAGCGGAGAACACAGAATAGAACTCTGAGAAAAGACAGTGGTAATGGGAGAGCTGGACGAGACTTGCACTCCCCCATCTCCCCGTGATCCCCTGGTGCCAGAAGGATATCCAGTGGGTTTTCCCAGTTTGAAAGTGCTCAGGGGTCACCTGGGCCAGACTACATAAAAAAGGGGCGTTGTTTGCCTAGGAGTGAGAGGAACTAAAAATTATGTCTTCTCTATCCCCCTTTGCTTTCTGTATTGTAGTTTGGAGCACGGGGGAATTCAGGAAGGAGGCCATACCCTAGGGGTCAGTGCCTTTGAACCGTTGCATGGAGAGGATTCAGGTGGGTGAGGTGCCTTCCAGGACAGCCCCTGCTGCTGCTGTACAGAATATATGGCTGTATAACGAGATCTCAGCCAGTTTTGCCAAAAAATATAAAAGTCTAATTGAAGGGGGTAATCATTCTCCACCATCAGGGTCCTGCAATACAGAATGTAAAGAACGTGGTGAAAAGATGCTCATCAGAGGACAACGTAAGAATTCAAAAGCACAGACAAGTTCACTCTGCAGTGAAGCAAAGATTGTTTTTTTTCCAGCTCAAGCAGTTACATTTCATTAAGACATTTATTGATACTGCAAGTGAAGCGAGATGAAAAGTTATGAACATTTGGTGATTCCTATGAAGAAAAAAAGTGTTTGAAATGCATGATGTAGACAGCCAGAAGCCAACATTTTCCTAAAAAAATTATAAAAATACTTGCAGATTATAAACATAACTGCAAGAAAAAATAGCAGCTAACTAATAAAAGCAGCTTAATATATTATGAGTATATGGTGTAAAGTTTCATATTTTTGCAATAAAATCATACAATATATATGCAGTGGAACAGAGCTGTTCCTGCTCTCAGGGGCTGACAGACATCCCTGTAGTGCTCTCAAAGGCTGGAGCCGTGGCTCGTGGTTTTGAGTTCAGGAGAAAGTGCCAGACACTGAACAAGCCCTCAAAGCCCCACAACTTGCACTTACCATGGAAATGCCAGTCTTGCATGATCCACTCAGCAGCCACATCATTGCTCACACTTTATTTTCCCCTAAATAAATAGCATTTACACATCCCCTGGGTTCACTGCATGAAGGCAAGATGGGAATAAAGTTAAGAGTACTGCAATGGCTTCATCTGTAGCATAGGTGAGGCAGAGACTGAGGGTGATTCCTCCTTCCCTGCTTCACAACAGCTTAGGCACTGCAGAAATCATGCAATCAAAAATGAGAACATTACTTTTGTACGTATTCCTTCAAAAAATTAAAAAGATTAGAGTCCAGAACTCTGACATTGCTTTTCCAACTGTTCAACAATGGGTTAATCAATTAGGTTTTGTTTTTAGAGCAGTTTTTATTCACCTCCAGTAGGACCTGTGGAGGTTTCGTAGGTGGAGGAAGGCACTTAGCATGCAACCTTGCAGCATTTTAAGGGACAGAGGGACTGCAGAAAGACGTTGTCTTTCTGCTACTGCATGAGGGACCTTCAGAACAGTTTCCAGAAGCATAATGAATGACAAGGTAGGAAGATCCTGATGGAGTGGAGGGGTACTGATGAAAGGTCAGAACTGAGAGATTTATGCAGATAAAATAATGCATGAACTGCCAGGCTACCCTGGCTCCTCATAAATCTTCTGTGCTTCAAGTCCTCTTGTAGACAACCACGAGGTGCTGTTCCCAGAAATGGAAGGGTGTGGTCTCAAAGTATTAAAAGTTCAAGGCAGGTGGTTTCCCAGCAGGAATGCCCCTTCCCTCCCCAGAAGAACAGTGAAGTTACTGAGGACATGGATAAGGAAGGGATGCTATTTTTTAGGGGATGCTGTTTTTCAGAAGGGTACGAGGTGTCCAAAGGAACCTTGACTGCAACAAGCTCCTTTCCCATCCAAAGGGGGGAGTATGAGGATACTGCTGTAATCACTTCAGTATCACACCCACCTTCCCTGCAGGCATCCACAACCAAATGCAGACCCTGCAAGCGCTGGAGTCCTTGTGCTCACTGCAGACAGCGGTAACCAGAGCTGTTATTCACTGCACACAATTGTTAACAAACGTTTTTTTCAGGTAACGTTAACCGTCCAGTCCACAACACATTATAGGTTCTTACACTGCTGTGTCAGCAGTTTGCTGGCTACTTTTGCCCCAGTTTGTCAGCATTACCATATTATTTTGCCTGATAATTGCTTACAATCACAAGACATTCAGGGACACTGGGTCAGGAAAACTTCGGGATCAGGAGGACTTATGGGTGGGGAAGAGAAAGCTACATTTTATTATTTCATCCCCCAAACCCATATCTGAGGAAAACAGCAAATGCTTCTTCAGTCAGCTTGCTTCTGAACACCTCTTTTTCAAACCCCCAGGCTCTTTGTAGCCTGAAAAAAAGCAAAGGATCTTTTTCTTTGTAGCTACAATTAGTTTCTAGGCTAGGACAGACAGCTTCCTGCCAAGGTGGTTCTTCTGCAGCCTGACTTCAAAAAGAATCACATCCTTTCCCTACTGACCTTTCTTCCTTTTGCGAGACCCACACCCCAGTTAACAATCCATCAGCATGGAAGGAGACAATGGGGAATTAAGGGAATGAGCCAAGGGATCGTTTATTACAGAGCTGGTGGGCATCTAAGGAGGATGCTGGACCCTACAAGGAAACACTAGTACTCATTTACAAACAGAACTCAGCATTTTTATTCTTTGATTGACTTCCTGCCAGTTTTGATATTTGCTACCACCAGAGAAGAGCGTAAAAACACAGTACAACATTGTTAACCAGTTAGGAAGGCTGGAAGGGAAAGCAAATCCCGGTACAACAGCAAGTGGCTTGGTGGAGTTTATCATTAAGATTTTTTTTTTTTTTAACGGATCAGCAATGAAGCAATAAATATGCTGCTGCACTGAACCAACAACAGGACTTTCACTAAGTTCGTGGTTTATTGCATTACAGTTTAAAACTAAATGTTATCCATCATCATACATTCACCGACCAGGTAAATGACACTTTTTCATGTGTTATATGCTAAATGGCTAAAATTATGCAGTAGCTGAACTAGACTAGGACTAGTAGAGGTAGATATTGAATGGGCAGTGCCAGGCAGAAATATTTTGTAAAAGTACTTTTTTGTGTCTCATTATGAACAATTAACAGGTGTAACACTTTCAATTAAAACAAACATCTTAGGGAAGTTATTCTAAGATGCTTTGGATTTTTCAGTAATATTTCTCTTGCAATACTCTTACAAACCCTTTGATATGGTCCCTAGTAAACTGGACAATCTTTGTCCTCCACATTTTCTGCCATGATTTACGTGAATACTAACATACAAAGCTAGAATCTTTGCGAACATACTACTCTTTGCTTGTACCACTCTAAAAGTAATACACATTTACAGCTTCCTTGGCATGGGAAGACAGCATTTATAGTATTTACAGCTTCAGTCATCTTTCTAGTAGTTAAAAAGCTATTTAATATTTAATCTAAAATGGGATTTCTATTATGCCACCTCGTTATAATTCACTTCAGTCTCCCTTTGCTGAGCTGCTCTATCAGTTGCTCCTTGCCATTCTCACTGCTGACTGTGTGTATGCTCCTGGGAAGAAGAGTCTCTGCCTGACACAGCCATTAAAACTGGTGTTTGCAGACTGCAGCTTTAATGTCCAGGAAATAAAGTCATGACAGCACGACCACAGGTTTTGTAAAAGAATACACCTTTCACTCCTCACCATATCACAGAACAGTTCACTACTGGAATGCTCCTGGAAGCAAGAGTCTTTCCCCAAGCTCAGCAATCATTTTCCTCCATCTGGAACTTCAGCTTTCATTAAAGAGCTTAAAGACTTCTCAATTCATTTACTAATAGACTGTCTAATTATACTACATTTGCACTGTTTTCCTGCACAGAATCCTAAAGCAGTGTGTTATCGCACAAGCATAACTCTTACTTCCACATAGTTCAAGCTATTATAAATTACCACGTAGGTCCAAACGGCATTTTTAAAGCAAAATTCCTTAGGGAAAAAGATTTCAAAGCCAGCTAGTTACCCCGTACAGAACACTTAGAAACTAACAGTCAAAGCAATCAGAAAAAGGGAAAAATAAGATTTTAATTTAGGTGTATTGAGCTGGATTGTGATATCCAGTGGTTTTGTTGGCATGAGTGGCACATGTTCAAAGCACAACTGTGGCGACACAATGCGAGCACTGCAGGAACGATGGCACCGCTGCTCCAACCCTCAAAGGCATCACGTTAAACAAAAATCTTCAGTGTTCTTATTTGAACTTGCTCACGTGATGCTGAAATTGTATTTGCGCCTCTGGCTTCTCAGGCCTGATCTCACCCTAACCTCACCCGTGTTTTCTTCTAGGAAGACACTGACAATTCAATCTGGCTGAAGGAAGGTGCTGCACCAGCTTCCAGGATCTACTGTTACAGCTGTAGCTCCTCCACACCTGGCAAACCCATACGTTAAAGGAAGATTTAACAGGGTAATTATACACACTTCATCAAGCCCTAGAGAGCCCCCTGGGAAACGTGGAATTTTTTCCCCATGCCAGGGGAAAAACTGAGTGGCAAACTTCCTTCCTGACACAGCAGACATCAGGACGTGACTCCTCCCCTATGACCACGGAAGTACCAATACCTCTACTGAAAGAAACCCCCATAAATGCAGAAGAATACAGAAGCTTTTAAGGCATTTAGGATGCAAAGGAATGAGCTGCTGAATAGATAACTTTGAGACAATTTTACCTGTTTGTTCACATGCATGCCTGTATGCTCTGTTCTCCACACGGAGGAGGCGAGTACCTCACGCACCATCACGGGGCGAATGACCACTCTCAGCTATTTACAATTTAGGCCCACTTCTGACTCTGGCATTGCTTCATGCAACATACATTTGCACCATCTACAGTCTCTCATCTAGGGAAACTCTGTTGTTTGAATTCCTCCCCCCCTCCCCCGGGAGATATCCACAGCATGTCATCACCAGTGGCTCCACTGATGGTGAAAGCATCTTTCTCCAGCAAAATTCATGCATCAAAACAAATCATGACTCATGAGTAAGCCAACACTGACCATGAATGCAATCCCTGCTCACCTGTGTTGTCAGCCAAGCATCAATAATTACAATTTTGGATCTCAGCACGCAAAGGAAAGCTTTCACTGCAGCACAACACTCTGTGCTACCACTTCACAAGACTCATTGCATTGGATTGTAACTTCATTTCCAGCTCTTAAAACTCTTCCTCAGAAGCTAGCCTTGCATCTAACAGGAGAGAGATGAAGATGAAGGAATAACAATTCCTTTGCCAATTAAAGAACCTTCGTCTTTAGGTGAACTCTTGGCTTAGTTTCCTTTCCTGGGATTGCAGTCTTCTGGAAGGGGATGAGGAACCTCTTTAATCCAAAAGCATCATCTCTGAAGCACTAATAGATGGCTTCAAGCAAGGTTATGAAGTAGTATCCTTGGGGAAAATCACGACAGATGGGTAGATGGAGGCTTTTGGAAGGCCCACTGAAATATCCTTTCCCACATTTGCATAATGACAGATAACAAGTAACTTCTTGATTCTAGTTCATCCATTTCAACGCAAAAACAGGCAGTGAAAAAGTAAAAGAAATAATCCCATTTATAGGCAGCACCCAAAAAACAGTATTTGGAAAAAACAGAATTTGCTTGATGCAATTCACAATCTGTTAAGAGTGAACACTCATCTGCCTCCAGCTAAGCATCAGAAGCCAAGGAAACGGCAGCAATACTCAGAGGCAAGGCCAAAAGCTTGTAGCTTGTGTAGGCAAGACTGAACCATCTTCAGTAGTTGCAGAAGACATGCAGTCCAAGTATCTCAGGCTGCAGAAATGACTGAGATTAAGACATACATACCAGACTCAAGTAAAGGCTCTGTAGGTATTCTAGTCCCTAAAAGCCCAGCAGGTTAAATATACAAATACAGCAACACAACTTACATTTCCGACAGAAACTACACTGCAAACATACACAAGGATAGTCTAACCATGAAAAGAAAGTGGAGCTGAATATACAACAAAAATCTGTTCTTCTGACAGTTAAAAAACTACAAATCCCAATAAGTCTTCCAGGATTTCTTAACTGTACATGTCAATATCGCTGAATCCCATGATGTGGAAGAGGAAGGCTGTGTATCCACATGACAGATACTCTGTAACTCAACTTCTGCAGCAAAGAAGGCACTCACTTTGTAAGCTGTAGTTTATTTCTGCTCTGTTTTATATGATGAACCTACAAAAGAAAACATTTGAGCACTTATCTATATTATTAACACAGTAGACTTGTAGATTGAAGCTTGACTTGGAAAACAAAATTCAACCTAACACTGGTGGAACTTAAAAGCCAAGTAACAAAGCATTCTGTGTTATAGGACTTCCCAGACATTCAGTATTTACATATAATGCATTTGCATTTTATACTTGATGATCACCCATCAGGAGTGACATTGTTAGCATGACTGGACAGCACAGTAAGCCAACCCTGAGCTGCACTCTAGCAAACCCATTCATTTTCAAAGTACAACATAGATTGGTTTAAATATTCACACAATTGTTTTTCAAAACGTTTTATTGCATTATATTTGGTACCTTATGTTTGACAAAGGAAATTACATTTGTAACTGCAGGAATAAGAAGCTGGTCTGTTATTGAAAAAAAATTTTGGGCCCCTTAAAAGTTACAAAGTCTTGGGCTTGCCTGAAACAACTGAGCAAGAAATATATTCTTAAGAAATGTAGGGCTTCAAGTATTACAAACCTGTGACACTGTGGAAAAGTTCCAGAGGTATCTAAACTGCAGCACTTTTTTATTTTTTTTTTTTTCTGCATAACATGAACAAGGCCTGCTGAGGTTTTAATCTATTAGTCTCTTGATCAGTCAAAATGGTAGTCAGGAGTTTTCCTCTTTGCAACTTCAAGCCATAGTATGTTCTCATTTTGTTTTCACTCTACGTGAAAAATGCATGCGATCTTTCTAATTAGTTGGTGCCACATCACAGTGCATAATTTTTATTTGGTTCTTGCATTACAGTTTTAAAAAGTTTGGCCAACCCACGCTGATAAGTTCACCTCAAGAACAGCAACGCTGATTCTCCCCTCCCCACCTCCCTCCCCCCCGCCAAGTTTAATCCCAGGAGAGACCGTTTTAACTGGTTCCTTCAGTTAAAAACTGTGGTGCAAGAACAATAAACTGATCGTGTACAGTGAATTTCAGAGACACAACAAGCTTATTGAACACACTATGTTTCTTAATTCTGCTTGATATCCTGTATGTCCAAGCACCCCCAACATAGCACGTATGTTGCAGGTTTCTCTGTATATTCTGATTCGCATTGCATACTTCCTATGGACACAATCATCCCCCGTATCAAAATCAGTCAGATGCTAAAGCCCCATCAACTCTTTGTGCTCAGTGAAAGAATCCAGTGCTAAAACAGCAGTTTTGCTGTCTGAGATAACAGTAATCTCACAAGACAAATTTAAAGTTAATATTTCTGCCACACACCTGCTCTGAGGGACACATACCCCTTCAGGTCTCATATAAATTAGTTTAAAAACATGGGTGGGTAGGTAGGTAGGGAGAAGGGTTGTTGTTTTTTTTTTTCCTTTTTCAATTTTAGCAGCTTTTAATTTTTAAGAAACCGAACAACCTATAACCAGTAATATGTTAGATATTTTATATATATATTTGTCAGCAGGATAAAAAAAAAAAGTAAAACTATTTGAAGGCAACCAGGTTGGTTTTTTTTTTCCTTCTGTTCTTTTGTGTAAGTTAGAACAATTCAGCAGGTGCGTGACAAAAATATTATACACCAGATATGGTCCAACGTCATTTTTTTCCAATAAAGTTGTTCATATTTCATTGGCCAGTTCTTCAGGTTCTGCAGAGCTGTCTCCATTAACTGTGATCTTCATATCCTCTTCATATCCAGGGGGCATGAAAGCCAAAGCATAAGGGAAAAGCTTATGACAATTTGCTCTGTAAGTGTCAGATGCTTCTTTACAGTCTCCAAGGCTACCGTCACATAAAGCTTCTAATACCTCCATACAAGTCTAATTAAAGAGAAAAATAAAGAAGGGTTATGTTTTTTTTAAACATTCAGCTGAACACTCACAAGCCAGAAATACAATACTACAAAGAAAACAAACTCCAAGTATTTTTTACAGGTTTCAAACAGCAGTTTTGCTGTATGAGATAAGAGCAAACTCACAAGACAAGTTTAAAGTAGTATTTCTGCCACACACCTGCCCCTATTCAACATCAAATGCCATTTTAATTAGACACAGCGTGAAATACAGGGTAGTCTGATTTAAAGAATGCGATTTAAAAAGAGATCCGAAAACCAGTTAGAAATCTTGACTGGAAAATGAAAACACTCATTTGTCACCTGCTCCTTTTTTTCCTAAAAAAATTTTTTTCTTACTAGTTGGCAACCAAGAACCCCACCAGTTGGGGGATACACTGACATAATGTACATAATGTACCTTTAGTGTTTGCAAATAAAACAATGAATACAGAACATATACTATAATTTCCTAGTAATGACTTCTGTGAACTGTGGAATATAAATAAGATGTGAAAACAGCATTAGCTGAATAACCATAATTAATGTGAAAACATTTCTGGTAGGGAAAACCCCCCACATTTTTACACTTAAGGTCATGTGAGTTGCTGAAGTGTGCCTGTAACTAGTGAATCAAATCAAAGTACTCTGATATTACCACATCCTTCAGATATATGCAGTTCCCTATCCATTTTTATTCGTGATTTAGAAGAGAAAAAGGAGATTTCCTGTGGGTTTTTTTTTTTCCAACCTGCACTGCAAACATCAGAAACCAACCTACTGAGCCTCACTAAAGCCTGTCAGCATTTAACATCTGCCTGTGCTGTGTGTGCAAGCATTAGCATAGTAAGTCAGTCTTTTCCCACTCCTATGACATTTGGTATAGCTTTCATTTCTTCTGTGTATTGAGATTAACTGCTCTGTCCTCCTGCTGTGGGGTTATGAAGTTCTCTTCAACAACCCCTTTTGCTCACATTTGCTCTTTGCTGGTCTTTACTAAAATGAAATGTAATAAATTTGATCTCATTGCACACAAAAATGCCTTTCAGTAAATGCCCTGATTCTCAATTTTTAGGGCACTTCCAATTTCCCTTCTAAAAGTTTAGCAGAACTCCAACTCTTACTTTATGTTGGCACCCAGAATTCACCATTTTCAGTTTTATCATAATGCAGCATACAGCATGTTTATACACTCTGAGCTGCTAAATGCTTCCTCTAGTCCTACCAAGTTAACACCTCCACAATGACCAGGCATTTTTTATTACATTTTAATCTCTCCCCAGTCCAATTCCCAGAATCCCACTCCCAGGCAAAAAACAGCAAAAAGAAGGCTGTTAACGCTAAATTAATTTTTGTTTTCTAAATCTATTAATAACCTGGCTTAAGCTCTGAGATCACTCAAACGGTAAAGAAAAAAATGCTATTCCAAAAAACAACACCCAAACAAGACAAGTTTATGAAAACTGTTAAATATGTACTTAGGATTTAAAACACACAAGTTTGTGTCCCATACCAATCAGCTAGCGTAGAGAAAGGATCTGAATCTTTAACATCCTAAACGAGTTTATAAATCTCAGCAATTTGCTTTTTATTGTCTCTTTTTCCCCTTTCTGTCTGGTCCAAAAATTCCACTATGAACTTAAAATCCTTCACAAAAAATTGAAGTTCTATTGAACCCAGTGTATTTCCAAAGAGACGTTTTTTTGGAAAATATCGATTTTTGCTCACGGAAGAACAATTTTATAGTAAAGTTCACCAATTTTACTTGCAATACATCTAAAAAATTCCTGAGTGCAGAAACAAAGAGGACAATAAAGAAATAAGTTTGCACAGCCTGCCAAAGAATCTCTCTAATAAAATGTGCTGGACACTCTTACATGATACAAGGAAAACAGTTTGCCTGGGATACAGAAATAGTTTAGAAAAAACTTAAAAAAAACCCTCAAAGGACATTTTATTCCTTCTCTGTTTTGCCAGGTAAGTATGTGGTCAAAGGAAGAAAAAAGACCATGTTTATTAATTTTTATAAGAAACATATGAAAATACAAAGAAAAATTACCTTTCTAAAATACTGTAAATTGCAAGTCACAACTGACAGTCTTCCCAGATGAACGTGGGGCAGTGGTACAGGGAGATTATTCCACGACCACCAGAATGGAGCAAAGATTCAAAATTTGGGAAGCTTTTCGTTAAACTACACACTAAGGCTAAAATGTGCATATGCAACTTTTACTAAACCTCAGGTAATTCCCACAGCTTGCAGAAAGTTGACTATGGAAAGCCTTCCCAGAGTCTGGGCCACTCCTAAGTCAATCTTTTTCTTGTGAACAGTCACCTGTGTGACAGCCAAAGCTCAGACAGACTACTGTCTTTTCTTAAAGGAGAGCTTAGCATCTTTTGCCATGTGAATTCTCTTGTGTTTAATAAGTTTTCCCACTACCTGTGGCAATAACATGGTTTCTGCTGTTGCTACTTTCATATTATCACAAAACTAAATTAATTTAGAAGTGTGAAAAGGATGTTAAACATTTAAGTTCAGAAGAACCTGACACCCCTCTCTCTCACAACTCAACCTCCTTACCATAAGGCACAGCAACCATGTCAGCTTCCTCTTACCTCCAAAATTTGCATAAAGCTCCCACAGATACACCAGAAATTGTTTACAATTTATTAATATGTTACCTGAAGATTTCTGTTAATAAGGGATTCATCCAGGGTCATTGCCAGCTCCACTGCCCTTTTCTGACTGGAAGGATCTAAATAGTACATCATTTTGGCAGCTACGGGAGGAAAAATAAGACTCATCACCAAGTCGATGACCAAAAGTGTCTTATATACAAACATAAAGTAGATCTAATAGGACTAAGAGGGGGACTGAACTCTCCAGCAGGAGTTCAGAATGGAACCACTTGGAGCACAAAGCTTGACACCTACTCGGGTAGACAAAGCACTAAAACATTCAGCAGACATCAGAAATTACAACAGATAGGGCAGAGAGGTCCAAACATTTGTACTACAGCAGCACAAAGATAAAATCAAAGAAAACCAGAGACAACTTGGCAATCATGTCAGAAGAACTGAAACTGAGAGCAGAAAAGCACTCCTGAGGGAAAGATTGTAACATCACCTGGGCTGACACTGAGATACCACTGCCAGGTAATCACAGAAAATACAGAGGTAGGGCAGAACAAGGATAAAGACAAAGTACCTGATAACCTATGTGGCAGTGAGTCATAGTTCTTTTTAAGAAAAGCTTCATTGAAGTTCTTTGGATTAGTTGCTCCAAAAAGCCGATTCATTTCTTGGTTTAACACTGTTCTAACAGCATCAGGCAGATCCTTACTTTCAGATACTGCTCAATTGGAAAAAAGAAGTTAACTGAGGTGGGCACAGGTAATCACAGTAAAATATACTTTATGTATTTAATATTTTTCATGTTTACATTATTAACATAATTGGAAAGGATCTCGAAGGAAGATGCACGAAATTTGAAAAGGTAAATAACTGGATCTGGTTGGAAAAAGCTTAACTATGACAGTTTTCTGATACTTAGAAAAAGCCAAAGCTTTTTTACACTCATACGGTCCCACTTTTACTAATTAAAATCTATGAGGCTCAGAGACTGTTGTCATACAAGCCTGTTCTGTATCTAGTTTGTAGCCCCCATCAGAAAGGGTGACCTCTGGGGCAAGGGAAGGGGCAGAATCTGTCCAACCTTTTACCAAAAAGGACAGAATTCAAAGCCTTCTCCTTGCACGCTGACACAGGCTGCCAGCAGAAAAGCAAGGTTCCTCACTGTACAGTTCCACTTCTTCACTCCCTCACTCTTTCAGGCTTCACCATACTACTCACAGTCCTGAAAAGACTTACTAATACTGGAATAACTCCTAAATCCAGCTGCAGTCATAACAAACATGCTTAGTTTTAGCAGGAACCAGTGGTTTAAAGGGCTTTCTAATATGTGTATTAAATATTTTGAATTATTGCCTGTAAACTAAAAATCAGTGATTGTATGCTGGCTCAGCATCACCTGGAAGTGTGTACAGATGAAGTCCTACCAAACAGACACATACCACTGCTGAAGAGATGAATCATACACTCGTGAAGCCAAGGATGACTAGAATCAATAGCAAAGGCTCTCTTCACAGACTGAAGCATCAGAAGGAACTTCTCTGGAAAAAAAAAAAAGTGTTGGGAAATTTCAAAAACCTGTGGTGGGAACACTACATTGTGTCGCAGGAGTATTTAGTGTTTGAAATTGGAACGATCAGAAGAAATTATAGCTGAGTGTACTGCAACAGCTGTTTTTTCTAACATGCACGTATTTAATCAGCCAATTAAGTGGATAATCATCAAATGTTCACACTTTGGTTTGTCACAGACTGCTTGTGGCTGGGGTGTCAGTCCAATGAATAGTTCTGTGTCTCAAGAGGGACTGGCTCCTCACATCCAATGAATAATTTTTGCTTAAGTTCTAATGTACAGCTTTACGAATCACAAATTTCTTGCTCTCATTAGTTTTCTCACCTACCTTTTCGAAAATAAATCTCGAAGGCAAAAAGATGCGTCTCTATTTTGTTCTTCACTAAATTCTTCAGGGGTGTTAAAAATTTAATGGCTTCTTCCAAAGGTGCTTCAACCTACGGATTCAAGGAAGTGACACACAACCAAGTCAAAGTTTAAACCTACTCTATAGCAACAAAAATTAGCTATTCCTGAGACATCAGAGAGTTACTCTCCTAAGGCAGTGCATAAGATGCTTAGAACCTCTTCCGTTACAAATTCTGCATATTTCACTCAATATTAGTGTTTAAACATAGAATAAAAAGTCTAAAAATTTGCTTTGTGATGGTTACAAATCACATTTTCCTATAGAGATAGAAGTCTTTGCTTTCTATCAGACATCAGTGGTGAACACAGCTGGAGCTGAACCTGCTCTGAAATGGGCAGTAGGGCTGTCCATGACAACCTACACACATAGGCCTGAGGTGATGGTAAATGACTAATAAATGACCACAGCATTCTGCTGACATGAACTCCAGACAGGTTCCTAAGAGCTGCTAGGTCATGGCAACATTCCCAGTCAAGATACAAACAGCAAGCTTGAAGCAACTAAACATTGACCAAGGTCTCCTGGTCTTACCCAGTGTAATCCAGTAAACAGGCAGACTGAACACAAATTAATTCTAGGCAAGGATTCTTAATAGGTTCTTCCATCTAGACATTCAGGATTAGTCAAACAAGAACTGTCTATTGTCCTTCCTGTTTTTGTTTTTATGAACATAAGCCACTCTCTAAGAAGCAGATAAATTTTTCGTGTGTCAGTAACAACATAGTAATGTTGAAGTGATACACTTGATGGCAAATAACTGAGTTGAAGACAAGGACAAACACCTTCCTGCTAAACATATACTACAGCACCTTCCATAAAAACAACTGCATTATTTCTGTATGCTGTTGATTTTACATATGTCACTGTGTACATCAACTATTTGGAACCCACAATAAACCAGATTTCAAAGCTATGCCTCTAATGCCAAAGCTATACACCTAAACAAGTCCGGGGCAACTGTTTCAGGAAAACTGTTTGCAAGTGATCAACTCTGTCAGAAATGGTCCTCTGGCACTAGGAACCAACTGCGTTTGGAAGTGTCGTGATTCCGATACTAACATAGGAATATAATTATATTATACAGACATCTACATCTTAAATACATAACTAGTTTTGCCAAAGGAATGCATTATACAGCTGCAACTATTCCCTATAATCTTGGGGACTGCTTAGTTTTCTCTGGGCTACCCCCCATGACGTCCCTCTACTCCAGAACTCAATTTCAATACACACCACTGAGACCATTTCAATCTTAACCAGCAGTGCAATTAGTTCTGCTTCTTGCAGCCAGTGAGTTAAACATTAGGAATACCAAAAATATTCTTAAATAACTAGTGCAGTTTAAGTCACTTGCTTCCTGGCTACAGAGTGAATTTCACTGCCTCAACCTTCAAATACCACCTTAAGTGCAAATAATACTCATTGTATGTGTAAAGTGAACATCATGAATACTCTATCTATCAGAACTTGGATACTATTCTACTATTGCTATAAATTAATTTTTCCAGTCTCTGTATTTTCCTTATCTTCCCCCGCATTTTTCGAGTGTTTTCCTGCTCCTTACAGGTATAATTTTTAGCAAAAACAATAGCTTTCTGGGTCACCTCCCCTTCATATATCTCTACAGCTCTTAATCCAGATCTCAAAATCTTTCTCAGTCTAGTGTACTACTATGTACTACTACAGCTGCTTTATCCCTTTTTTTTTTCCCAATCAAAACAAATGCAAACAAATCCTGTTAAAGCCTTCAGTGCTTCAATGGCTCTTCTTCCACAGGCTGACTATGCTTAATAAACAAAAAAATATTAGGGGACATAAAAGAGCAAATGATAATCACCTTACATATAGAACAGAAAGACTTCCATCTGACCAACCAGAAGTAGGGTATAATCAACAAGTTAGTGCAATACACACATGAAAATAGTTCCACCTGTAGCTAATGTTTAGGACTGCAGTAGGTGCCTGTCAGAACCAGGCACAAAAGCCGTGATTTCCACCATGCTGACAGTATATGTAACAACCTACCCCTAGAAAAGAATTCTTTTTAACATGCTGCCTGTGAAGAGAAGCCACACCAAAAAAAATAAACAAGTTATCTGAATGGCTTTCTATTTTTATCTGTGCTCACTGCAACTTCTGTAGCAATTTCTATGACTTCATTATTACATTAGTAAGCACCTTTGCCAGTTTCTCAGGGATAAGTTCTTCTTTAGGTCCTCCAATTTCTTCATCATCATCATCTTTCTTCTTTTTCTGATTCCTCTGTTGCTTCTCCTTCTCAGCATTCTTCTTTTCCTCCTCCAGCTGGGCTTTCTTCTGTGCTCTTCTCTGCTTATTTCGTAGCTTCTTTAGCTCCTTGTCAGACATATTCGCTGTACACACACAAAGGGCAAAACCAGACAACATTGATGTCTAATATTAACAGTCTCCATCAGTTGTCAAGACACCACCACCTTCTTTAAACCATATCTACTAACAAGCAGCGCTGCCATTACCTCTGTAGAAGCTTATTACTATCAATAATTACTTTACAGTCTGTGCTTCTGCTCCACAGCTCACAAATTCCTTAGTGGAATCAGGGAGTTGGAATTAGAACCACATGCTGAAGGTGGGACAGAGTAATTACTGCACGACTCCACAAATCCAGCACCAGGAGTAAAAGTGCACAGCAATACTCACTGATTTCTCCCTGAGGCATTACACATGTTTAATGTAGTAATTAAATGGCCTAACAAAAATAAGGTGAAATAGCTCCACTTTGGCATAGACAATTTCAGCTTTGCTTCTGATGCCCTACAGACATATTTGATTCATATTCAGATCCTCTCTTCCCTCCAATTAGAATAGGGAGAGTTAATTTAAAACACATCAGAAGTGGCTGCAATAAATTCTATTACACTTCCACCTGTCTTAATTTGAACTGAAAGCCACACAAATGAACTGAGATAAAAAAATACTAAAAGCTGACAAATTCCTACTGAAGGACTGATGAGCCTCTTCATACCGTTTGAGGTACCCCAAGCCACTTAAGTTGCTCTCAAATCAGAGATGAGGGAAAAAAAAATATATCAATAGATTTTAAAGTAATTTTTACATCACGAGCCAGATGATAAAATTTAAGTTGCTACCTAGTGAAATTTTTGCATATTCTTAAAATGCTCAGAATGATACCACCAGGCACATTGGCTTCCATCTGTTATTTCAGACCAACCACCATGAGAATTCCATGTTTTCACAGCCACTCCATAACACAAGCACATCTGTACTTAAGAATTACAACTCTCACTACAACCCCATCATTGTTTTACAATAACCAAGACAAAAACATGTATTAGTTAAACTTCAGCAGAACATCTACTTTTACATGCAGTCGAAGTTACAATTTACCCGCTTTGAGTTGTGTAAAACTTTTATTTTTGGCTACTGCAGTTTACAACTCCAAGAATGCTAGATCTTCATAAAATATCCACTAATTAGTGAAACTGCACAATTAATAAATCCTGAGGGTTGCATACCTGTATCAGCCTCGTGTTCTTTATTTTCATCTGTTAAGGGATTATCATGAAGTTTCAAATATATCTCTATGGCAATTCGTGCTGCTTTGAAGTAGAACGGATGCTGTCGAAGCACATCTTCTAGTTTTAACAAGTCCACATAAGACCTAAGGGTGATCTTCCTCATACAGTAAGTGTGGAAGTCAAACTGGTCGTCCGTGATTTCTACAAAATGCTAACACAGCGTAACATAGCATTATTTAGTCAGTATTAACAGTCAGGTACTAACCTGGACTTTTAAAATACGCTCTCCCCAAAGGAATCGTTTAGGAAAACTCTGCTGTTTGACAAATACAACCTAACTGTCAGAAAGGTTAACAAAACCCTCCAAAAATAAAGTCATGGTGAAAAGAACAGAAGGTACCTTAGGTCAGAAACAAAATTCACCCATCTGACAGCCTCATAACAGCAACTACCCTCTGACAATTAGCAGTTTAAGGGGAAAAGGTCCTACTTTCATTGTATATAAACTTCACTAATTCTTTTTCAACGAAAAGTATAATTTTGACTTCCACTAAATACCATGGCAATGAATTCCACACTTAAATAATAGGTAGTGTGACAAAGTATTTCCTTTTGTTCAAGCTCTGCTTTCCTCATCATCACCTGATATCCCTTTTTGTTTGAGAAGCAGTGAAAAGCCATGCCCCTCTTGAACTTCTACACGTATTTATGATCTCATACGACTTCAGCCTAAACTCAGCTGTTGTTTGTCAAAGCTGAGGCTAAAACAGTGAGCATGACAAGCTAAGTACAGTCTCTTTGTTTTGAAGTTACTCCATGCATATTTTACCAGCATGTTTTTAAGGAGGTGTGATACTGAGACATAAACAGTATGACAGTCACATGATTGAATAAAAGTATTTCTATAGTCACTTAATTCCCCACTTGTCTTTTTGACTGCTGCTCCACACAAACACAGAAGTTGTTGCAGTTTTGTCTATAATGGTGTTAGGATTTCTTTCCTGAGCAGCAATAATTAATGCAAGACCTTTTACTACTTATGCATAGGCATTTTTCTTGCCCTTCATTCACTGACTACACGACTGAACATTATATTTCATGGGCCACTTTTAGTATTGAGACAGCACAGGTGTTGTCCTTGCACTATTCAGTCCTTTTCTGTGATCATTTATCGACATATGAAGCAATGGAGACTCTACAGAGATACCTTAATGATCTCCATGGCATATCCCTTCTCTTGCAAAAATTGATTATTTATTCCTACTCTGTTTTCCAAGCCATGAATTAACTATTACATCCATGAGATCAACTTCCTACTTTTTCTGAGACAGTTTAGATCCTTTATGGTGTGAAGGATGACATCAAAAGTGTTTCTGAAATCCAGAACATATTTTAACAACTAGACTGCCCTAAACATGACTGGCACCACTAAAGGATTTAAGAGGTGCTGCTTTTTCTTACAGAACACCAAAGCTTTGTTGATGGTTTCTGAATTCAACATATTTGTCTATTTTATTTTTGAACTTTACAACACCTTCAATCAATTAATCCAATAAAAAAGTAAACGTAGTGACTTAATTCCTTAGAAATTTTCTTTTGGTTTGTTTGTTTTTTAGGATGGCCTAAATTAACACTTTATTTCAGCTTTGCTAAGCTCTTCTGGCAACCAAGACAATTTACAATAGACATATTCTTTTACAAGAATCTAACTTATTTAAAGGATTTCTGTGAACAAAACATGGTCCTGGCAAATCACAGAATGGTTTGGGTTGGAAGGGACCTAAAGGTCAGCTATTTCCAACCCTCTGCCACAGGCAGGGACACCTTTCACTAGGCCAGGTTACTTTGATAATTTGCTCTGAGAATATTCCACAGGCAATATTCCACAGAGAATATTTCTCTGCAGAAAAGCAGCCGTGCTGAAACCTCCTAAAGCCTCTCTATTTGCAAAGAGGCACAGCTTCCTACTAAGTTCTGCTCTTTCAGCACTTCATTTACACCCTCAGCTGTCAGGTCTTTTTCTAGACCCTAATGTGCTTTAAAAAACCCAAACCCATACTTTTTTTTTTTTTTTTGAAGTTGTGGATCCAAATTGTGTTGTTTGCCTTACTATGGATCTGCATTTAATATGCGAGTATTCCCCCTTTTTTAAACACAATTTCTACTTTAAGAAGTTGTTATATTTCCAATAGTTTCTTTAAAACTGTAGCTTAATTTTATTTTTTTTCTTAAGGAGAAGATACTCAATATTTTTGATGGTTTTTTTAAAGTTAACGTCTACCACTAAAACAGTGCTTAAACAGTAACTAAAATGATGTTTTTTTCCTTTACTTCACGAATGGGCTTGTCAGCTCAGTCATGTTATTTCTGGACTTAAAGTACACTTAGTTTTTATTTTTACCCAAATACGTATTTTTTTATGTACACTGCCAATATTTCTCAGAGCTTTCCTCTCTCTTCTGGATCTTCAAATAACTTCCAAAAAATCTCTTCATAACACACAGTTTACAATGGCACTTTTAGGAGGAAATGTAAACTTATCAACTTGCCAGTAACCAACATGAAACAAAATCTCTCCTGGAGCTACATGAAGTATACTTTTACTGCTCAGAAAAGAAACATATCAGCAGAGTGAACTTAAGCCAGTGTTTTCCAACCCAGGCAAGTTTAACTGGATACGTACTCTCTCAATTTCATGGCATTTTTTAAGTGCTTCTCCGAATTTGTTCATCGCCTTGTAGGCTTGTGCACACTCTGTCTGAAACCACATGCACTGCATTTCATTCAAGTTCTCCACTGCCGAGGTTCCTTCCTAAAAGCAAAAACAGCATTGCATAAAAAATAAATCTCTCATTCCATTTGTTGACTTCTATTTCCTTTTTATCTTCTCCTAATTAAAAGTACAAATAAGGATGCTATCCAAAGAAATGCTCAATCTCAGAACTGGAGTCCTGAAAGTTGGAAATGCCACAGTTAAGATGGACTTGCTTTGTTCATCAATTTAAGAAAAATATAAAACCCTTTGTTACATTTACTGAAGAGTCAGAAAGAAACAATGAAGAGCCAGGTAGTGACCATTTAACTGTGATGGTTCCTCAGCTTCAGGATAGCTGAGACCTTCATTCAGTATTTTTAACACTGTGTGCACACAAGTAACACACTGTGGCATGAAAAAAAATGGCAGGAAAGTTCTAGCACATGGCAAGACACTGACAGCTGCAGGAAATCCTGCAGGAATTTTTTTTTTTCTTAACTAAAGCTGCCATCTGTACCTTCCAGAGAACTGCTGATTCAGCTAAGTGTACTAACTGACAGCAGTAGGAGATGATTTCTTATGCCATCAGTACTAGGGAGCAGTGGCAAGGCAAAAGGAATACTGTTAACTCAAGACACCTTCTGGTTCAAAAAAGGAGATTACAGTTGTCTTTCAAATCTGGTATTTATATATACTTGCACAGATCTGGAGAACTTAGCAATGAAAGAGAAAGGCAGTGTTCAAAACAGCCTGATTTAGGCAGCTAGAAGTGAGAAAAAAATGTCAGTTCCATTTGCATTATGGTTACTTTAGGTCTCCTTTAACTGTTTTTTAATTAAGAAGCTTGTATTTGAGCACTAGGCATAAGATCAAAGAGATAAAAAGATTACACAGAGCAATATCATCAATTATACTTTTCAAGTTCAGTTTTGGGTAACTGGTATGCTTGCTTTTTTGACATCATCTTAAAGCTGCTTAAGGCATTGAGGGAGGTCAAATCAACTAAATTCATATCAGATTTGCAACAAAAACCCCACATTAAGTTACTGAGTTTATATAAAACAGAACTTCCCCTGCCCTCATGTTTGCCTGCACACATTTCACAAAGACCCTCCAGATTTCCCCTTATAAAAACTGCTCCCCCTCCTCTCCATTCAACCCAACTTATACCAGGTTTCTCTTGCTCTTCAAGAGAGGAGAAAAATGGGACAACAAACAGAAAAGGCTTTACCTTTGAAGGTAGATCCCAAGAGCTTGTTGCCTGTCTCCCACAGACAACATAAATGATATTACCTGTATCCTAAAACTATCACTTGATAAATAGTCTGGGAAGACTTCACTGAGCTGCTTTGACTTTCAGTTATGAAAGAATAACATCAAGTGAAGTAAATTTAAACAAAGTAACTAACCTGTGTGACCATCAAACCTATCAAAATGGGTCACTGCAGGGACAAAAGTGATGTATGAAATTAAGCAATCTGCACAAGGCAAAACTTTTTCTACCAGATAACTGGTCATGTGTAAGCAGATGGAAAAATAAAAAAAGATATAACATGCAGCTTCCCTCCATCACAGTTAAACATGGCCTCAGGGATGAAAGTGTGTTCACGCAAGAAAGACATCTCAGAAAGCCTTTCACCTGGTAGTCACACAAAAATTATGTTCCAAGAGAAGTTTGAATTCTCTAACTTACCATCATTAGAAAAAAAAAAGCTTAAAAGAGACATGGACAATTTTACCAGATCTTTCAAGTATCCTACAGAATCAGCATTAAACCCAAAGATTACTGTGAAAAAATTATTTACTGAGAAGTTCTCTCTAAAACAAAAATGCTGTATTTTTCCTACCTGGCAAAAATAATCAAATCCAAGCTGGATAGACTCTTCAATTAATGCTATGGATCATGCCTATCCTAGAATAATTCAAACCCTGCTATGGACTACCACAAGTGAAGCAAGAAAACACAGGTGCTCTGAAACAGAACTTAAACATTACAGTAAAGGTCAGTGCAAAGTTAAAACACAAAGTTATTCCACAAGGGATTAGGCCCAGGTTATCCAAAAGAGCTGTAGCTAAAAGCAACAAACCCGTGTAAACTTAGAACACATTTCTTCTGCTTCTTTAATGGAGTTTGCTTTCAACATGTATTTTGCACATTTGGAGTTGATAAATCTGTCTGCTGTGTCCAAAGCCTGAGCCTCATCCATCCACCTTGCAGCTTCTTTAATATTTCCAGCATGCTAAAGAGATGGAAATTTGAGTCAGATTCAGTAATTATAAAACATGCACATTTTATCTACTTGCTGTTTAACATAAATTGGTTAACTTTCTAGACATTTTTTAATAAATAGCTTTCTTCAAAAGCAACAGATCTTTAAATTAAAAAAAGCAGTAAAATCACTTTCCCTCATTATGGAATTATTGGTCTTTTAGCACTAGATGTTTTTCCTGAAAATGCTTAAAGGACTGCTTTGGATAATCCCATTCTGATACAATATCATAGTGTAGTTGGGAAACTGTTTCTAAGTAGTTAAACAACCCAGGGTAAGAATAGACTCAAATTTATCAGTGTGCTTTTTAAACTGAGAATTTACATTTTGCTGTACATTTGTCCTTTACTTACTTAAAAACCTTCACAGGGGCTTACTGATATGGAGCAAAAAAAAGCCCCCAGGTAGTTAAACAATATCCTTATCTAGAAACTCACTAAAACTCACATTCATAACAAATGAATAACCTCTGGTCACTAAGGATAAGCCACACTTACCTTATAGATTTTTGCCTTCACAAGGAAGAGTTCTATCAAAGTGGGAGTACTTTCTATAGCAGCATTTATATATTCTAGAGCCAGGGACGGCTGTCCAATTTTATCATAATGTTGAGCCAAATAATACTGGACCCAGAGTAAAGTGGTTGGAGGTTCTTCTTTGCCATCATCTGGAGGGAGCAGAACAGAGAGAGGCTCTTTTGTTCAGTTTATTAAAACAACATGCCAGAAGCAGAGTGCTATAAATACACACACTGAAGTTAATTCTGCCACTATATCAGGCTGTCACACCAGACCTGGGAGTGCTTCCAACCAACTGGGTCCAGGTAAGTACATTAGCTTCTAAGTCTATGCAAGACTTGAGCATATCCTGTTCCCTTGTCCTTCTGTGGTTTTAAGGGAAAGGGAGTTAGTGGGTCAGAAGGGAGCTTTGTTCCAAGTATTCCCTTAGTCGGGGCAATCGATGTGCAGAACCTCCAAGAACAGAAAACCCAGCCTCCAACAAAAGCTCAAAAACTACCTCTCCATGAAGGTTGTGCTATCAGTGCATATTCTTTTTTGTTTGACGTTCTGTAATTAAAGATTTGACGTAGCTTTCAAATTTCAGTTTCCTCAACAGTGATAAACTCAAGTCTTTAAAATAGAATATCTGAAGTCAAAACTGCAAAGAGATGACCAAATTCATGGGTCCGGGAAAAAAGTTCAGAACAAGTGACTACATTTTGAATACAGACTTTACATTTGACAGCTATGGTAGAGTTCCATGTTAGGGGGAAAAAGGAAAAAAATCATCTCTATTTCTTCACTCCTCACTAGTTCCCCACCTCTGAATGGACACAATGCTTACACCAGGCATTACTTCCATGAAGTACAACAGTCTTGGCACTCACCATTTGGGTTAAATAACCTGCAGCTTCTTAGAGAGGTTTCATAACCTATCACGAGCTCTTCTATGATTGCCACCTACACATGCAAGACAAGACACACAAAAAATAATCTGTGGGCCAGATGGTATTTTATTTCAACCTCAGCTACTTGGTGTTACCCAAATTAGTTATTTTTGGTAAGAAAATTCTGCGATATCCTGAATTACATTACATATGGGAACAATATGTATACTCAAACTCACATCTATTTTCAACAAATTAAGACCAAGCCTCCTTTGGTGAACACTTACACAGCTTAGAATACGTAAATCTGAGTTTTCTACATTTACCAAGTTGGCACAAGACTATGCTTGCTTGATGTATGCATGTACTTCATTTTTTTTTTAGCTATACCAGGCTGTAACATGCAGCAGTGCTGATGGAGTGAACACTGAAGAAAAGTCTCCTTTATGTCTTCAATGCACCACAGTTACCATGTAGAACAGGTAAAAAGTGGTTAAAAACACTCACCTTCTCCTTGTCTTTATATAATGACCTCAAAGTATTGAAGACTGGCGGGCAACCTTTGCTGAAATTCATCCTTAGAAACTTGTCCAGACATTCCTTAAACTTTTCACCTTGAGAGGAAAAAGACCTGTTGATTTTGTTTTACCAGACATTACTCATCAATTGCAGACTGTTTATGCTGTTAAAACAGCATCTCAGAAACACAAGTGTTGATCACTACCTGCTCAGCAAAAATGCACTTACCAGACAAAAAGTTTAACGGTAATCTTCTTGGAACTAGTCCCCTTGGGTATTTAGTCCAGGCCTCTTCATAGATCTTTAGCCTCTCCATCATATTAGCTGCAAGAGAATTTTCCAGTTTACTTTTCCCTTCCTTTTTGGCAAGAAGGGAAAGGGGGGCAAGGAAAGTGATTTGTATCTGGCTAAAAATAGGATCAGGATACATACATCAACTAAAAGCTCCATGCTTCCTAAAGAACATCAATTTCCTCTTTACTGTTTTTAAAACTGATGCACTAAATGATTCCAAGGTACTCAGTATCTGTTAATTCCTCTTCCCAAGACTAACTGCTTAATCTCTCATCTTTGAGTTCCTGCCTTATCACTGTGCTAAAATCTTCGAAGAAAGCCCTTCAGTTGTATTAGCTACAACATAAGATAACAGACAGTAAAGTAAAACTCTAAATTAAAACTCTTCTAGGAAATAATTCCATTCTTTCAACCACACACAAAGACTACTGCATTTTTTTGATTCTATGATTTTAGATAAGACAAGGGTAACAACAATACCAGAAATATTTCCAGTCTTTCTTAAAAAAACCCCAGCATTATGACAACATGTACACACTATGACTAAAAGGGAAAACTTAAATGAGGACTTTTAAAATAATAGTTTTAATATTTAAAGCAATACAAGTTTTCCATACATATATAAATTTCAAACATGCAGAAAAAGCTTATTTACTACAAGATATCAAATAATTACCTGGCTTAAGTGCCTTTTCTAGGCCTTTGTAGTAAGCCCAGTTTTCAGGATTTCTTTCTTGCAGTCCTTTGTAGACTTCAACTGCTTCTTCAAGTCTGCCAAGCTGAAGCAGGAGTTCTCCTGTGTGAAATTCAAGAAGTTTTAAATTAAGGTAACAAGATACTGAAGCAGTCTAACATTAATCACTCTACAGGAAGACAACAGATAATCTTAACTCTTGTAGATTCTAAATTCTTTGAAAAAATGACCACAATGGTATTACAAACTAGCTGACAGATATGCTTTTACTTTGACAACAGCTGCGATTACAGTAAGATTTTACAACTCAGCCCATAACTTCTAAAATTTACTTGAAAATTTACTGTTAAAAGCAAGATGCACGTGGGTTTTTTTCTCACTTACTGAAGTGACTGGTTACTTTAAGTGCGGTTTTTACCACAGAAGGCAACTAAAAGCAGTACACTATTTAGCATCTTGAAAATCAAACTGAAACTGCAGAGTTGCAAATAAAAGAATGGTTCTTCAGTCTGGTATTTCATAAAACTAACTTCAGAGTTTTTAATCAAGCCATTGATTTGATTAATGGATTCTCAAGATTCTGCAAACAAGTTTCCTTTTAATGATACTTGCATCTTTGCTAATGCTGGAATTGCAGGAGTCAATTTCCCATTTTGTATTTTACATATTTTACAAAAAAAAATGGAAAAACCATATTTTACAAAGTTTTGCTACTGGCAGGTGTTAGGCACAAACAGGTCACAAGCCACAGGTGAACATTAAGGTAAGATTTCCTCATCTGGTTTCAAGAGGAAAACACAACTCAGCATTGCCTCTCTTCTTCCCTGCATCACACAACTGACACGCAATTTTGCCATGAGATGCTGCTTCCCATAGTTTGGATAACTCAAGGAATACACACAGAATCTAATGCCCAGGAAAACATCAGTAGTTCACCCACTGAGAAGGAATTGGGAAAATAAACCTGAATTCTTTCTTCAAGGTGCAAGCTAATTTTTTTCTAACAGTGGCAAATATCAATACAATATTCAGTGTTTGTCAGTTGTATTTCATTCACAATGGCTTTTACACATGCATTTAAAATTTGTACATAGCACTTATTTATTAGCAGTAGCATATGCAGCAGCTAAGTCAGACCAAAGAATACAACAGGAGCTGTGCCCCAAAAAATTAATTTGTTGACCCTGTTGAAAACACACAGATTGCAAAGAGTATTTCCATTCTTTTTTTTTCTGGTAACTTACTTGGAGGTTGTGTGTTTTGGTTTGGTTTTTGGTGCGGGGTTTACTTTTCTTTTTTATGCAGTCCTACTTGAAAATCCTATTTCACTACCAGCCTTGGACCTTTAAACACTTAAAAACACCAAGTATGCCAAAAGATCTTTCAGGTAAGTCATAAAAACACACTCCCACGCCCAAAAGTCCTGCTACTATGTTTCAAAACTGGTCTGTGATAGTGTAATTTCTACATCCATATCCTTTAATATGCAAATCAAATAATATATTTGCACCCACGGAGAGTCATCTGCAAACATTTTCCTTGAGGAAGTGCCACATATCTCCCATAATACTACCACTACTAAATTCCTAGGTTCATTTTGCAGGACAGTGAGATTACCATTAGCAGAAACAGGGAATTAGCTACAACATCTATACGAATAATATGAGGCAATAAAAAATTTCTTCTCTTTGCTTCAAGCAATCATCCAAACAGAAGTTTCACAGAAAGACTGTACAAGCAGTAAAGGAAGAAAACATGCTTTAAGAAAGTGCACCTGTTAACAGAGCTGTGAGAATGAACTATCACTCTGCAATTCCAGCTATGCAATATAAGATACACTATTACATTGACCTGTTATAGTATTACACACTAAGTTTATAATAATAGAACAGCAGAAGCCTATAGATGGCAACCCAACAACGAGACTATCTCTATATTCTGCAAGGGTGACTGAGTACAACTAAAAGCCTTCTACTGTGCCAAAGATGAGTCTTCCCCTTCAGCAAGCAGCATCCCTGTCAGGACCACTAGGAAAGCTGTAACCAGAATGGGTCTGGGTACACTATTCTAAAAGAACTTCAGGACACCAGTTCAGGATCATCTGTCTGAAACACCTGTTAGATTACAAGTTTCAGTCTGTTGATGCTCTGTTGATGTCTTACATCATGACCTGGGAGAAGAGCATGACCGGGACTCAACAGCTGCAAGACAAGCAGTCCTTTACAACAGCAAAATTAAATAAGTTAATCTAAAACCAAATCAAAGCTGAAGTTACAAAAGATGGGGAAAGCTGACAGCACAGACAGCCCGCTGTGTGCTATGTATTTAAACGTATCTTCACAAAGTAATTACCTTTAGTTTCCTCGACAGCCAGTTTATCACAAATCTGCTTTTCATAGGTACAAAGATGCTCCAAGGCTTCTTTATATAGTCCTGCCTCCCGGAGGACTTGATTTTGATAGAGCAGCAGCTCACTGTACTCATAGTCCACTTTATCAGGTGATGTCTACACAGGAAAGCAAGACACAGGAGACAGTTCAGCCTTCTGATTCCAGAATCTGGGGTCAGATTCATTTGACTGAAGAAACTGCACAAAGTTTTCCCATCACGAAAGGAAGCAGTAATCCACACAGGAATTTCATGTTCTCCTCTTACCTGCTGTGTCTTCCTGAATTCCTCTAAAATTTTTGCTGCCATTTCATAGTCTTCCAGCAGATGGTAAGCGATGGCATAACCAATCCATGATGCTCGCTGTGCAGGTCGGAGCTGGAGCAACTGGTATCTCGTTTCCTGCAAAAAAGTAGCTATTAATTTTCCTGACTTTATTTTGATGCTCTGTAGAATCCATTAGGCAGTAATCTGTCTTCAGTATTCTAGTATTTAAGGAGGTCGCTAAAAGTTAGTTTTCCACATGCATTTTTTTTAACCAAAAGAAAGAATAATCTTTAAACTACGATGGTCTTCACCAAATAAAAAAAACAAAACAGCACACAAAATAACACATCATGTCCAGTTGAATCCAGATGAGTCAGACTAACTTTGTTAATGTATGACACACATGCTTTTCCTGTCTTACTGCTTATGAACAGAAGGTAATTAAGGATACTTTGGGTTGAGTTGCAAGAACATTTACTGGTGTTTCAAATTCACCTTGAAAGTATGTATGTATTAAATCCTTAAAAGTGTTGTTAGGCAACATAGGTCACACAAACACGTCCCTGTCCTTTGGCAAGAAGAAAATTACAGTTGGAAATGCATCAATTTGCTTGGTATCACAGTTTTAATCTGACAAAAAAGTTATTACTTGTATTGTTACAGACTCCTGAAAGGCATCTTCAAGTAACTTAAAATAAAGGAAAAAAGTAACTATCTACTGAAAAAGCCCAAACTTTCAGAAGAAGGAATTAACAAAGAATTAAAACTAGTTACAGCACTTTGACTAGAATGATGATCAGTCAAAATATTACAAAGTAGGAGAGGGTGGAAGTTAAAGCAAAATAAAAAACCCAACCCAAAACACAAGGTTATTCCCAGTTTTGAGAGTAAATTCACATTCTTCAGAAACCAGCATATGAACCAGTCATGCATTACCGGGTTCTAAGCATCTTAACATTTAATTCTTAATGCATTCTATAACCACATGTTACTTGTGAATACAAATTTTGTAATTGCTAAACATGTATTTATCCAGAGGCCAAGAGAACACACATTTGCAAATGTATTTGGCACCTATGCTAAGTGTTAGCTATCTTGTCTCAGCAAGAGAGGAATCACATTTCTGAATTATTAATATGAAAAAAAGTAGTGATTAAAAATTGTCCTGACTCAGGAATAAGTTCACTGAGGACCTGTACTAGCTGATGGTTCCACACAGCTCTGGGAACAGAATTTGCTCTTGGCATACCTGTAATGTAAACATGAACATTATCCTAATTTGAAAAGGAAATAATCTATTAAGAGACCAACTAATTTGTTTTAACAACCACGACTTTAGTGGTGCAAAGAACACATGAAAAGATGAAAATGTACCCCCAAAAAATTATTCAAGGTCTCTCAGGTAAAAAAATCTCTCTTTTTTTTTCCAGGGGAAAGGAATACTGTATTAACACCAGTCCACGTTAGCTGAAAATCAGACAAGTTTCCAGGCACAAAAAAATGGAGGAACTAAGGGTTTTTTTCCAATTCATTAATGTTCGAGTGACCACTGCCATCTCTCCTTGGATGGCACAGTAATAAAAAAACAAACCTTCTATAGTAATTGCTTTCTAATCCTATGTGAGCCATCCATTGATCACAGGTTGCAATTAGAACCACATCAACATCTCTGCAATACACATACTAAACAGCAGCTGCTAGTTTTTAAGAAAATAAAGGTATTGGCACACATCAGTTCACAATTCGAGGTGACAGAAAAAAACCACTCTAACTACATTAGAAGCAGCATTTGTAGAGGAGACAACAGAAAGTTTGTGTTCTTTACAGGAGTATCATTGCCATGGCACTACCACCTTGTAAATGTTGGGTAGCATAAAACAACATCTCAGGTGGCAAACAAACAACTGCCGCAAGGCAGCAAATAACTGGGTGCTGCAGTAACAGGCAGGAAAAGGGCTGTGGTCTAAGTTAACAAACTGCAGTCAGCTTTACTAGAAAGCAAACAGCAGAAAACAAGACAGTAATCTAAGCATTCTGAGAATTAAATCAAGAAAGAAGAGTACTCAAGAGGTCTGATCCACAGTCTTACAGCTCGCGGGAAATATTTGGACCCAAAGGAGCCGGGAGGCAAAGTATGATAGTTCATGCAGCATACTGCATGAAATTATATGATGAAATTTGCCTAGTATTATTATTATTATTTCAAGAAAATAATAAGACTGGAGAATGTCTACAGCTGGATTATACAGCACCAAAAAAAATAAGAAATGCAAGCAATTCTGCACTAAGCTGGAAACACATAATTTAATATGCCATTAAATCTGCATACTTTACAGAAATTGCATCGAGTGGCACATAGTTTTAACACTGGATCTAATGTATATTTTTTTTCAAAACAATCTGACACGTTTGCTGCAGTTTCCTAGATGATGATTAAAGGCAGTATGTATACTTACCCTGTAACCTTCAAGATCCCTCATTTGAATCTGTAGCAGAGAAAGATCTCTCAAGATTTGAAGATTGTCTTTGTCCCATTTCAGTGCATTTCTATAGCATTTGATAGCTTCATCATACTTCTTGTCTGACCTCTGAAGAAGGCCATAGACATGCCAACCTAGAAAACTCTGTTAAGGCTTCCATTGAATTAGAGCAGGGAGAAAACAGATCTAACAGTGATAGAACAGTAAGCAACAAGCTCTCGAGCTGTTTTATAAAAGGACAGTAACATTACAATTCTTTTCACCAGAGAACTTTGCCAGTTATATGTGTAAGGTTCATATAACGTGCTGTAAGCTTTCCTTTTCACATACTGGGGGAGGAAATAAAGTAAGAGGATCTCTGAAAACACTACTAGGCTTACTTTGAACACATTTATAGATAACTGAAGTGCTTGCACTTCCTGCACTCTATGACAAGTCTTTAACAATGTAATGGCAACTACTAATGTTTTTAGAGTAAATCACATGCTTAAATGCCCATCACAAGTTTAGAGTTGCAGTTCAATGATCAAAATAACACACAATGCAAGCCAGAGTAATATTTGAGCTAACTGTGACTGCAAGGAGAGCTGCAAAGCCCTTTGGACAGCTCAGACAAAATATTCTTATGTACTGGAAACGAAACTGAAAATTCTGAACTTCCAGTGTGAAGGTCAGTGGTACTGGCTATGCTATAAATCAAGTAGTTGTAGAAATAAACCTTTTCAATTCATAAGCAAAAGCCTTGTTTCAAAAAGGATACAGACATGACTCTTCAAGTCATTCCTTAGGCCTCTACGCACAAGTTCATAAGCTTCCTCTTTCTTCCCTAGACAGTTTAATGTTAGTCCTTTCATTGCCAAGGTTTCTAAAATAGAAAAAAAAATATTAAATAAGTATCAGTTACTCATTTTCATAGGTTTTAAGCTTAGTATAGCAAAACTAAATATAGTATAAATGCAAATTTAGATTCAGTCATCAGCATCAATATTTCCCATTCTTTTTTTCTCGTGGAAAACTATACTGTCAGATTATTCATTTAAGTGTATCATACGTGACAACAAACCTCATATATTACTTCCACCAAAACAAAGTAACATTTTATTTTAAAGGCACTAAAAACTGTCTGCTCTACAAACACTTGGAGATTTTTTTAATGTAAAGGCATGTTATAACTACTCAAGTATTTATTCACAACCCTGAGACTTCCACACATCCAGCCATGCCAAACTAGTTGCAAAAAACCCACAAAACATTTCTGAACAGTGGAAAGAAACTTTCAACTCAGTATTAAGAACTAACTGAAAATACAGCAGAGGACAAACACCTTTTTCTTCTTTTAGAATAAGACTACTCCTTCAGAGAAGTGGTAGACCACAGAGATGACAGACATACTGAACAATATTCAGCCTCTTCCTTTCATCTTTCACTTTCATGTGAGTGAACACCAATTTCCCCTGAAAAGTGATCTAAGCCATACATACTTGTATTGAGAAACCTGCACCATGCTATAAGGAGTTTTAGACTTGGAGGCTCAAGAATGGCAAGCTATGACTACTGGTAAGATTAGTCTTAAAAATGACAAATCTTACCAACAGTAAGTGCTTAATATGCAAGTTTCTGGACACTCTCAATGCTTCACGGGTAGAAGGTTAGCAGCAACATGCTATCAAAGTTTAAAATTATTACTCTACTGTAAAGTACAGGGGAAAAAAAGAGAGCACATACCATTTGAAAACTTACCTCCATGTTCTGCAAACTTTGGGTTGGAAAGGATCTGTTTACAGAACTTCAGCCCATTTCTATACTGCTTATGTTCATAACACCTCTGTTGAAGAAGAACAGAATACATTTATTCAAAAAACTGAGTGAAAGTATTTCTGTACCCCTGAGATTAAGCATCAGTGCAGCTAGGGATTTCAGAAAACGTATTAATATTTCAATGAACCCTGTTTAGTGAGCTTCCTGTGTTTAAAAAGCCTTTCCATTGCCAGAAAAAAAAAAGAGTATATGTTAGTAACACCATGAGTTTGAATGCATAACTAAAGACACATTAAATAAATTTGCTGTAAAGATACAGCAAATTCTCCAGAGACCCCACAGGAAGCATAAGTGCCTACAGAGATTCAACTTTCCTTTAACATAAAAGCAAATCTTATGTTGTAGCATATATTTCTAAGCATTCAAGTCACTTTGACTCAATCATCTTGCACAGAAAACCCCACAAGACAACTTCCAACAACCACACAAGCAGGAAAGAATTTCCCCCATTGCAGCTTGGCTTAACTACCTCTGAAAGCAACACCATCAATTTGAACACCACATATATCTCCAGTACACCCAAACTTTCAAAAATAGTGTATACCAACATTATCCTGCCATACTGGAAAATTTAAACATTCCTCTACAGTTCTGTTAATCCAGTTCTAATTATTTGCTTTTGTGTGAGTCACGTCTGTCATGCAAAGTGACTGCAACGCACAGTGGCACACAACATGAACTTTCACAACCAGTTTTAGTATTTTGCTTCTGTCAATTCACTTCCTGTGTCCATCTTTAAAAATATAAGCCAAAGGAGGAAGAAATAATGTCATAAACACCGAGTTCACTTCAGCCAATGGTAGAGATTTCTTGCGTCTCATTTTATTCTAACGAAATAAACACCTATGAGCACAGGAGTAAAGGAACACACTTTGCCTGAGCACCAACCCAAATCCGATGGTAATTACAAAGTCAATCATAACAGGACCTCACTGACTCTGGTTGATCTGTCCTGGTGGCAGGATGGCTGACAGGGGTGTAAAAATTTGGTACAGCTGACAGCTTTCAAGTCCTCCTAAATAACTCGTTGCTCAGGATTCCACATTTCCTCACATTGCTCCAAAGTAATTATCCAAGAGCGTTCATAAGCACATATGGACACCATTTGTCATCTAAGCACTCCAGAGGCAGACCCAACAGCAAAAAGTTCTAAAAATAAAACTTTACATGAATGTTAGGGAAATGCTTAAAAAAGAAAATGGCATATTTACAACTTCTCTGTTTTATGTTGCTTTTCATAATCAAAGGTGCTGTTTAGTGTCCAGTTTTGTCTTTCAAAGCACAGATGGAAACACCAACAATAAACTTCAAAGGGGTAAAAAATGGTAAAACACTAAATAGATGTATTATTTTCTAGATACTGAAGTCATATAGCTGAAATAATATGGCTGAAGACCAAGATGTATCACAAACCAAGGATCTTGATTCCCCTACACTGCCACCACCCTTCAGAGAAAGGCAATCATGGAAAGAAGGAAGAAGGAAGGAGAAGGAAGATACTCAGATAGAGCAGGCAAGATGTACTCAAAGGGGAATGTATCAAGAAAAGAATGATAGAATGGCTTGGATTGGAAAGGACCTTCAAAGATCTAGTTCTAACCCTTCCCACCACAGGCAGGGACATCTTTCACTACATCATTTTCTTTGATGCCTCATCCAACTATTACTTTGAACACTTTCAAAAGACAACTGAAAAATCACCAAGGACAGGAGAAGTTAGCAGTGCAACCACGCAGCAAAGGAACATTAAGGTATGAGAAAATCTGTATAGGTAACTATTTTTTTTCTTATTATTATTAAACTTGGCTGGGTATTAGTTATACCTTTCAGTCATTACCTGCTTTCAAGTAGCTGGCTGAGTCACTGTAATCAGCCACGGGTCAGAGCTGACAGAGAGCTTACAGGTGACAACACAACAGGATCTAGCTTTTTTTTTTATTTTAATTGAAACCATCAGTCATAGAAGTTACACCCAGGCCTCCTCCCCGAAAAGCAGAGCCGCCATTTGCCCCCACCCAGGTAGTTGTGAAAGCAGCAAAACCTGTCACAGAAGTGGTGCAGCCACAGGAACTGCAGAATGTGTCTCCAGTGTAACTAAGGCTCTGTCAGCAGCAGAAGGGGCACTTTGGGGGTTTGCAGTTTGGTTTTAAGGACAGCTGCTCAGATGTCAGCTATGAACACAAAATCTTATCTCTAAGTGGTTCCATTTAACAAACTCTACCAGTCTTTCACCTTGAAGCAAAGTCACCCAAGTTGGTATATAAGCTAGAGACAGGAAATATTTGAACATAAATTTTTCTCAGGGTGATACAGAACTCACAATGAAAGGTAGCTTGTAACAGAGCAAGCTCACTGAGAATTCTAACCAAGTCTTCCTTTAGGCTTCATAAAGGAAAAATTTGCAAGTTTATATTAATTACATCAACAGAAAGGTTCCCATCAATCCGGAGAACACTTGGATAGGACCAAGAAGTTACCAGGAACCAATCACATACCTGCTCCTCTTGCAGTAGCAAAGGGAAAACTAGCCATAGTTGTGTATATTCCCCAGTGAGGCATCCTAGGTCTCCATTTTCAGGTATTTCTAGATCAAGACAAGTTGGAGTGATTTCCTGTATACAACTTCTCCAACCTTTCAGGTTCATACTTCAAGCCTATTTCATTCTGCTAATGGAAACATTTCAAATTGTGTCATTTTATGACTTTCCTTATTCTGTGTATACACTATTACGTTCTGACAAAGGAAGGAAGGGAACTAATGAAATTGAGGTCATGTTTCATTCCTCTTCAGAAAAGAAGAGACTGTTTCCTCAAAGTGGGCCCAACAGCATCACTGAGATTCCACTACTTGAAGCCATGATCATACTTAACTCATTATCCAAAGAGATTATGGACTAACAAGCTTAAATAAAGGGAGAAGGAAGCCAGGAATGCAGCATATGCAACCATGGCTAGTACAAACATCACTGAGCCTGTGGTTTCAAGGAACAGAAACGTGAAATAAAAAAATTTTAAGAAAAAGGAGACGGAAAATACTGAAAAAGTGAAAGGAAGAACAAAAAGAACAACACAAGGAAACGTGTGTGAGTAATACACAGCCTGGAAGAGAAAAATCTTTAAGGGGAGTCAGTAGTGTCTAAGTAAGAGGAGAAAAAAGAATGAGCAATTTAAATTAAAAAAAATAATCAGAGAAGCAGGAATGGTGACATCTAAAGTATTCTTGGGACATAAAAGGATACAGGCATTCAGGAAACAAATATTCATCTGGGTAGCTTGTTTCCTCACAGATGAATAGCTTGTAGAAGTCATTCCCTACCTCCCAACTCCTACTTTGGGACAGCTGTTCTGCAGAAGTAACATATTTCTCTGTTCCAGAGATATCTAAAAGAGCACAGTTGCCTCCTCTAAGCTGAATTCCTGCACATATAAACTGCCAAAGCCATCAGTCAGAGCCTGCTTATGATGCTTAACAGACAAGTGTTGCAGCTACAGCTTGTGACATTATGCAATGAGAAAACATGAAAGCTAAACTTCTAAAGAGTGAGGTTAGGGCTAATGTGTTAGAAATCAGAATCTGACCCTCCCTCAGTACTGAACCTATTACACATTTGCTGTCCTTCAAAGCTTTTCCTTTAATAAATTAACAGATCTTTTAAGATATCTACCAAGCTTTTCTATACATGCTGTGGCCAGAATTACAACCTATTCCAAACACACCACGATTCTTTTTATAACCCTTGAACTAATTTTCCCTATTCACAGCAAGGAAATAACATTTGCTTTAATACAATTCTACAAAGAATTGATAAGATGAGGCAGGCAAAGTACGACTCCTTCAAAATCATGCAAGACCATAGCAGGTAGGAAAGAATTTGCATTTGTGCTGCTCCCCCCAACATAAAGTATTTATTTGATGGATTTGAATGCATGGCAATTACCAGACAGACTGACAGGGAAATTATAAGGAACAGAGATACACAACATTCTCCAGAATCCCAAGTCTGAGATGGAAGGAGGCATTCAGATCTCTAAATTGTATCAAGGCATCTGTGCAGACTCAGATTCTGGCCAGCAGATGCCTTAAACACACACACACACCAGCTCATCGTGCCAAGCGTGAATGAATTCCTCCACATTTCTTCCTTGATGGCTGCCATGAAGAAAGGTGAAAAGACTCCCCTATTTACAGCTTACCTACATCTAGACAGCTAACTGCTGGATGGAGTTTGTTCCCCCCTTGCCCCAGTTTTCCAGTTGTGAATCTTCCCCCCATCTACTCTCCATATCTTGCTACCAAACCCACAGCTAGAGAATAAGACTGATGTGGATTCTTGAACAACTACTCCAGGTACCCACAAGGTTATAAACAAGGGTCATGCTACTGATTATAGCAGCACTCAGAGCTGCTGACAATAGCACACCCAAACTTAATTCAACACTGTTTTTTTAATATACTGTATAAACAAATACTTTGTCACAAGTGCATTTGAGAAATTTTACATTTTTGAAATGTACACAAGTAGGCTCTTTACTTATTTGCTGCCTGTGAGCAGTCAGCACATTCTACCTCTCAAAATAGACATTTCAATGGACAGATACATATGTTTCCAACTAAAACCCAAGGATAATAGTCAGGTGCATCATTTTGACACGCAGGGATGTACCTCAGCATCAAACACACAGCACACAGCAGACCAGACCCTGCCACTACACATGAAATATTCTGCACATATTCACATCCAGGGGTGCAAAGCCTCTTTATCACAAAGCAGTCTTTGGGCAATGCAAGCATTTAATAATTAAACTAAATAACTTAATAGCCATCCCAACTTAAACCAATGTCTTATTGGTAAGACATTTTATAATAACTACACTGCAGATGAAAGTGCCTTGTACATTCAGTAACATCAATAGTTAACAGTAGCTCTAACTCAGCACAACACCAGGAGTTAACCAGGGGTCTTACCAGAAGCTTCACAGTGAATCTACACTGCCACTAAGTTATAACTCAACCTATGCAAAGAATCACCTGGATCACAACACAGAAAGTAGAGAACTGCCTTTCCAGCAGGGACACTTGAGAAAAAACATGTAAAATCTAGCTGATTCAAGGGGGTTTTAAAATCAATTTGCAGCAGTAAAACAAAATTAAAAAGTCTCAGAAGAGTCCATCCAGGCTGGATTTTGCAGCTGATTAAACAGATGAGAAGTAGACCCAGAAGTGTTTCATGAGCAGGCTGATGGTAAACCACAGAAGAACAAAATAAATGAGAAGCTGCCTTTTGTCTTCTCACCTGGAAGCACACAAAACTAGAGTTTTTTCCTCAAGAATAAGTACCAAAGAAAAGAAGCTACCATTTGCTCTCTAAACTCACAAGTGGGAGCACTGGGGTGTTATTGACTTATTCTTACTTGGACCAGCATAGGTGGCTGTAAGCAAGAATGGGGTGAAAGTCAAAAGGATATGGCAGACCCAGGTGGGTGGGATGGGATCACATTCCCAACTGTTATGCCCTTTTGAAACTGAACAGGAACAAATCAATAGTGTGTAATTTCTATTAAGAAGGCAAAAATTTGCAAAAAAACAGTATGAAGAACCTTTAACTGTATTCTCTTCTACAACTCTGTATTTTGCCAGGTCAGACTTTTAACTCCAACTTAACACCATTATTTTTAAATTCCCATATCTGCAAATTAACTGAAGTATAAAATGAATGCATACCACCCAATGCCCTAATACTTAAAAAACAACCAACCCAAACCAACCAACCAAAAAAAACCCACCAAAACCCCCACAGGAAATCACTTCTTGCTCACAGTAATGCAGTAAAAGCAAGCATCCTAATTTAGTCAGTGTTGTGATAGACTAGCTAAAGAATATGATTTTCTTCACTGAATGAGTGCCAAAATTGGATTCAGCCCCAAAAGACAGCAGAGCTGCAAACTTTTCTCATTACTAGTCCACTGTACTCTCTCTCTCAGCAGTGACATTGTAAAAAGCAACATATTGCAGATGCTCTGCATCATATACAAGAGTTACCAGAACAGCTGATCCACATATGAGCACAGATGAACATTTTACTTGCATCTGAAAGTTGCATCTGAAAGTCCCCAGGAGGAAGTACAATGGAGAATGGGCTGCTCATTCAGAACAATTCATGGATTTGACACTCTGCTATTCTCTTCCCTAAGGGTTTGTGAGGCTCATTGACTTAGGAGGAGGAGCTGGACTAGATGACCTTTAAAGTCCCTTCCATCCCAAACTGTTCTATGATTCCCTGACAGACTCTTTCAACTCTAGCAGTGTGCTCCTTAGAGGACTCTCTAGTTTCTCCCAGTGGCAGTCATGCACACGTACACTTGTGGCATCACACAGTAACGTTGGCAAATACAATGCTGCAAGACCTTTGGCAGCAGAAAGTTGTCATCATCCTTGGCCTTCACATGAGCTAAGGTTTGCACTTACAGTGCATGGCGTGCACATCTGCCACTCAGATCCAATCTCTCTCTTCCAGCACAGTTCAGATGCAGCACTTGAAAGACAGTAAGTCCAGGTGCTGTGCAGCTCAAGGCTGTTTTCCAGCACAGTTACTCTCTCTTCAGCTGGACTAGATCAGGTTAAGTCACTAAGGTGCACTAATTCAACCTAAATGTAGTAAAGAAGATTCTGACAGCTGGGGGCATTAGGAGCTACTACTCACCATGAATTAGTGGGTCTTTTGAGCACTAACCATATCAAAGAGCTCAGCAGCTCTAGGCAAAAGCTTCCACCACACTGATTCAGCTTTGTGACAAATATAAGACATATAAACCCAAAGACTGGAAAAACCCACACAAACCTTAGAGACATGTTAATGATGAAAAACTCTGGAGCAAATTCGCATAATTTTTGCTGTCAAACTGAAACCAACTATCCTCTTTCATTGCTCTGTGATGTTGACTGATCAAACTCTTCTGTGTAAGACAGCTTCAGCAATTGTCTGGTTCTAGGGACTAAGAAATCCTCCTCTGCACAGCATGTCTGACTTTTTGGAGTGACTGACACCTTCATAACTAGCAGTGCTTGGTATAATACAACAGGAGGAACGGAACAAGTTCAAACTGAAGTTAGTCAAGAGAAGGTAAGAAATATGTGCATCTTTTCATCCAATACCAAGGCAGCAAAAAAAAAAAATAATCTATGCTTTTGAATTGGTCTCATTTCTTTATTTAACAAATCCAGCTGGAAATGGGGGCTGACAGTTGCAGCTCTTCTAGAAGACTAGAAATCTTCACTTACTGAAGACAGACTTGCTGAAACCCCCTTTATTCAACATCAGCTCTGTTGGCCAATACTTGGCTTACTTTAATCTCTTCTTCTTGGGGAGAATTACCATGAATTTGGTCATATCAACTAAGCTCAGCTGATTTCTGACCATGACCCTGGAACCCTGATGTTCAGGCTCCACCTGAATTCATCGAGAAACTGACTGTACCCCACAAGAGATCCAGTATGCACAGAGTATGTTCGGTTTTTAATTATCATCTGAAACAATTGAGTATACCAATTCAAATTCCAAGACATGGCATGAAAGGGACTAAAGGAGCCCAGCTTGTTCTGGAGTTACAGCTGAGTTGAAACGTGGATGTATCTCACAAAACAGTCCAAGGTACACGGTGAGGTTACATTTTCTACTCAAGTATTATGTCCAGAGCTCTCTTCACCCTTAGCACTGAGGTATGAGATGCAGTCTGGTAGCACCGAGCCATTGCGAAATAGTTACATGTGTCTGTTAAGATAAGAAAGGTGGTTCTTCAACATTACGAGGTTCACTAACTTGATTGTGTGGTATCACAGAAGCAAACAGAAATCCTTGTTAACGAGTCCCATTGACCTCAGTTTTAAGGGTGGCAATGAATAATTGCTGATTTTCTCTAAATTCCCCATCAGCAAAAGCAGAAAATATGCAATTCCTTATTTTATCCCCACTCCTGCTGCATTGACAAAGGGCTGTTACGGACAGGATTTAAACCTGAGATGCCCAGAAAGTGCCATCAGCAAAAACTCATGAAGAAAATCTTTCAAAAACAGGAATAAACACAACTTGATCAAATTCTAACCAAAATAAAGGGTAGCACCATACAAACAGGACTAACTCCACTGCCCCAATTATGATTAGTTTCAAATCTTATAAAAAACATTTTGGGTTCAGTATAGAGTATCTACAGTCATAACATAAGACTGTTAATAAGTCTTTTATTTTCACCACTGAAACAGGTAAAATTATGCCACTCCTCAGAAATTTACAGCAGGGAATCAGTCAAGTTTCTACGATTTCTGGCAGTTCTGATGACAACAAATGGCCTAATTTGGTGAACAGGCTTTATTAGGAGCAGTATTGCTCAAGTGAATCCTTAATGGCATCCTAAAGTCTCAAACAGTAATTAATTACTTCAGCAAGTTTGAGAAACAGTTCTGAAAAACAGGATCAGTGATTCTGCTTAAAGCAGCAGGTCTGTTCTTTTCCTCCATTAAAATGTTTCAACCAAGACACGGTTTTTACTACTACTACCATTGGCCAAGCAGGGTATTTCTTTTGGCAAAGAAAAACCAAGTGATTGACATCTCAACAGCCAGGATATTGGAAAAGCCTTGTTAGCAATTCCATATTTCAACTGAGACAGTACATGGCAAAATTCCAGTGAACATACTTCATCACTGTACAGTCATGCAAATGCAAGAATGATTGCAAGCAAAATGAGCTAATTTATTTGGCTACTGGGAAGTGAAATTCTGGAAATGAAGTCTTTAATCTTGAATCAAGATCACTTAAGAGGAGATTTCCAAGTCTGCTACCTCAGTGATCTTAAACTCAGCACCTGAACTTCTACATACAGAATACAGCTTTTAAAGGACTGGTGCTGGTGAAAGTATTAGCAAAGGAGAAGCACTGGTCTGTCTAGTTTTAAAGTGGAGGGACAGGGAGCAGATTCTGGAATGAAGAAACAGGAAGATGGCCCAGCAGGAGGGACTTGGCATATTTACAGCAGAGACATGGAAGAGACGCTGTTCAACAGGCTTTTTGATCATTAGGAAGTTCCTGTATCTTTTAGTAGGACACTTGTCAAAGCCAGCATGGAAAGGAAGACCACCAGCTCAAAGATAACACCCTCAAGCACAGCAGTGCAAAAGTAAAAATTACCATCTAAAGGTGAAATTCAAACGCCCCTTTCCTGCAGGAGACACTGGATACTCTCAAGTCCACTGGAGAGAGAACTCAGGCTCTGGTCATGCCCAGTCAAGCCTGCCAAGCACTTAAGGTGACCAATACAGAGATGAAAGATGCACAGCTCTCTATGCATCGTGAGGACCACTGAGAACCCCCAGCCCTGAACAGAGAAACCACGATCTCCATACAGTGCAATATACACAGCTCAGACCAGCAAGGCACCTTGCTTCCTCAGCAGGCCACCTCTACAGGATGTACTTGAGTTATAAATCAGCAAAATTGCTTAAACAAGGCCTGAACACACTTAGTTCCACACTTAAACTGCTTGTTTCCAACATAAAACACAAAGCTGTTTCACTACTTAAATACTTGGGACTTTTTTTCTCTTTGCTTCCACCATATTTATTTAGAGGCTAAAGCCACTAGCTATGGTGAGGTGTTTGCATAACCTTACTCTGCCAGAACATCATGACTCCAAAGACTTTATCCTCCGCTTCTTGAAGGGACTAAAAGAAAAAAACTCTTCCACACAATATATGGCACCTCTAATAGCTTTGTATTTAATATTTCTTCAATGCATTTTCAATATATTTAACTTCCACATCCAAACAAAAGTTAATTGAATATTATCTTCAGGATTTGTGAAATAAAACTGAACATCATTGATGAATTGCACCTGACCAGACACAGTGGCTGAACAATTTGGCAAAATGCCAGGAATGTTCATCAGTTATACTGAATTAAAAAAAAAAATTAAAAATCAGTCTATCTTACTTCCTACAACTACTAGTTCTACACTTGATAGTAAGGGAGGGTTGAAATGGAGTAAACTCCATTACTTCATAGTGCATCCAGCCTTCTGTGTACCAAAAAGCCAACTTCTTCATTTCTTTGCTGTGTTTACTATTCCACCCTTTCCTCTGTCTTCACCTGACTTCTTCTCCAGTAATTTCTGGACCACCTAGAAGTTATGTGTGTTCAAAAGAATCATTTTAAATGTTCAAATGTTGAGATCCACTTTTCTTCTAAGTTCCTCAGAACCTCTGAGCAGAAGAACTGGAACATCTGCCTGTAGACTTATCAGCAAACAGTTAAAACTAGAAAAACAGTGTAAGCTAGACACTTTCTTTCAATGGAAGTGCAAGTTTAAGTAGAACGGTGATTGCTAATCCTGTGGGTGGCTTTTTTATTCAAAGAAATCTTGCAGATCCCTTTCCCGTTGTACTACAGGAGCTCTACATTGTAAAATGCCTTTCAAATGGAAAAATGTTTCTGTTAGAACCTCCACATACCTGTAAAGTGACTGGAAGAGGTTAGTCTAGTTATAGTGTGTTGGAACATGCAAAGGCAAAGTGCACACGCTTCTGAACTCAGCATTTGTCAGTTGAGTGGAAACGCTGGCTTGTGAGCAAATCCATATGCATAAGAAATGTCCTGATCATGCAGGATGTTTACTACTAAACAAACGAGAAAACCAAACTCTGAGAGCTAATTACTGCCCTTTGCCGTGGAAAGCTGAGCAGCTTGCTGCAGACCTTAAGTGTTTGTGTTAAACGTATATTTCTTAAAAATGGCAAAGAAATGAGGACTCAGGAACTGAAAACACACACAGAGTCAGGTTGCTTTTTTCAATTTTATGCTTCACTTGCAAAAATACAAGGTAGCTATCTATTTAACTCCTGTGTTTATTACCTCCATGAAAATGAGAATATGAATGGTTTTATACTTCTGGTTAACAGCCTGTGTACCAGTAATCATCTATCTGAAGGGTAATGCATCCTTTCAGTAACACCTGGGCTGGTTCTCAAAGCATCTGGTGAAAAAAGATCTCACTCAGGTGTGCTCAACAGAACATGTGTCAGCCTGGGACAGGAGGCAGCATGTGCTGAGCCAGGGCCAGGCAGTCAGGCCACCTTGGGAGGTGGCAGGGGGCTCAGAGGTGCCCAGCTAGAATCCAGCTCCTCCTGCTGCTGTTCCACCAGCCATGGACCATGGGAAGAGGTGGCAGAGGATTAAGTGTTACAGTTTCCAGAAAACAAGGCGTAGAACAAGGAGAGGCTGCAGGAAGAGAGAGGTGGAGAGAAGGCACAGGAGCAGGGAAGTGATTTTTCCTAGGGCCTGCACTGATAAATGGGACTTCCTAAAAGACGCCCTACTAATTCAAGGCAAACATGTAACCAAAAGTTCACAAAGTAGAGTCATTATCCATAACAAGGCAGACAAGCAGTTCATTAGCCAAAATTCCAGTGTGACCAAAAATCAGCTTCAAGCCTTTTTTATTCACCACATGTTACAAAGCCACCTCATCACAGGGCAGTCTTAAATACCAGACTACATACCACAGGCTCATCCCTGCGAGATACAGGAAAATATCAGAATGACAGAACAGCTTTTAGCCTACCCAGTACCTCAAACTCTTGTATTTTCATTAAAGATTTTCAGTTAAAAAAAAAAAAAAGGAGAGTATGAAGAAACCTGCTTCTGCTGGGGCACACCTTTCTCTTTTCTAATCTGAACCAAATTAGGAAGCTTCATCTAACTCACAGCTGCTGAGCCAGCACTTTTTCCAAAGACACTCTTACTCTCTGCTTGTTCCTCCACACAAATACCCAGCCATGTCCCAAGCCTAAGGAAAATGGAAAGAAAAAAAAAAAAGGGCACCAAAAAGCAGTCAGACACAGACAAGCTTCTTGATTCAGTCTGTCCTGTAATCACACAAGCCATCCTCAATGCAAAGGAAGGTGGATCAGCGAGCAACAAGGCTACTACTTCTCCAGGTCATAACACATCAAAAACTACACACTTAGTACAAGGTCATACCAACTCCCAAGCAGGGCTGAATCTTTCAAAACAGAAATAAACTGTATAGCTCACTGTGTTTACTTTTTAAGCCTAACTGAAGCTGTGTGTCTCAAGATGAGGGGCCTGTGCATAGGAATTTCTAGTGCTACCCACTTCATTTTCACAAAATATTTTGGAAAAAGAAGCAACAAAGGATTGTACACATCCCTCCCACTTAAGGAGCACAAATTTACAGAGCCTTAAGAGTGCTGTTATTGTCCAACAGGACAACAGTACTCATCTTACTTCTGATCTGTGGAAGGACTCAAAATAGTGTAACTCTCTTTGAAAGGGAACATACTTAAAATAATAGTATAAGACTCTTTGAAAGAGAACATAAAATTTTTAGACACGACTGACTTTTCTGAGAGAAAACAATGTAGTGCCTGACCCAAATAACAGAATCTTCTAAACAAATTTACTGAAGTTGCTCACTATCAAAATTCTGACATTTCCAATTCACCCCAAGTCCTTAGAAACGCAATGTTCCTGCAGCGACGCATCAAATCTGCAACAAGTTCCATAAGATGCAACTGAACTGAGCACACTTTGATAGTGTTTGGACTGGTCTCTGTCTTAAACTCATTCTAAAAAATCAGATTTATTCCCTAAATCCCATTGAACTTCCTTTCACCCACACGCCAGAAAAATCGACTGTCAAACTTTCCGAACAGGAGTTGGCTGTTAAGTTAAAACTTCGGCAAGACTTCAAAAAAACCTTCATCCTTCCTCCACTTCCTCCTCCTCCTCCGAAAGCCATCTTCCCCACCGACCAAAATCTGAGTTATAAGAGAGAGCCAAAAAAAAACAAAAAAAAAAAACAAAAAAACCCAAACAAAAAGAAAAGAAAACCAAGCCCAGGCAGGGCGGCGGCTGCAGCGGCGGGCGATGAATGAAGAGGCCGAGGGGGGACTTCAGGGAGCCCGGAGTGCGGGTCACGGGGGTGGGGAAGGGCAATCGCGGCTCCCCCGGCCCGGGTGGGACGCGGCGCGGCCCATGGGCAGGAAGGATCCGGGGCTGGGGCCCGCCAGGCCGGGGGTGGTGTCGCCGGGGCCCCGCTGCCCGCCGGCCCCAGGACACGGTCCAGGGCCTCCCCCCGCTCCCCGCGGCCTCCCGCCCCGCCACTCACCAGGATGCGCTTGAAGAGCGCGTTCTCCTTGGGCGGCAGGCTGACGGACGGCATCCTCCCCGCCGCTCCCGCCTCCGCCGAGGCGCTCCTGGGAGGCGGGTGGGCGGGCGGGCCCGCGTCCCGTCCCCGCTCGCCGCTCGGCCGCCGCTGCCGGGAGCCTCCCCGCCGGAGTGCGGCGGCCGCTACCGCCGCCTCACCTCCGCTGGCCTGGCCGCCCCCCGGGCGCGGCCGCGAGCGCGGCCCCTCGCGGCCCTCGCCGGCCCGTCCCGGCCGTGCAGCGCCGGGCCCGCCGCGCTAGCCCCGGGCGCGCTCACGTGGTCCCCGCTCGGGCCGCGGTGCCGCCGCCAAAATGGCACCGCCGCGCTTCCCCAGCCGGGTCACGGCGCCTCCGCGCATGCGCCGCGCCCCTGCGGCCGCCCCGCCCCGGCAGGTGTGTGGGGGCGAGCCCCCCCTGCCCGGTTCGGCCCGGGGAGGCACCGCCCGGCGCCGGGGGCGGGCGGGGAAAGGCGAGGAGGACTGCCAGGGCCCGCCGGGGCTCGCCTGGCAGAGCTCATGGCCCCCGGCGCCCCGGGCACAGGCGGGGCGGGGCGGGGCGGTGTCGTCCCGTCCCACCCCCGCTCGGCGGGCGGGGCTGGGCCCGGCCGACAAGATGGCGGCGGCGCTGAGGGCGGGCAGGGTATGGGGGTTAGTGACGGCGACGCCCGGCCTCGGTGAGCAGGGGCGGCATAGCGGGGTCCTGCGGGGCTAGGCGGAGGGCTCTGTGCCCCGGGGCTGGCCCGGCGCCTCGAGGGCTCCGCTGCCAGCGCGGGAAGCGGTGGCGGCCCTGGGAGCTGGAGTGCGCCCCACTCCGCGGCCGGGATTAAAGCAATCCCTGTGGTGGCAGCTTCGCTGTCCTTGGTGGTTTTGATCAAAGCTAATTTCTGTGTTAAGACAATTGATTAGGAAATCGCTGCCTCCTTCGTTCCCGGGGGAGGGCCCGCCGCGCCCCGCCGCGATGGTGGTGCCGGCGCTCCTCCGGGAGGCGGTGCCCGGGGCGCCCTTGGTGAGGTGGGGAGAGAGGTGAGGAAGGGATGGAGGTGGAGGCTTTCGGCAGGGAAGAGTAAGAGGCAGCTCTATGGAGCAGAAGACGCGGGGAAGGTGGGGTTTGTGGCCGGGGAAAGGGCAAAAGGCACTGCTTTGAGTGGTTGGTAGCGGCCCGTCCCCTCTCCCACGGATCATGTGCTGCAGTGTGTCCCCCACAAATGTTATGGGGGACCACTTCATAAGGGCATTTTGGTATTTGTTCTTTTTTCCTGATTGCACGAGTGTCAGTAATGACTTGGTCTATGTTAACGCATTTGTAATCTGCCTTTTTTAGCTTTTACTCGTTCCGCGTTTGTTGCGAGAAAACGTAATTATGCCCAACCAAACTGGCTGGGAGTCGGCTTGGCGTTTGGCACCTCTGCTGCCTTGTGGGCTTTTGTAAGTGTTTTCATTCGGTTTTGCTGAACTTAACTATTGCCAAAAATTTACAGTAGTGATATAAACGCAATGACTGCAACCTACTGAACCGTTTGGGGTAATGGGTGGTCATAGTGGGTGTCAAGATTGAAGCATAATTATGTTGATCCCTTATGTTTTCCCAGCTTCATGTTGTGCTTTTCTTTATAAAAATAAACAACTTATTAAGCTTTTCTCTATTTCAAACTTAAAACAGCCACAACAGAAGAATTAATTCTTGAAGCCTGCCAGCTTAATGCTTTAACATTATTTTCCCCATAGATCTTAAAAAAAACCCCAACAACAATAACCCCCAAACCAAACCAACAAAAAACAAACAAAACCACAAACAAACAAACAAACAAAAACCCACTACGGTTGTGCCCAGATAGTCTTGTGTTTATCAGACTACTAATGCATTCTCTTCTCATTTTTCTGCTGATTAAGGTGGTCATTAGCTGATTTCAATAGATTAAGACCCCTTTTTTTCTGAGCAAAATGCTCAGAAGATACTCCCTATTTTAGAGAACTCAATAGGCTTGATGTTGTTACATTGACACAGTGTAGTAGCTCTCGGGAAGAAACGTGCAGGATGAGCAGCACTCCCATAATGAAAGTGTTGTCAGGGTGGGGTGGATTCCCTTTGGGGTTTTCACCTTTTTTGGGGGTGGTGAATTGATTGATAGTATGAGCCCCCGCCTCCAGTTGGTCAGTTTATCCAATGAGGCATTCTTTCCACAGGTTTTTCAATTGATAATTTACAGATGATGTATTCTGTATTGTCCCAGTTACATATTGGTTTGCGTTCCGATAATAGGAATTTTAGATTCTGTAGAAGTCTTGCTGTTCTCTGGATCCAGCTGCGAAATTGTATAGCTGTTTATCCTATACTGCTATTTTATAGCTTATCAAGCAGCATAATGAAGATGTAATGGAATATGAGAGAAGACAAAAAGAGGGACACCATAAGTGTACAGAATGCTCATAGTAAGTGTACACATACAGATGCTTTTGACTTAACAGAAATTCTGAAGATCTTTGACATCTGATAGCAGGCAAGATATCAGACTGACATTCTTCCCTTATTATTTTCCTTAATACTTTACATCTTGGCTTTTGCTATTCTTCTAACTCATTCCAGCTTTAAAACGATAAGGTGACTGATCTTTATTTTCACATATTCACTGTTGGCGCTCTGTCTTGGACATGTGACACGTCTCTTACAGCGTCTATAGTGAATAAAGTTTGTAAATTGAACACCTTTCCAATGTCTCAGTGGCAAGGAGATCAGAGTAGCTGAAACACATAAAAATGATGTAAAGTCAGTGCCCTTAAATGTGCATTACAGGGCAGATTGTATGTGGTGTTGTGCTTTTCAATGTAAAAAACTGTGTGTCTGTCTGCCAGCTAAGTCTTTTTGGGATTATGGCCTCAGAGCAATTAATATTCCACATGGAAGAAATTCCTTATACTAGATAGAGGAAAAACTTGTGGTGCTGTGGTTATTTTTCCCTGTAAACATTTCTCTCCAGATAAAAATATAGGATGTTATGAGATGTTTCTAACCATATTCATCACATCTATTTTTCTTGTTGCTAAGATTTTTTTTTCCTCTTCCTTAGGTTGATGATGTGGTCAGTAAGAAGTAACATGATCACCGGTTGTCCTACAAATAAGTGAGCACAGCAGGAGTACAGTTATGTAATTACTTGTATGTTCATACATTTCATGTGCATAAATATGAAATAAATTATAAAGCCTAGAAAAAACTTTCAAGGACTTTTGTTGCCATTAATATTTCATTCTGCTGGTCTTGAAGTTGTTTTATGTTGCATTTCCATTTCATAGATAATCGATCTTATTTTTAAAATCCTCTGTGTTATTCTGGAAGATATATTAGGGAAGCCTAATACAACTAGTACAAATGCCAGAAGGTGCATTTTCCTGTGTGCATTTTGGGAATTGCTTATGCTAGAGAGGTGCCTACAGTGCTCACACAGTGAGACTGCACAGGCGCTGTCAGTGTCCAGCGTGAGCACTGCCTTCTCTTCGTGCATCAAGGTCAGTCAAGGACAAAGGCTGCAAAAATGGGACCGCAGCAGTCGGCACAATAGGGCATTAAATAATCACAGAGGGAACAACACAGCTCTGTGTAGATGAGAAACAGGGGGCAACTGCCTGACAGTGCAGGGAGGAGAGGAGCAGCTGCACAGCTCTGCCCCCGAGACGCCCATGACTGTGACAGTCACCATGATCCCACAGCAGCGCTTCCTTTCCGGTGTTCTACTGCAAACACGCCTGTGTCCCGGTGTTTAACGTGAGTGCCCTTTGCCGTCAATTTAGGTGATTTCTCCATTTTATTCCCCCCCCCCTTCCTTCCAGGAACTGTTGGCAAAGGAATGTTCTTGGTGAACGCCCTATTTTAGTAGAACAGTAGTTCGTTCCTCACCGTCCTCCCCCTCCTTGCTAAATGCAATCCCTCATATTCTGGGTCTGTTTCAGCACCGTGTACGGCGGCGTTCGGCACAGGGCTGTCTGCCCTTGCGTTCCGGGAAGGCGCTTCCCGCTGCTGCCGGAGCGGCTCCTGCCGCTTCCCGCCGTGTCCCGGTCACCCCCGGCGTCCTCCGGGAGCGGTGTCCAGGTGTTGGCGCGGGGCGGGGCCCGGCCCGTTCCGCCCCCGCGGCTCGGCGGGGCGGGGATCGCTGTCCGTCTCCGCAGCCCCGCGCCGACGGGCACAGTCGAGCGCCCGCTCCGCTGCCCGCCGCCGCCGCCACCATGTCCCTGTGCAGGGCCGCCTCGCAGGCGCTGGCGTTCCGCCTGAGCAGGGCTCCCGCCGCCGCCGGCCGCCTCAAGCAGCGCGGTACGAGCCCGGGTGGAGGTCACCGGGACGGCGTGAGGGGGCGCGGGGCGGGGCGGGACGGGACGGGCAGGGGCGGAGGGGACGCGCGAAGGTCGCGGGCGGGCGGCGGGGACGCGGGGCCGGGGGCAGGGGCGGCGGGGTGGTGGGAGCCCGGCACGGCTGGTCGGGCACCCCCGGCTCCGGGGACCGGCTGCCCCGGAGCTCCGGGCGATCCACTGGGCAGCCGAGCCCGCCCGGGACCCCCCTTCCCCTCTTCCCGGGACCCAAGAGAGGGTCGCTGCTGCATTCCCTTGCGCCCCCCAGCACAGGGAATAGCGGGGTACAGATCGCTCGGGAGAGCATTGCCGGCCCGGGGAGGGAGCGGGGATCCACCCGGCGTGCCGCAGCCATGGCTTTTGGCGCATCAGGAGTTGTGTAACCGATGGCAAAAAAACCCCTGCCAGCCGTGCTGGGTGATGGCAGCTCGCCGGTGCACTCTTCTGCTATAGCCGGCAGCCTCGGAGAGGAGGGTTAACGAGAAACTGCTGCGGAATGAAAATGTAAATATACAGAAATCCATTAGGATGCCTGGCTATCGAAGAGGAGTCCGAGAAGTGTGTCATGAGACAGATGATGCTAAACATAATCTGGCACACCATGTCAATGTTTTGAGATTGTGACTATTTTTGCAGCCGCCAATTGCAGTGCTCGGAACCATTTTATCTTTCCTGAGCACTCTTTCGATGAGGTGTTTCTCATCGGGGATCAAGTCAGGAAATTCACCTGAAAGCTTTGTTGACCAAGAGAGTTACGTGTGTTTTTCATGGGTCTCTTTTTGAGATGTACGGATGAATCGAAGACTGTAGCAAGCATCAAAGCTACAGGAACAGTGGACACAAATCAAACGTGTAACACTGCTGTTAGAGGCAATATGTACCCAATCAGGGATAAAATTGTGTAATCCTACCTATCTGCCCTGCTGGCCATTTCATGAGGTTAAGGTTATGTGTCAAAATGTCAGCAGTCTGTTTGGGAATGAAAGAACATGAATTCAAAGGAAAAGGCTTTTTTTAAATTCTCTGTTACTAAACTGAAGAGAATTCGTTAACTCTGCTGATCATAACAAATAAGGACAGATTAATTCTTTTACATACTATAGTCAAGAATTTTTTTACTTGCTTTTTTTTTTAACATTCCTTGGTCTATACAGACTATATCCAGTACTTGGCAGCTGATGGCAGGCAGTGTAGTTCAGAGAAAAACTCACACTCTTAGGAAGATCTCAGCCATACACCTCGTTCAGCTGGGCACCATGCCCTGTGTTGCTCGGTTGTAGGAAACGTCACTAAGCTGTACCTCTCTGTTTTTTGTTACATCTTTTTGAATCATCCTTTCCCAAGCAGTGTTCAGACTCCATCGTTCTGTTTTGTGATCGTATTTCAGCAGCATTTTACATCAATTTACTTAATGGTTTTTATAGCACCTCTTCGCCAGATGTCATCTGGGAGCGTTCCCGGCTCTTCCGGAGAGAATATGATTATCTATCTACTTGCTGGTGTTGCGGCTTTCAGTGGTTTATTTTATGTAAGTGTTTTGGGGTGGAGCTGCTCGTGCTTTCTGAGTTGCCATGCTATGAGGTGTGTTCTGGGTTAAAGAACATGATCAAGGTTCAAACCGTCAGTAGAACGTAGACATTGTGGCGTAGAGCTAAGTACAGCCTAACTGAAAAATCAGCTCTAGAGAACTAGTGAACCTGAATGCCTATTGCTTGCCTGATTTGCTGTTGCTTTGGTAACTAGTGCTGGGTCATTCTTAGTGGAAAGCATATTTAAAACTGTGTGAAGTGAATGTGTCCAAAGCTGGAGTGAGGCACCTGCCTCTAACCCCTTGCCTCTTCTTATCAACCACAAACATTAGGAATATCTCAAAGTGGGTGAGACAGATATGAAAGAAGCTGTCTGAAGCTGCAAGGGGAAGATTATGAACCTTGCTAATTTGGGCACAAAAAGAAAGAAAGATTAGTTACTTTGAAAAAGAGTGTTAAAGTTTTGTAAACATCTGCTTTCCTTAAGCTTTTCAGTAACCATTCTCTTCCCTGCTTCTAAATAAGTCAGATTCTGTGCTTCACATCCCTAAATCCTCCATTTTATAGCTTACATCCACCCCTCTTCCCCAAGATCTGAGACAGTGATTAGCACATCCCCGGTACCTATTTCCCTGTCCCACAAAATAATCCTCTTGAATGGTAAGTAGCTATTTGTTCAAAATACCAAACTTGTTTGATTGCATATCCGGAGGAATAACAAGTTCTCTTGCTGTTACATGTTTACCACGTTAGAAAAATAATAATAATAATAATCTTATTGTAATTACCTTTTAAAACACTGTTTTCAATTCCTGAAACACAGCAGCACTTCAAAAGGTGCCTGGTATATTGTATTTGCTTTCTAACAATGGAGAAATATGAAATGCATAAATATATTCTTATAGCAGGCTGTTAATTTTTTTTTTTTAACTTTGCTTAGCATAAACTTTATATGCCTTTTAAGATAGACAGTAGCACTTGCTTAAAAACCCTTCTCTCCCTCTCCTCTCTTTGTGTTTGGTAACTTTGTAGGGATGTGGCAATAAGTTCAGGTGTAATTTCCTTTCAGGCCTACAGAGTAGTCAGTTCATCCCGCAGCAGGTTTATTGACCATGTGAATGTTCTTCATGAGAGAGCTGAGGGGCGGAAAGGCAACCCTTGGTCAAGGAAGGGTGAGTTGAGCTCTTCTCTCTTGTTCCCTGGGTACATGAGGATCTGGAACAGATTTTTGGGTTGTCTGATCAGGCCTTAACACTGTCCAAGTCCTTGTCTGAACCGCGTGAGTGGGAGTCAAAACAAAGGTGGTTGTGCAGCGTTGTTCTGTTACAAAGCTACTGCTGCACAAATTTTGAGAATGGTGTGAGTAAGGCAATGAATCTGACCTTTGATCCGCCTGTGAGAGTCTCTGTGGATGGAAAGAGTTGATGTGTGAATCATTAATCATATAGTGGGTATTTGATTTACTGGAAGCTTAATGAAACTTGACTGGATGCATAATGCTGTCAAAATCAGTTTTGTTCTTTCATTTGTTGGGGTGTAGGAGAAGATACTAAATTTTTCTCAATCAACAGGTTGGGTCCAGGCCACAGGCCATCAAGGAACACAGTTCAGTAGGGAAAAAAAAGCCTCTACCATTTTTTTAAATGTTCTAAATTGGACCATTTTTTTTTGTCCCGAACCTTTGATTTTGTCCTTTTTGATTTAGGGTTAAATGAAAAGCAGGAACTACGTAAATGTATGGCAAATCCTTATTTAGCTCTTCGTGCTTGGATAATTAGACCATGTTAGTTCAAATACTTGTAATGGAATGTTGTCTCTGTCTACATCAATTAGTGTTACAGTGACGTTAATGTAAAAGATAGAACTTTGGCAAACATGGCCTTGCTAGGAAAAGCAATTAGCAAAATTACCTAAGGAACTTTATATCTTTTTATTTAGTTGTTATTTTAAAAAATTAAATAAGCTACTGAAGCCAGAGCACTAGAAGCTCTTCTTTATTTTTTCTGTTACTGACATCTAGGGAATTGATTTAATATATTTGCATGCACACAAAGAATAGATTTGAATAAAGTATGCTGAGTTTAAATTTTGTTTTCAATGTGAGAACATGATTTGAATTGTCTGCCTCTATAATTATTTCTTTTGAAATTGTTAGCCTTGAAGTTCCACAACACATCCTTTAGTTTTAGAACTTTAAAATTACAGATTTCAAGATTTAAAATGGTAAAACGCCTTAATTTCCTTTTACTTAAGCAGCTGGAAGCAATACAGTTTTTATACTCCATTCTTTAAATACTGAGAATTCAGCCACGATTTTAATGCAGTCCTTCCTTGTCCCTAAAGTAAAAAATAACCAGGACCAAGGGATATAACTTCTCCCACTGACCTTGTATCCTCCTGCTCAGGGCAGAAGTGAGGGTTACCCTCATTCCATTCTGACTGCCACAGTCAGAAGAACACAGTAGATGTGGAAGCATTAAGCAAACCTCCCAGTGCACTCCCAGTGATATCAGTATGTTCCCTCTTTTCTCTTAAGGTTCACTTCTGCAAGGTTCACTGAGTTTTAACCCTAGCCTACCAAAATGTTGGAGTGGGATACCTGCAGGATCAGTGGGGTTGTTGGCCCACTGAAGGCTGTACCTGTGTTGCCCAAGGCTGGGGTAAAGAGAGTACTCAGTGCTCTGCAACTTACCTAATTCTGAATTTGGGTACTCTCCAGATGCCCCATAATCTGATGCTTTGTGCTGCTTCATAACTTACATAAATGTCACAGCCAATGGCAGATGATTGCTGCCTCTCTTTTTATTGATAGGAAGAAGTCCATAAGAAGTCCAGAACATTTCTAAGGCCGTCCAGTGAACACAGTTGAAACTTGTTTCCTATATTGTTTTCAATATTGGACTTCTGAATAAATGCTTATCCTGGAATTCTTAGTTGGACTTCTGAGTAGCTAACTCCAATTCACAATACAAAACTACAGTTGAATCAGCTCTTTTTAAAAACCCTTCTTCATTCCCAACTGTGTATTCCCTAAAGAGGTTTCTGTTCTTACTTTTCCTACAGAACCCTCTGTGTGCTTTCTCAAAAAGGATAACATCCCTCTTCTTCCCCCGTTTTTTCCCATTCCCTGCATAGTTTTATTTTGTGTGTATCTTGTCATAGAGTGTTACCATAGTATTGCTTTTCCCAGAAGTGCCACTGCAGCTTCTTTCCCTGTGCATTTAGAGTCAGTCCTTACACTTTTTCACAGGAAGCATTGCTGATAAGAGCAATTGAAAATTCCGTTGTCAAAGTAATCTGGTATTTTTTTAGGGTCACATTAAATCAAGCTCAAAATAAGATCTAAAACGGGGCTGGTAAAAATATGAAGTGGCAGACAGAAAAGCAGCACATCAGACAGCACGTCCATGGAGTATTTGCTGCATGTGTTATCATAACTGAAGAACTTTCTAGGTGGAAGAACTTAATATTGGGGAGCAGGTGATCAGAGAGAGAGTCTTCTGATAGGATTTTTGTGGTTTCTTAACCAGGGGAAGATTCACCCCTCGTGCCTGAACCCAAAATGCCTATTACAGAGAACTGTACATAGCAAACAAGTCTGTCAAAACAAGAGAAACAATCAAATCCTATTTTGGGCTTGTTTGTTTGTTAGAGGGTTGCAATATATTTAATTGTATTTTAATTAATGATATCAGACTTTAAAAAAATATCTGATAGCAAATCTCCTGTAGCTCTTTTTAATGGAAAGCTGTTCTCAAATTTAGTGGGATGTAAAAAGCCCCTGGCAGAAGCAAGACTCGAAGTAGCAGTAGGAAATCTGGGACATCATTTGAACTGTAAAATGATGTTTGGCTTACAGGACGTTCTAGTTGCTTATTTAGCAAATACTGGGTTTTGTCTTCCATTTGTGTGTGTCTCCTTTAAACTTGTTCCTGATTTCCTTCCTTTTTAGCTATGACTTTTCTTTTTAACATGATGCAAGCTGATTCAATCTTTCTAATCTATACTCTGCTTTTACACTTTCCAGACTAAAATACAAGGGAAATCTCTTTCCAAACCCGAGGAAGTTAAATACAAACAAAGGACAGTCGTTCACCATTGCGTACCTTGCAGCCTACCTTGGGATGACTTTATACCTTCTATTGTAACACTCCATACTTGTGAGACTTTAAAAGAACTACCTGTGTTTGCAAGGCCAAACCATATTGAGCTTATTACTGAACCTGCTTTGTAGAAGGCAGTTCTGAGATGGAGAAGCTGGCTGTTCTGGATGAATGCACTCTATATTTGACTGTCCAATAAAGTGTACTGAATGCTGAGCTTGGCTGTTAGTCTGTTCTTTGTGTAATGAATTTAGTTTGGTTGGTTTTTTTTTTAAATATAGTGTTTTCTTAAAGGGACATGATCAGGTTGCATAATGTAAAGCTTTGATTTTTTTACTGAGCAATGAATGGACTTGTCTTTAAATCTGAACACAAAAAGGTAGGCTTGCACTAGCATAAGAAAAACAAGAAATAAAATCGATCTGTTTAGTTTTTAAACAGATATAAAAGAATAACATAAATTCTGACTATGTCTCTTTAAGCTCTTTTGTTTCAATTCTCACTTAGTTTTTACACTGTATTACAAACATTATTTCCAGTTCTGTTTTTTCACATGGTGAGTTGGTTCTAGTGGTGAACTTGAGATGAACACTTGATATATAACTTTCTTTTGTTAACTTGGTGTTAGTGCATGTCTGCATGGTGGTTGTGCATCTTTGTTGCTTTGTGCTGTTAGTTTTTCATGACTTGTCTCAGCTGAGTTTGAAGTAATGCATGACTGGGAAACACTGTTTTTTTTGAGGTTCTAAAGAGCCTGACCCACAGTGGTGTAGACAAGTCTTTAAAAGAGACCTGGGACTTGTAAGGAGAAAATAGTCATAAGTGGTCATATCTTCAAGAAAGTGAATCCTGACCACTTTAAAGTAGCAAGTTATTTTCTTACTTGTATACACCTAGTTTCAATAAGGGTTTTATTCAGCCCTGCAGACCTTGCCTTTCTTATCTGAGCACTACGGCTCTCACAGGGGTCACAGGGCATTCAATATAGCTTTAGAGAAAGCAGAGGCAGCAGGGATTGCAGAGTACCTGTGGCTAAGAGAAGGCCCAAAACCCGTCTGAAAACTGCGAACTCCTTGGGTACAGTGTTACTGTAGCTATTGGCAGCCGAGTCAGCCACCTTGAAAACAGCCCTGTGCAAACTGAAGGCACACCTTGGCTTGCAGTGCTTCTAAGCTGCAAGAGCTTCCAAGTAGGTTAGCAAATGTCTTATTCCCAGTGTGTTAATTCCACTGCTGGGTGCAAACAGGGCAAGAGTCATGCTCGCTGTGTCACCTGTGATAGCATCATCACTGGCCCTTTTCAGCAGGGTGGGTCTGAAGCAGCACTTGGCAAAGTCCCCTTTTATCCTTCCCTGCACTCCCACCTCTTAGAGTCACTTGCTTTAAGCCACAGTTTCTTTTCTTATTCCACTGAAGCAGTTATGAAACTCGGTAATTAAGAATATGGTTTCCTCATCTTGTAAACATTTTCTTGGTACCATATGAGACAATATGGGGGGATTAATTATTGATTTTTTGCTGTTTTTTTTGTTTTTTTTTATTCTGATCCCAAAGCTTAGCTTCCCATTTTAAATTTAAACGAGGATGGTGGTAAAAAGTAGTTGATGAAATTGTTGTTGCATGCATGCACTTTACTCTCTTTATTGTATTAAATAAATCCCTAGAAGGTGATGAAGAGACGGATGAAGTCACTGAAGCAGAGAAAGCCACGGAAGAGGCTGATGCAGCAGACACTGCTGGACCTGCAGCACAGGATGAGAGTGCTGGACCTGCAGCACAGGATGAGAGCTCTGGGGAGTCCCCAGAAGCTGGAGGGGAGAATGACTTACCGGCTCCAGAGGCATCCCCTGCTGTGGAGGAAGCACAGCAGGAAGCTACTGCTAATTCAGAAGCTGCTGCTAATTCAGAAGCTGCTGCTAATTCGGAAGTTGCTGCTAATTCAGAAGCTGCTGCAGTGCAAGGTTAACTTATGAATGTGGTTTTTGAGTGTGTTGTGTCGTGCCTCTTACAGAACATTAAGAACAAGCATCAGTGTTCCTAATAGAGTTTGTCCTGCAGTGAAAACTAATTCAGGTGTTAACTTGACATATATCATGAGCATAAAGTAATTAAGGTTATTAAATCAGTGTCTCTGAAAGCGTCCTGCCTCTGGCACCAGAGTTACTGTCTAAAACAAGTAGAATGGAACCTTTATTTTACTACCCCATCCTATTTCTCTTTCTTAAGATCTTTTATTAAGTTAAGCATGTAATATGATCAGTTAAACAGTTGTTTTAGGGACCTAGTTCTTAAGGGTTTGTTAAGGAATCTAAATACTTTATTTCACTGGCCTTTCCAAAGATAATCATACTAAATAATTATATCTGTATCAATGTAACGTCAACAGAATCTTGCATAGCGACAAAAATGCTGTCATGGTCTCAGTTTTAAGGATATACTAGGTTAAAATTTCAACTAAATTTCAGATTTCAAATGAATACAATAATACATCAGATACAATAAAACATCAGATTGGGGTTAAACACTAAAATTGATCGATGGCAACATATTCAGTATTTTGAACTGTTAGGGTGTTTGAAATATTTTGGTTTACTATGCCTTTAAAAAAATTACAATAATGCAAATGCAAACCTATCCGTAATTTGCACAAAATACAGGATTATAATTTAATTTGCTTGGGGGTTTTTTAGCACTCCTTTTAAAATTTTTTATTTATTTTTTTTTTTACTACTAACCTTGAGAGGTTCTATCTAAAACACAGGTCAAACTGAGATTAAATGTATTTTGTCCACTGGTCCGTGGTAGGTTGTCACAGTACCTGGAAAGGTGTTAGCAGATTCTGGAATTATTGTTGCCTTTTTCCTCGGTGACTCCAGTGAGGGATGGATGCATCTTGACTGCCTTTTTAACAAATGGACTTGAGAAGTGGTGCAGCACTTCCAATGCCTTTGTGAAAGGTCTAGGTACGAATGGGATTTTAATTCAAGTGTGAATAGCTCCTGTGCTTGTCCATAAAACAATCCAGTGCAAACAACATTTAAAAACAATACTCAGTCTGATCTGTTATAAGTGATACAGCCGGTAGAAAGCAGAAGTAAGTATCTTGGTAGTGATTATCACTGCTTACATATAAAAATATTTATAGTATCTAGAGATATATATATAAAATATATATAAATCTATTATATATATAAGATATATATATCTAAAGATATTATATATATGTCTAAATATTAAAATATCTAGAACCTTAAAAATTTCCATTTCTGTGGAATATTTAGACCATTTCATTTAGAAAAGAAGCAGTCTGGTATATGTTAAAGTTAGTGAATTAGAGCTGTTCTAAGAGGTGTGTTTTAAAATGTCTTGCAGTGTTTACCTGCTCTACAGAGCAATTGCAAAATTTCACTTTAGTTTCGTAAGCACTTCCTTGTATTTGGAAGTAGTCGTGTATTCCTTTCACAGTGCTTATCTAGGAATAACTGTTCATTGTTGGATAGGGTGGGATCTTCTGTATGGTGAGTATTTCTGCCATTTTATTGAAGAGGAAGCAGCTGTAGGATCTTCCCCAAGAAACATCGTGCATAAGTTGATTAGACCTTGAGAGGAAATTCTTTCCTGTGAGGGTGTTGAGGCTCTGGTGAGGTTGCCCAGAGAAGTTGTGGATGCCTCATCCCTGGAAGTGTTCAAGGCCAGGCTGACAGGGGCTTTGAGCAACCTGGTCTAGTGGAAGAGAAGGTTATGGCAGAGGAGTTGGAACAAGATGGTCTTTAAGGTCCCTTCCAACCCAAACCATTCTGTGATGATTCTGTGATTAAGTCTGAGGATCCCATTCTGGACACAGTGATTTCATGTCCTTACTGATCACTATTTGACAAGAAGAAATATGTCTCGTAGCTGTTAGTTACTGGTGTTGTCTGGAAGTGCAGGAGCTATTTAGAACTTACTGATTTCTTAGATCTATTTTCTCTGGCAACATACTGAGGAAAACAGCACTAGAACCACACTTCTGTCATGCTGAGATTTACAGGGGAGTCTGAGGGTCATCTCAGGTGTCCTCTGTCAAACCTTGCTGCAGTGGTGATTCTTTGCTGTGTGGTAAAGCTGGCAGAAACAAACCTGTGGGATATAAAACCATCGAGAAACTGAAGCAAGGGAGCATTCTCCCCATTATAGCATTGCCTGATGTCGTCGGTGTTCCTGGGGCATTAAAACCTGCTCCTGAGCACAGCTCCCTTGTGCCACTGGTCACCAGTGAGGATTGCTGTAAATAGCTGCTGGTGACAGGTGTCTCCAGCCAAGGGTGAGCCCTGAGGACCTTGTCAGGGGTTCACACGAGGTCACATCCCCGGGGCTCCCTGTGAGCGCTGTGTAACCGGAGTCCTGCCCTGGGAGGCTGGAGAGGCTCCAGCTGCCAGGCCGCCTTAGGACTCGCTGCTCCCTTCGTCCCGGCCTTGCCTGCAGGAGAACAGACCCTGGAGCAGTTCTTCCAAGGAGTTCTGGCCGTGGAAGGAAGGCCACAAGCAGCACGTGGTCTGAAACCGGTATCCCTTTCCTTTAAGCTGTCTAAAAACTAGTTTTCATTGGCATCAGACTTACAAGAAGATGGGGGTTTTGTTTCAAAAGTTCTCTGCACTCTCTGTACCATTTTGCTCAGTGCCTACTTGCAGACAACAGCTATTCTGTTTTAAAAAAAAAATTTATATTCCTAATTAAAATCCTTTTGGAGGTGGTGCCTTTCAGTTTTGTATTCAACCATCTTTATCATTTGTATTATCTTCATTTAGAGGGAAAAAAATGTCTATCTCCACTTTTACTGAGGTAGAGAAGGACTTTTCTTTCAGAGCTTTTGAAAAAAATATTTAAGTAACTTTTATTGGTTTTGTTGGCAGCTTAATGTTACTTCTGCAGGTGAAGGTGCAAGTATTTTTACCGTTACCAGCAAACCTCTGCTTTTTCAAATGTAATTGTTTCTTTTAGTTTATAAAACTTTCTGTAATGTTTGGAAGTGCAGGGTGCCAATGGACACTTGTCTCCAGCTCCAGTACACATACCTCTGTATATACCTCTGGTATGTATACAGATACCATGGATGTGCAAAAAAATGCCACCCAAACCAAAACAAATATCAAACAAACAAACAGAGAAACCTCCCAACCCAACCTTGGAGGTAGATGCTTAATACTTAATTGGGGTAATTTCTGTTCCAGAGAGTTAATTACAATTGTACCGGCCCGGAATTTTCTCCTCACCTCAGTTTAAACAATTTACAATCCTCTGCTGGTATCTGGAATTCTGTGAAATACTGTAGCCAAAAAAAGTACTGTGCTGTGTTACTCTGTTCCCAAAGTTTTAGTTTCCTCTAATTTCTAACTTTCTTTCTCTTTTTATTGCTTGAGCTGCCATTCTTGGTCACTGCCTGATGCTGGTTAAGTTCCTGCTGTTCTCCTTCTGTGTACTCTGTGTCTGGGGACCGTAAATTAAGATAATTTTTTCTTTATATAGAAAAATGCTATAAAATGCACAGTTTGGCCAGCTGCTATTTGGATTAGACAGGGTTGTGACTTCTAGTTTTTGTATTACCACTATAAACTTTTCTCCAACTCTGGTATTGAGGCTTGAAGTTTTGGCATTATCAACTGGAATAACAAAAGCAATTAGCCCCAATTGCTGGGACTCCTGACTTCTGTAGCATAGGTTCTTTTCTAATTTTCAAAAAGAAAATGGTCTCTTCTCTGTTTGTTATTTCAAATACCATTTGGGTGAGTGACTAGGTTTGGGGAGGATTAGTGTGTGAATGTGCCAGTGCTTTCCATGTCAGGCTTCAAATGGCATTACAATGCCAGTTGTCTGCAGCCTAGAGAAACAAATATAGGCTGCTCTGGACAAGAGTTGCTGCTTTCAGGACAGGACTTTTCGCTGACCCAATCACACAGCGATGCCAAGCAGACAAAAAAAACCCTGGCATGATCAGTGCACATTGTTTTTGCTTGGTAAGTTACCAAATTCTGGGTGTGCTGACACTGGAAGTACTTCGAAAATGGCCAAAGAGTCCTCAGAGTTATTTGCAATTGCTCATATTCAAAGGCTTTCAGAATGGCATTGCTCAGTAAAACAGACATATCCTTCCAGGCATTTGTTTGTGTGAGATGGAGAAATGAGGATTGTTTTCCTCTTCATTGAGTGTGGTAGATTAATCTAGCTAAATTAGGCTCTAGAAATTTGAATTATGTGAATATTATCCTACTGGGGAAGCATCCGTATCTGTGGAACTTCCGTTGGGTATTTCTGTTTCACATTTTATCACTTTCTTTATCTGTCTCTTGGACTGCTGCACTTACCTTTTATCTCTCTGATTGCCATACACTGGCCACTAGTCTCTTCTCTCTTCCTCCTGTTTTTCCTTCATAAAACCGAGCTTGTAGATGCGTCATCATAGGATAACTGGAAAATCCCTGTTGGAAGAAAGTGAACAATATTTAGAAAAGACTTCTGTAAAAGTTGTGAGCATCTGAAGACCTAAGTTGGTAAATGGAGAGACTGTTCATTTTTGAGCAGCTTAGCTGAAAAGAGAATTTTACAGCATGCTTTGGAGGAGGCAGATTTTGGTAAAAGGGAAAAACCCCTAGAGCTTCCCAGCTAGGAGTGCAAACAAATAAATGGGGGAGAACTACTAAAATAACTGTCTTCCTATTTGTCTATTGTAGAGCAATGAGGCAAGTAACTTCTCAAGAAAAGATTAAAGCTGGTAAAAACACATACAGTGAATAATGCCTAAATGATTGCCACTATTAAGGGGAAAGTAGACTTACTGCTTTTACTAACATTTATAGCTCATTCTCAAGACTTAAAAAGAATCCCGAAATAACTGTATGTATATAAATTGGAAAGCAAGAACTCACTTTGGACAACAAAAACTGTTAGCATTTACTTTACCTTAAGTAGTATTACCTGTGTTTGAAAATTCCCTATAAATACAGCACCCACAGGAATACTATTAGTGTCCTGCTTTAGAGAAAAAATGGCAACAGGGACTCCTTTCTGCTCTTTTGTGGTGACAGTTCAAACCACAATGGTTTGGTGTTAATTTTTGGGCAATGTTTCTCGTTGCAGAGAAAAACATCCTTTTCAAAAAACAACATGCTTAACTTTGCTCCCTTGAAAACTAAGTGGGTAAAACTTGGTGCATTACTTTGTATGGGGAATGTTCAAGAAAACATCTAACTTAATTAGGAGGGTTTTTAGAACCTTCTGGAGGATTTAATACATCAAATTATTAGTGCATTTTCATATATGCTGATTATATTAACTTGCACTAGTTTTCCTCCTGATCTATTCCAATCAGTGACTAGACATGATTCTACGTTTAAAGCAAATGAACAAACACAATGTGAGTTGCTTCTCATTGCTACAAATCCACGTTACAGAATATAAAACAATATACTTGAAATTATATGAGGTACTGTAAACTATTCTGGATTAATGTGACATGCACTGTTATGCTTTTATTCTGACCATTACAGGCTTCTCTGAATCTTTTTAAAATCCGTTTCATTTTTCAGCCATTGTAGAATGAGCTCTCGTGAAGTGAGTCTTCTGGTCATTAGTATGAACTAATGAGGCTTTTCTTGAGGACTAGTGACCTACATCAGGCGCAAACAACCTGTGACGTGTTTGGCTGATTGAACTTTTTTCTCTTCTTTCTGTATGGAGTGAAGAAAATTTTTATTCATAATAATGTGCTTCACAACGCCATGGTTTAGGCTCTCAGCTGGACCTCGTGGGTTTTTATCTGGATTACTTATGGATGGGATTGCAAAAAGGGAAAGATGTCAGATTTTTATAGTGGCAGGATTATCAGAAATGCCAGCCTTCCTCTGTTCTTCAGTTTCCCAAAGACCTTGGGCTCTGAACCTCTGGTTAGGGTTTATCCTATGGAATAACTGAAATGCCAAGGGGAGAAAACTCCTGATGCCCATGGGCTCTAGCAAGGTACTGCAAAGTAGGAAGGTCAGGAAGGTTGGGGCTGCCTTCATGCTGTGTCCAAACAACAGCATGATCAGGCCAGGGCAGTTCCACAAAAAATATCTTGGCACTATATGGGCTTCAGCAGCTGCCAGCCACTAGTTCCTGTCCTGTGCATCCGAGGAACTGATCAGACTGAAAAATAATCAGTGCTTCTCTAAATAATTGTTATTTCCTTGACTCTGTTTAGCATGTAGAACTGAGAGGTTTATTTTTTCCCTGTGTGAAGCCCAAGTGCTGATTTCACAGCGCCTCGCAGGAGGCGTTGGTCTGTGGTTAACCACCCAGTACATTTTTTGCCTTTTAAGCCCAATGTTTAGGTGTTAAGTGTTTTTTTTTTTCTTTCCGAAGAGTAAACTTGGATAACTTGGTCTAGCTGTTTAGAATCCTAAGTGTTCACTGAATAAAATGCCAATGAGCAGAGAGAGAGAGAGCATTTCAGGTGGTCCTGAGTGACATTCCTGGTGCGCGGGATATTCCTGATGGGTATCTGCAAGCCCTCCATGCTGAGCTCCCTGTATCTTCCTGGCCAGTGACACCTGAAGCACTTGGTCCTGTTCGAGGGACAGATGCACAGTCTGGCCTATTTTGTCCCAAGCTGCCTTGGTGGTGATGATTTCCCCCTGTTCCTCTTGCTGATGTGGCTGATGGTGGTTTGAGCCCCCAAGAACAGAGGGAGGAGGTGCTCAACCCAAGTCAGCTGTGTCTGGGGTGGCAGGTGGCTTCTGATGAAAGGATGGAAGGGGACCTTAGCTGTCACCACCACCTCAGGATTTGGAACAAAAGCCATTGTTGAATGAACTTCTTTCCATTTTCCCTAAAGCTGATGGTGGAACCAAAATATGTGAAGTTGTTCTTAAAGGGAATCGCAGTTTCTTTCTGCTACTGCTGTCTTCTCCCCTGGGTTAAATTTGAAGGCACCGAGTCCCCCCTTTTCCTGTGCTCTGTTTTGCAGCTTCTCACAAATACATTCTTGAATTACTTTTCAAACATGGCAGAATTTGACTTTTTAAAAGTCAATTCTACTCCACTGCCAGTTTTCCAAAAGCAGGTCTTTAACCTACGAAAAGGAACTGGGAATATTTTGCTCTGCCTATCCTAACATTTCAGAGGACATCCCAAGACCCTCAGTGGACCTGACTGAGGAAGCTTTATGTAAACAAAAGCATCACATTTTGGTGTAAGTGGGTCTCTAAAAAGACCGTAAATAAAATATTTCTGTTTTCACAATTAAATTTGACTTCCCTCCTTCCCCCTCCTCCCCTTTGGAATTGGTGTGTGACACTGGTTATGTTATAGGCAGCTTGAAATATCAAAGCCTTGTTTTGTGCTCCAGCTTTGGTTTGTGCGCTCCAGGCGGATTCCATTTGTATTATGCTGGCTAGCTTGTATTATTTCAGCTTTATAAAGCCAAATTCTTCTGCAAGGAATATTTTTTAAAGTAATTGGACCCGGTGTTGTGCATTTCAGATACCAGCTTCATCTTGACTGCTTAGGAAAAAAAAAAATCACGATATGAAGGATACTGTTTTAAGTTAAATGCTTCACTTGGAGAAGCATATTTTTAGATATCTTTAAAAATTGCAGGAAACCGGTGCCTGTTCAAATATTTTTGCTATTGTTTCTAACTGGAACCATCACTTTTCAATGAATCAAATGATTAGGATTAGAATCAAAATATGATAGTTTTAAATATATTGGTAGGGAAATGCAAAACTGAGGGGAAAAAATACAGACTGTACTGAGAAAGGTGTGGTTATCTTGTGTGGTCTCATTATGAAACTTCTGTCCCACAGGAGGGAATCCCCACCTCTCCCCAAGCAAGGAAAAAATTGAATGTATCTTTCATTTTAAAATCTGGAACCGCAAACAGCAATTTTTCCATCTGTATCTTAAATAAGGAAAACTTATGCTTACAAAGCCACTTAAAAATACAGGGTAAAAGCTTAAAATCCAGTAAGATTTAAAGTTAGTTTTAATGGGCCTGCAGGCTATTTGTATCACTCATCTACAATTTGGTATCAATAGATATTAAAAATTCATTTCTTTCTGTATGTAAAATAAGCTTTGCTTGTTGGTTGGGGGCTAGCTGCTACTTCAGTGGAAGTGGAAAGACTTGACCCTCACATTAACATGGCTGGGTTTTTTTTTTTTGAAGGGCTGCTCTAAGCTTTAAAGCAGTAGCTTAAATTGGAACTCAAGAAACCTCAGTGTTGTAACAAAGGGAAGGTACCTTGCTCCCAGAGTAGTCCAAGCTTGGTTAGACAGAGGGCCAGAACTCCTCCCTCTGGACTCATCTGCTCGCTCCTCTTGGCACTGCTGACATAACTGTACATGTGTAGAGTAAGCAGAGAAGTCAACTATTTGTTTCCTCTTCTCCCTAATCTCATGTGTCCTGTCCCTTTCTTCAGGAAGTGTGGTCCATGCTGATGTATGTGTTGGGGCACTGGTAGCTGGCTTTGTTAGCTTTCACGTGGGGTGTATGGGATGAGGCACAGCTTGGAAAATCCAGCTTTGTGAACACTGAACACTAAAGCCTGACAGTATCTGCCCTGTAGAAATGCTATCAGGAACATCTTCTACAAAAATTCTTGCAAGAACCAAGTTCGTGGTAGGTTTCAGATCCCACTTATCGTCATCAGTGCCAAGTGGATTCTCTCCATACACCCCTTCCACCTCCCTGCTTCAAGGTCATCCTATAGCATGTTGTTTACCAGGGGGTAGGACATGACTGCCAGTGTGAGCTAGCTTAATTTTGCACTGGAGCTTTGTGTCCCAGACAAAAATCCAGGCTGATTCTGCATAAAAACTCCCCCAGGAAAGTTGCAAAGCTTGTTTTAAAGGCTGGAAAGCTTTGGGGGGAAGGCACTATGCAAGCAGTAGGATCTGTCCTCTGGAAGTCAGTTCATATGTGTGTGGTTTTCTTTATTATTGGCAGGAGAAAGTCAATCTGTGTGTGTTATTTTTTATTACCAGCTGGAGCAAAGATGAGTCAGTCACACAGGGCACACAAGTCCCCGCTTATGTTGCCTCTCTGTTCTGCTGGAGGAATGCTGAGCTCACTAATAATCACACAATTCAATTGACCATCATGAGGATGCAGAATCACCCTGGATTTGGACTGTTTTCTGTTCTGCTGCGAATGCACCAGAATGTACAGTCCTGCGCTCGCTCTCAGGGCTGCAACTGTAGCATTTGTGAGAGTAGAAATTGTCTTTAAAGACTGCAGGAATAAGTACTGCAGGAAGCAGTTTTGGTGTTTCTTGTTTTTTCCACTGAAATGATAGGGGTAGTTTCCTAAAAATTGCATTTCTAAGTGGAACTGGTTTTGGATATTGTGCTAATAAGCTACTGGAGCTGTCTAATGCTGCTGACTTATTTAAAAAAAACCATCCAAACACAAGCTTTCAAAACAAAACCACAATTTCCTTTTGTCTATAAAATCAATTTCCTTCTCTTTATTTACTCAACTTGAACCAGACATGTTTTCACAACAGAAGTGGTTTTGTATTGCGTTTGGTGCACGTGTAATGTGCTCCTGGTAGTTGCCCAGTCATGTTCTCTTCCTGCATGTGCAATTTGGAAGGGTGTATTTCTTCTCCAAATGGTTATCTCCTGAAGCAGAGGAGCTAAAGACCACTTGGGGGTGCCTGTAGCTGTCCTGGGCAGAAAGCAGGTGGTGTTTTGGTGAGGGTTCCCTGTTACATGTAAGCAGCGGATGTTACACAGATGGCTTCACAGTGGATATGTGCTGGGGCTCTAACTAGCCTTGAGGATGTTTGTCCTCAAAATCCTTGGTATGTTCAAATCCCTTTGAATGCTTTGGCAACAGCTGTTGATGCAATATGCAAAGCCTAACCCCTTGCCTAGAGTTAGTAAACATGATTAGTTTGATTTCTCTGAGGCTTGAAGTTCCTTTATGTTGTCATTTGCTGAAATCACAAGGAAGTTAAGCTCCTAATTCAGATCTGTAAGTGCTACAAATGCCTAGCAAACTTGAAGAAAGCTGTAGCCAGTGATACTGGGATGTAGCTACTTATCCCAGGGGAAAACTTAAAATCAACAAATGCCTGGTGAAGAAGCATAAGAGAAAAAAAAATCCAATTTTCAGAAAAAGTGGCTAATATTATACACAGAGGCTGAGAATTTTGCTGCCAATATAATAACTTGTATGAAACTGTGAAGTATACCTTCTGTATACCTTCTGTAGAGTAACATATCCTACTAAGATGGGGGAGGAAACACAACACCCCAAAACCTCTGTGAAACAGGAAAATTATGAGGCCATTTAACTCCAGTGCTATCAATAAATTATTATGTGTGCGTGTGGGACTTCCCCCTGCAGAATCAAGAAAAAGCCCAATGAACACCACTTTTGTGAATATAAGAGGAAACTAAAACCCAAGAACATTCCCTTTTATGGCAGGTTTTAAATCGTATGAGTCAGGGTGAAATCATCACTTGACTGAGACCCATTTGACAGGAATGCTGCAGGTGGGTGTTTTGCTGAAGGTGTTTAGGAGCTGAAGTGGTATTGTGCTACATGGATAATAAAGCACCTAGGGTATTCAGTGGAAAGTGTAATATGAATAGGACTCAAATACCACGTGTCCTCATGGTAGAGAAGCAGTTGCACAGGGCAGATTATTTTGTTTAGTTACACCCTGTAGAAATCGTAAAAAAGCTGGCATAAATGGACAGAATGGGTTGCAGTTATCACTGCACAAGGAAATACAGGGACTTCAGATTTCCATTCATCATTCAGGAAACGACACAGAACTAGTTAAGGTGCTATAACTCCTCTACGACTATTTTGAAAAAATAGAGAAGCTTAAATTTTTAGTATTTGAACTATCCAAGGATAGAAGTGATTTCGGTTACATCTGTTAATTGCTGGAGAGCTTCATGACAGGCTTATTAACAACTTTGCGGTAATTGAACAAACAGAAGAGTAAAATCCTTCGTCCAAGGATTATGGAAGATGAGTCATCATTGTATCAGGCATAGATTAAAGTATCTTGTATGAAATAGGGTCTTACTGCAGGATTTTACATGGAACAACTGCGAGAGATTAAATTGGATTGAAAAAAAATGAAATGCATGCAGCTTTAAAAAAAAAAAGAGAGAGAGAGAAAGAGTGTGAAATAGCACTTAGGTTAAATTTAATATCTAGGGAAACAAAGAGGAGAGATTTCTAAGCTTTGTAAAGCTTTGTGCTACCAGTGGTCAGTAAGAGAAGATGCAAAGGACTTGGGCAGGATGCCTGATATTCCTCACGTAGAAGAGCCCATGTGGCAATCCCAAATCTGAAATAGGCAGGGGACTCATTCTGAGCTCGCCAGTTCATCATTCTTCTGGTGTTACCCTGGGATCACAGCAATTCCCTTGGACAGAGAAAAACATGTTGGCCTTGTGAATGGGATACAGAGCATTTGTTCCAAGACGTGTACGGATCACCAAAAATATGCTGAGGTTTGTTTTGGTGTCGAATGAATGCTCAGGATAGCCTTCATGAGGTTATAGACTGCTTCGTAATCCCACGGTGCCCAAAGCACCAGGAGACACTTGGATAGCTGGCTGTAATAGCAATAGGACAAAGAACTGATGCCAAAATGGTCTTTGTTGGCCAGTGTGAGTCTTTGCTGGAGATAATGCCTTAAGGCATGGATTACGACCCAGTGCAAGCTGCCCTGTGTGGTGCTGCCATGAGCACTTGCACTTGGACCACCAGCTACTGCCCTCTTTCTCTTCTCCACAAGAACCCTTCAACTGTGGCACCAGGAAGGTGGCTCCTACAGAACTCTGGCCACACGTTCTCCAGGAACGGATGGGAAAGCCACTTGAATAAAAAAAAAGTACCATCTGGAGATTTCTGCACTAAGCAAGGACAATTTCTTACATAAACATTATACACTCATACTACAGACACGGGTTTTCAAAGTGCAATGCCTGTCCCAACAAGTTCCTTTGTATTTTAGGGAATGACAGCCATTCCACAAAGACCTGGATGGACACATTGGGAGGAATCCCTATTTTGTTGCAGTAGATTGCCTCTCTGATTACTATAATGAGCAATTCAGACCAGAGACAAATTCTTCAGTACAAGTGGTATAAGTGTTAATGTTAGGTTTCAAGGCAGGTATTCCTATAGGTGACAAATAAACACAATTCCCATCCAAAGGAAATGAAGTTTTATTAAAAAGCAGGAGAGACCATGTCGCTCCCTCTACTTCCTTCCTGATCTACTCTTCTCAGTGCAAAAGAAATAAAAACACTTATGAGAAAAAAATGAAATACTATCAGTCAGAGAGTGAGTTTTTGGTAATATAAACTGAAAGTTTGATGTTACTCAAACCCACCAGCTTTTTACCATAGCAGATATATGGCATTACATCAAGCATTGCTTGCTGTAAAATATCTAAAGTTCCACATTTCAGATATACTACTTTCATTGCATGGCTGTTTCCCATAAAGACAAAGGTAGCAATTCCTGAATATTTCTTTTTCTGTTGCTTCTTCAAAATGCAGCCAGTATTCTGTAAAGTGAAATAGCTGATATTCAGAATACGCTGTATTTAACTAGCTGCAAGGTAATATTTGGAAAAAGGCATGGGATGCTAGCTCTATAAAACTCCTGTTTAGTCCATTTATTGAACTTCTGATGAAGCTGTTTAGTTAGCTGTATTTAACAGACGTGTAGCTTAGTATGGGATGTAACAAGAAAGTCTTTGCAAACCTTATCCCACCGACCAGTTGAAGTGTGTGATGTTGGAGGCCTCTGACAGGAATGTTAGAAGAGCGGGGAGAACTTACTCAAGTAAAATTTAACATACAACTGCTGGGTGATGTGTTCACTCTCCCTGCAGAGGGTATCTACAAAGAGATATATTACCTATTACAGTCTTTTTTATGCATCCAAATTGCTTTATGCTTAAAGGAGGATTAAGAAACGGGTAGTTGGCAACCATGGAATTGCAGCCTGAACCTTCAGCCTGATGTTAGGATATTTCTACATTAAAACTACCCATGGTTCTGTGGAGCGTATATGTAATGTCCTATGGTTCTGATCCGACCAGGATTATATCTCCATGGAAACTTTACCATTAGCCTCTTGCACATCATTTTGACAGCAATCAAAAAAAAAAAGAACCCAACAGTATCTGCAAGAGAGAATATAGATGTTAGAGGATACTTGTCTATGTCTTAATACATGAAAATAGCTCAGGTTTATAGTTCTCTGCCCCAGTGCTGGAAAGAGTTAGACTTTTCCTGGAATTCCACTTGCAAAGTCTTATTTGCATGATAGAATTTAATTATCTGATAGATCCTGTTGTCTTCAGTTACTTCGAGCATGTATGTTAGGCAGGTACTTCATGCTTAGTGAGCCCTGACTACTCACCCTCATTTACTGTGGTGAATGGAAAGAGAAGACAATTATCTCTCTAATTTGATTCATAGAATCTGTGAGTGAAGTCTTGGATGTTGCAGCTTCTTCTGCCCTTGAGGAAAACTTAGACAGTGGCAAGGAAGGAGTAGCCTCAGCAGCTCAAGAGCTTTCTGACACAGCCTCCGAGAGCCAGGACGCTGATGCTGAGGAGTCGTGGCAAACTGCAGAAGGTGCAAGAGTACAGCTGGGTCTGAAATGCCTTGTCCCTGAAAAGCTGATGGCTGTGTGCACTGAACTGGCTGCAAGAGCATGCAGAGCTCAAGTGGTGCAACGTGGCTGCCCGTGCTGGCTGTGTTTGGCATCGTAGTGTTAGCAGAAAATCTAGTTTTGAAACTATGTGCTGTGCAGTAGGAATAGGTTGTTACTAAGTTGGATCATGGTGGTGTGTTGAGCTCAGTGCCCTGCTAAGTAAGTGGCTAGATGTGAACTTCATTAAGAACAAGAAATTCTCCTTGTGCTGCCTGTAACACATTTTTTTCAGCATCTGACTTAATTTGAAAGATGGAATTTTCTAAAATTACGTGGGTGTAAATAAAAATATAGCTCGTGTGGTATTAATAAACCTTGCAGTGTTTCGATGGAGCAGTAAACAATCTTATATTATTGCTATTGAAGTTGAATGATGTAACTGAATGCAAAGAAAAATGTGTATTAGAATCATCACTGTGGAGATTTTCAAAGGAGTTTAGAATTTTGGCCTCTAAACTCTTTTAAAACTAGAATTAAAAAGCTAAAAGAAAAAGTGTCTGTATACCTAATATGACTTTGTAAATTGTATCCCTTTAGTCCAAAGGATCCTTTGGACTAAAGGAAACAACTTACTTGACTATTTTTCATTGAATAAGTTGTTTCCAATGTTTTTCACTGGTGTTTTGTCTCCATTTTCAGTTTCTGAGGAGGAGAAGACACCTGAAGAATCCGCTAAAGACCCCTAAAGGTACACAGTACAGTTGCAGCACGTGGTTTCCTGCTCTTCACCTATCTTTTTTTCTCAGTTAGTGGCAATTTGCAGCATGTGGTAAGTCTGCACATGCACTGTGATGGTGAATTTGTATTTCTGCTCCCAACAAAAAAAGAACTTTATTGAAGTATTTCTTCATTTTGGGGAACCGTTGCTGGCATCTTTTAGAGGCTTGGAAGCAAAACTTTCCTATCTCAATTGTCATGTTGGGTTTTATCCAACGCAAAATGGATAAAGACCTGAGATTTGTAGCTTTCTTCTAGGCAAAAATATTCTTTGGACTTTTGATTTAAATTATACAGCTACTGGACTTCTGAATTATTGGTCTATACAATAGAGCAATAGCCTTCTGGATGTTTTATTTTAAACACACTTTTTCACAATTAGTGTATCTGCACTTTTAGTTTGTGCTAATGAAAATTACTGAATATAATACTCATTCTATTTTGCTAGTGTCTTTGTCAGTTGGTTTTTGTTTTTTTTTTTTCATTGTCAGAAAAGTTGTGCCTCCCAAGGTTGTTATTTTTGCTCAAAGTGAAAGCTAAGGGTACCTGAGGGTATCACATCAGGAAACCAAGTTACCAAGAAATTGTCTCCGCTATGGAACACATAAATGCAGTGATATAGAGAAAGAAACTGAGTTCAGAATCTTTTTTTTTCCCTTGTAAACATCTGGCAACCCCACAAATTGTCTCATTGCTATTCCGGATTTTCATTCAGACAACAAATACCCAGTATTAGCCCATTCAATTAATGAAGGCAGAGACAGTAATTGAAAAGGGTGGGAGTGGCAGGGAAGGCAAGCTGTGGGAAGCACTTTTGAGGGAACAAATTGGAAATAGATGAAAAAATAGATTAATCTGCCACCAGAATACAGGTCCACTGAATTCTGCTTAAACTGCTTGGACTATTTTTTGATCAAAAACTACTTTTTATGAGTATAGCATCACAAGGCTGCAAAAGGGTCTGTTATTGAGCTCCAATTTGATCTTGTTGGGGATGGGGAAGAGATTTATAAAACATTTTACTACTTAGTGCTGAAAGATTACTGCCTGTCATTTTACCAATGTACAAGTCAAGAACCGTGTTGCATTCCTAGTCAGGAAAGAATATTTTCTTCCTGTTATTTTTCTGTGTGTTTGTTTTGATTGTAAGCACTTTGGAGTAAGGAGCGTGACTTCTGCATTGAAAACATCATACTTTTTAAGGAATTCAAGGCAAAGAAAAAGAAACAAAAAAAATGCTGATGTGAGAATCAAATCATTATACAGTTAATTTTTTTAAAAAATACTAATTATTTGGCGAAGGGATAGAAGTGGTAGTGATGGAGTAAATCCTCAGATAAAGCCTTAAGTTGCTGCTGAGAGCGTGCCAGAGTAAGGATGTACAGTTCTACTGTGTGTGGCTGTTGGCCCCAAACTGACACTGCTATGGAGCTACTTATATCAGTAATCTCAGCAAACACAATTGGTTTACTCTGTGCTTAAAGTTAAGCAAGTGGCTATTTGTGGAAGTAAGACTTAGTGGAATGTGTCCAGCACGCAGGTGAATTCACTTGTACCTGAGCAACGCTGATGAAGATTCGGGATTCCTTGAAATCTGGCTTCCTTGGTAGAAACAGAGCAAGTTTTCACAAGCCATCAGATAAGCATGATTTACAGAGCAGTAGTGGTTATATGCTGTAATTCACTCAACTGATAACCCACAGTCGAATTTACAGGGTGCTTGGAATGTTTGGTCGCGTTTGTTGCTAAACATCACTTCTTGTTGCTTCCTCTAAACCAAGATTCTTTTTTCTGTTCCCCAGTAAGCAGTGCTGAAGGCTTTGAAAAGTTTAACGGAAATATTTGTGGCAATCAACCAGCTGATTCCTGTGTGAAACCTCATACTCTTCCTTGGAGACATAAAAGAAACTGTGCAGTTTGTCGTGCCACACACTGCTCATTAGGACCAGTATTCAGTGCTGCAACAGATAAGATTTAAGTTGCTTAGAGAGACGCTTCTGTGATTAACATCTCTGCTGTAGAAAGTAGCACCCAGTCAAAGCACCACTCAGCATGTGCTAAATGCATGTGCTAAGAGAAGCAGTAGACTTAACTAAACCATGCCAGGAGAACTCCTTCTAGGTCTTTGTTGTCTCGTTATGTACATTGATTTCTTACTCTTGGTCCAAACTGCTGTGCATAGTTACACCTTTAACATTCCATGCTAAAATGTAAGTAAAGGGTTTTAAATCAAGTAAAAATCTTTTAAAAATTACATGTTAGCGTTTTTAAATTGGATCACGGGGAAAACAGCAACCTGTTTGCTCTCAAGTTTGGATTTAAGATTGTAAGCATGGGACATCTGGCTGTACAATATCTAATTTTCCCCCTGCATAAACATTTCAGATACTACCCTTCCTTGCACAATAATATCCAGGACTAAACATTTTTAAGGCTCCTTCTTTGGGAAGAAAACCTGTTTGCAAGTACTACCAATAGGTACTTTATAGCATGACAATCAAAATAACGCCAGCTGATGTTACTGATCATGGATCGAAGTGGTGGCTCCTGCCTCGGGGATGCTGGGCTCTGCTCCTACCAAATCTCAAAATCCCAATGGAAGGCTGTGCAACAGGTGTTCAAATGGACAAGGATTCTTAGGGGCTAAGAAAGAACAGAATAGATAAATAATCTTGTGTTCTTAGTATTAACTTCATAGAGAATACATCTATTATGAATAATGGATTTGTATGACACTGTTCTCCTAACCCTCCGTTGTGCTAAGTGCATGAGTGTGCATCTAAGACAAAATGCTGAGACCCATTACAGCCACCACAGAATGGCAACAACTCTAAACCAGAGCCAAAAAAGGTATATTATATACTATTTATATAGAAAGTGTGCTTTATAAGGTGTATCTGACTCTTTTCTCTCCAAGCAGAACTCTGGAAAATGTTGAAAGGGAAATGACAGCATTATGACATTCCTACCCATGGCACAAAGCAACACATGCTGCTTCCCCCATCATAAAGCAAATTATAATAGTGTTCCAACAAAAATATAGCCCGTTGCCCCTGGACCTGCTTAGGAATAACTGGAATAATGCGGAGGCAAAAGCAGGCTCCTGAGCTTCGAGAAGAAATACTACGGCCTTCTGCTTAAAGGATAAAGCCACTGTGATTAAAAGCAATTTTTGTAGACAAAGCTGCTGGAATAAAAGTCTTAGACTGATATTTTGTTGGATAAGAGTCTCTCATTATTTATCTGGTAGATTAAACATCCTGTGACGGATGCATACTCTTAAATGTTCTATTTCTTAATTTTCACTTATTCCCAGTGAAAGAAGCTGTTTTTCTGCAGCAAGCAGCAGGGTTCCTGAAATCATAGGCTTTGCTGAATGGCCCTTTATCTCTGGAACTGCTCTGGTACATGGCAAAATACGTTAGCCCTTCGGAACAGCTGCCTGAAGGATTGAATCACAAACTGTGGTGAGCTTTCCAAAGCTTTTAATCCCTCCAATTTTAAAAAAAAAATTGAGTCCCAGGATAGCTTTATGTCAGGGATCCTCTTTTTTGTTTGTTTTGTTTAGGTTTTTTAATTAAAAAGAAAAAAAAAAAAGAAAAAAAAAATTACTCTTGAAAGCCAAAGGAACTAGGAATATATTATGAACTCTAGCTGTGATGACATGTAGCACAGCATGATCTGCTTCAGCTCTTGATTATCCTAGATTAAAAACAGAGATATTTTGCAATTCACAGAGATCTGGCCATCGCTGAATATTTTCATCAGTCTTGCTAGTATCGAGTCTAATTACCACATAAATAAATATTTCTCTGTCCTTCACCTTCAAAAAAGTGAATTTTTGAGTTGCTGCACAAAGGCTGTGACCAACCATAGGAAATGTTGAAAGGGTGTTGTTGAAATGGCTCGTTAAGGAGAACCAGGCCACAGCAGAGAACAGGCATAACACAAGACTAAAGGAGGTGGGAGCAAAGGTTTGTTCACGAGAATACACTTCAAAGGCCAAAGTAAAACTTGAGATTCACAAATTTGTCCAAACTGCTCGTTTCTCCTTTGCTGTCAGCAAGTATCTGTGGAAACACCTGGCAAAGCATTTCACCCCCCTCTAGCGCTGGTTATCGTGAAGGGGGACAGCCTGCTGCTGCTGCCAGCTGAAAACTCTGGAGACAGATTAAGTCCATCTAACAGCTTCAGGTTTACTCTTTGCCTGTGTTGACGTAAATAGAGAGTTTCAATTCCATATTCATTTACTTCTTCAAAACAAAAGGCAATTACTTAAAAAGACAGTTCAAACTGCAAGTTGGTACTCAACACTTGGACTATCTGAGAGTGAAATACGTTAATTGGGATTTTTTGTGCCTGTGCAGCAAACTTTGATGATGTGACAAGATACTACTTTTTATCTACTTTTCTAGGGAAAAAAAATCACCAAAAAACCCCCAGCTAAACAACCCAAACCCAAACCAAACCAAACCAAACAAACAAAACCCCAAAATGCACACCAAAAAACCCCAAAGACAAAACCTCAGTGAACTCCAACTAAGCCAAGAATATGCTGTGATTTTTTCCCCCTCACCTGTTGGCCTCTCTCCCTCAAACATTTTGAACCACCTAGCCACCCCAACTTCTGTTTTACCAGACAGGTGGGAGGGACACAAAGTTCCTACCAGCTGAGTGATGACTGAGGAGATCAGTAGCTAAAATGAGTTACTTGATGTGTTTTTCAGCAGATAAGCAAATTTATGATGCACCTCTGCAGCACTGGCTACAATCGGCTACTGCAGGTGCCATTTCCTCTCTGCAGGTGCTGTTCCCTCTCTGCAGGTGCTAAAAAACTGAGCCAGCAGTGCTGCAGGAGAGAGCTGAGAGGATATAGGCACGTACAGCATGAGGGAAGACGAGCAGGGACAGGAAGAATTTTGTGTGAAAGGACACAGGAGCTCACTTTGTCTGCTGCACGTGGCTTAGCTCATTTCCATGGAGTGCCATCCCTATTGCCACGCAGACAATTCTGCTCTTGAGGAAGCTGTTTCTTGATTGTGTGCTTTTCTTTCTTGTCCTGCTCACCTGCTGCAGAAGATGGAAGCTGTGCAGGATGATGGAATTTAATTCCATCCTAGAGTGACAGGCATCGAACATTACCACTGGTTAACTGGATTCTCCTGCATTCTGAGCTTTACTCCTTTTTTTGGGATGCTGCAGGAGATGTTGCCTCCTCTAACTCTATTGGAGGGGGAGAAGGGCTAAAAGTAGAGGTTTCTGTGCTGGAGTTATTTCTGCTATTTGCTTTAACTACGGGTAATTAAACAGGTTGTAGAAACAGCATGATCTGCTTGTCGTTCAGGTGTCTGCAGATGTTCTGCACTTCCTCTTGACGTTTTACTGAACTCTAATGAGGGCTTTTGCAAGCTCTGGAAGGCTGTTTGTGATTAATGCTTAACAGCTCCTGCACAGCACACAAACAGGAAGCTTCTGAGGAATAGAAGACTCTTCTTCATGTGGTCAGTTAATTATTTGCATCAGCTTCATGTGCAGATCCAGTCTCTTAAATACCTAAAAATCTTAGGTTTTTTAGTGATAGTTTTCCTTATTTTAAAACCTTCATGACAGTGATCTTCCTGAAGGTATATATGTGAGCTCTGCTTGTGTCCTTGGAAAAGTGTTCTACATTGCTGTAACTTCTGTGTTTCATCTCAGGAAGCTAGGCTGCCTGTGCATTCCCTTCTCAGTTCAGCAGTGACTGTGGTATGCAAACCAATCAAATTAAAGGGGAAAATACAGAGAATAAGTGGAAGATGAGTGGTAATAAGATAAGTGGTAATAAGTATCCAGATCATATTTCCCCTTTCCCTTTCTATCTCTGTAATTAAATTAAATTACTAAGGTCCGTGGAGATTCATCAATCAACTTCCCATAATGTGATTTTTTTTCCCCCTGGCTTTTCTTCCTGCATACTACTTCTTTCTCAGTAGTTAGTGGGAAATTTTATTCTCCAGTGAGGGCTAATTGAGAACAATTAACCATTGGACAACATGCACTGACATTATCAAGCAGAAGAGGGCAGTAAATCAAAAGCAGTATGATTGCTAAAACCTGGAACAGAGAAAGAATCCCCCATCCCCAAAATCTGGAGCTGAACAATACAGGAAGAAATGAATAATCTATGGTTTTTTCCACTGGAAAAAATCTGCTTGATTTTTTTTTTTAATTGTGGTTTGTGAATCTTTTCACTCCACTGTTTTAGTAGGTGACTAATTTCCAATGCAAAGTATTTGGTGCGAGAGGAGCCAAACCTGGAGTAAATGCTTAAGGCTTGACAGGTCTTGCCAATGGGAACACAAGGGGGGGTGGATGTTTCCATTTATATTATTAATGAAGTTCAATAAAATCAAAATCACTGCAGTCTCGCCCCTTTTCACTTACTATGAGTATTTGCAGCAGAAGGAAGTTACACAAACTACTCAGTCCTAGTTGTAAATGAAGAGAGAAGGACTTTAAAGTGTCTGAAGTTGTTACTTTATGAGAAAAACCTTAATGGCTTGATTTCCACCCCCTGCCTGTTACCTTTCAGCATGTCTCTTCTCAGAATCTTCTGTTCTGTACCAGTTCTGAGACATCCTCACTCAGCTCTGTCCGTATAAAGACATTTTCCATTTGCAGAGCTTGGCTGTTCCTAAATGAAAAGTAGTTTTCAATGCTGAAATATTATGCTATGGAAAGACAAATATGCCTTTGAGGACAATTAAGTTTTACTTTTTCTTTAAGTCAAACTAGTTAGTCTCTGTAAGGAATTTCTTCTTGTAAAACACCACCGTTTCCCAAAGGGTTTCCCTGTATAAGAAGGCTCCCTTGTGACCATTTTGTTTTCTGCTACATCTAAACTAAGAAAACATATATGCCATGTACATTCCATGTATTTTTGAGTGAAAATGAGGTTGTCCTCTTCCACACTTATTCTAACTTACTTTTTTCTTTCTAAAATAAACTGCTGTATTTTAAAGTCCATCTAATAGGCAGCAACAAACCACTTCTTCCTTTATTTCTGTATAATTCTTTCTATCTTAAAAGTGAGACAAATTTATTCAAGACTAAATCCTGCCTGCAACAGGCTTGTTTCAGCACTGCATCACTCCCCTGCTCTAATCACATAACTCCCATGTAATTAGTGGTGTTACAACCCCTGCTGAGGATCAGAAGCTTCTCGTGCTCACCTGCTCTACAAGCAAAGTAGCATTGCAGCTTTAAGGAAAGGAGGGGGTATGCTTGGCTGGGTTTTTTTGAGGGTTTGTTTTGTTTTATTTTATTCCTTCTAATTTGCATGCCATTAAGGGAAAATTATAAAGGAGCTGGTGAATTCAGAAAGGATTAGGCTTAGACATGCAATTTAAAGGCCTTTACTGTAAAATATAAGCTGCTTTAGTAGCATACATTATGAGTAAAATCAAGGGGGTAGGTAAGAAGTTTAAGTAAATTTGAGTTAAGCTGCCACTAGTCATGTGTCTTCATAGCACAGAAAATTTGCAACAAGTCTGAAGCTTTGCCTTAATTCTGCTGGATCTGGAGTTCTTCACAGATGGAACCTTTGTTTATTTGGTATTTCTCCTTGGCAAAAGAAATATGTGAATCAACAGATCTACAGACCTCAAATTAGGTCCCATATCCCTGCAAAAATAACTCCAAAAGCTAATTGGAACTAGACAATCTTCAATGTCCCTTCCAAACCAAACCATTAGATGATTCCACAATTTGGGGAAACATCTGTCCCTTTGTCATGGAAGAAACAGATACCCAGTGGCCCTTTCTGCACTCAGCATATGCAGCGTTGCTTGAGACTGGTACTAAAGAACTGTTCCAGTTATCAATAGTGTGTCAAAATAGCCACCTCCATTTGGGATCTGTCCAACTTGGTCCAGACAGAAAACCCTTTTCTGCACTGGGGTACAGCAACTCAAGAATAGGACTCTGTCCAGACTACTCCTGGTTCTTACCATTCCCAGTGATATTTTTCCACCAGCAATAATCTTTGAGCTCTCAGCTCACAATGTAATTTTTTTTTTCCTGTGAGGTCTTGGTAGGATCTTAGAGGTCATCTTTTATAACAGCAAGGCCACTCAAGTGTTTCAGGCTTGTGCTACTGAAGTGAGCGCTTTTGTGACAAACACACGCAACAAAATATCCATCCCAAACAGCCCATCCGGAATTTCCTTCCTGCTGGCACAGGCAGCTCCAGTAACGTGCAGAGCAGTAGCGAGTATGTCCTGCTGCACCCGAACAGAGAGGTTTTCTTCTTTTCCTGAGGTTTAACTTGGACCCATTGAAGGAAGAATAAGAATTAAAAAAAGCTGAAATCAACCAAACCCAAAAGAGTGAGCACATCAAGTCAGGACTAATTAAGAACTACAGACAAAACTGACAGCACTTAGGTCTGCCAGGCTGCAAGAAAATTGTCATTAAGGGCTAAAACTCCCACACAGCTGGACATATTTTCAGTCTATAACAAGACAATTTTTGCCAGGAACTCTTTAATCTCTTCCTCCTACCTTTTTCTTGACTTGCTCTTTACTTCCATTTATTTTGTACTATCATCTGCTATCTCAGATCTAAGCCCAAGGCCTATAAAACATGAACTCCCATCATCCACTGCCAATGAGATTTTAACTTTACAACTTTGTTACATTTTTTATACAATTTGCATGCTAGAACATTAAAATAATTACACTTTCTGATGTGCAAACACTGAACACTATTCTATAATTTCTAGCAGCAACACGGATGTCAGCTACATTTTTAATAAATGAGAACTTTTTTACCCATATACTTTGAGCCTTGCTTTTAATTAAAGGCAAACAAAATATCTAAAAGTGTTACCTCTTATCTCTTAAAGACCAGACAGAAAACTGAAATTTCATATTGGTTAATGTAAACCAGTAGCAAAATCTGTAATTGATGACATCCAAGTGTATGCGTGTAGTAGAAGCTCAATTTTGCTACGATGTGTGCTTTATTACAAAGTGACAGCTACTTTAACTTTACACCTCAGCAGTGGCCACTTACATAAGAGGCTGCTGGTTGCACCATCTATTATTAGTAATGCCTGACATGTTTTTGGAAAGAAAGAACCACCAATGTTTCCATGCTTCAGGGCACAGGACTGATATTTTTAGGGCTACCTTTATTGTCAGGGAGATGTTGGTGCCATCTCTGAGGAAAATAACTGCCCATGTTATATATCCTGGAAAACTCAAATTGTATGTGACCTGTCAAAGTCAGTCAGATTCCAGAACCTAAAGAACCCTGAAAGATTTTATTTCCTTAGGAAAGGAAGCTGATGCCCTGAAAACACAGAGGAAAGAAATAGTCAGTTCAGATGCATAAGGAAGAAGAGCCAGAGCTCTGGAGCAGTGGTTAAAGGCAGAAACTGAGGACTGAAAATCAGACTTGGTGGAGGAGGAGATGCACAGGAGCGCCAAGGGAGCAGTAGATGTCGGTGGTCAGATGGAAACTGAGATGTAGCAGAGAGGCACTTCTGCACACAGATGCAGGTGAGGAGCACGTGTGTGTGACTGTAGTGCCCGTGTGCACTGCTCAGGGCCGAGGGCTGCTGTTAGAAGGAGCGTGTCAGACTCCTGCAATGTACAGGCACAGCGGGGCCTCAATCAGTCTGAACAGAAACCTTCATCCTAGAGCTCCTTACAGCAAGTGGCTTCGCAATGCAGAAAGTCTCCTTGGCAGTGGAGGTTTTTTTCTGGCATAATGGTTAAAGCCCAATATTTGCAAAGGAGAAGACCAACCCTATTAAAAACTCCAGACCAGGTTGGATCAAGACAGTCTTATATATGTACTCTGCTTTGTGAGCAGAGTCTGACAGCGTGTCTCCTACTGCCAAGGGGGTAACAAAAGATGCATTATGAATTTGGCTGGCTTCAAAACCACGCGCTCTAGAAGACACCTGTGACTGGGTAAAACTGGAAAACAATACTTCAGCATTGCCCTGACAGGTCACTGCCTGGAGTTGGTTCTGTAGGCCTGAGGCTCCACAGCTGATTGTGTTGCAAAACGTGGAATACGCAAAAATTTTCTTAGGAAAGGATGTTCGTTGATGTTTGATTTTTGTATACTTTCAGGCCTAATCAACAAGAAGTGAGATTTAACCCATGAAACAGAGAGTGGCTAACAAGCTCTAAGTGATGTCCATGTGTTAGAAAAACAAATTACTCATTGATAGAATTGCTTTTTTAGAGTTTAGGGGCTGACATGCTTCAATGGCCTCAGACCTACGGAGAGCTTAACAAAACTTGGGAAGGAGGATGTAACACAAAGATGTGGACAAAAAGATGCAGAATTTAGGGGCCATCTGGCAGAACTCCCAAGATAAGGAGGAAACTAATAAACCCAAGTCAGCAACTGTGCTGGAATCAGCTCCGACTGGGTAAAAGGTAATTCCCTCAGGGGGAGATGGGAACCACCGACTCAGGGACCCCCGACCCAAGAAACGCACCCACCCAAGAGAAGAGAAAGACCGAACATGGGGACTAATTACTATGAGAAGAGAGAGAATCATTAACCAATAGGAGATAGAATACTAATTAATAAGAGAACTATGCAACTTGTAGCCAATGAACACTAATTCCTTTGTCTGCTAAAATGTACACATAGTAAAAGCTTTTGATCGTCGGGGATGCTCGTTCTGCAGAAACCTCCACCTCGCAGAATAAACAGTCTCTCTTTCCCACACCAGACCCCTGCGTTTAGAGAGCTCCTGGAACCGGCAGCAACCAGACACACGGACAGCTCGTTCTGTCCGTGAGGAGACCGCCGCGCCCGCGGCGCTGGGAGCAGGCACCTGCTCCGGCACGGGGCTCAGGGGGAAAACCCCGGCGCAGCAGGGGTCTCGATGCCGCTCAGCCTCGCCCTTTGTGGTCCGGAGCAGGGGGGACGGACGGACACCACGGCCCCGGGGACGCTCCCGGCGCGGCCGCCGCTCCCTCAGGAGCTCCCCGTCCCCGTGTCGGCCGGGCCCGCGCAGGCGCGGAGCGGCCCCGCCTGCCCGCAGCGCCCCCGCGCGCCCGGCGCTGGCGCGGGGGGGGCCGGGCCGGGCCGGGCAGGTCGCGCCGCTGCGCCCCCGCCCCTCCCGCCCCGGCCCGGCCCCGGCCCGGCCCGGCTCTGCCCGGGCGGCGCCCGCCGCCTCCCGCTCCCGGCCTGCGCGGCCCAACGGGTGCGGCCTCCGCCCGCACGGATACGGTAAGGGCGCGGCGAGCCGCCGGCTCCGGCTCCTGCCGCCGCGGCGGCGCTGACAGGCGGCCCTGCGCGGGGAGGGGGCGGCCGCGCCGCGCGGGGGCCGTGAGGGGCGGCCGGGGCGCGTGGGGCGGCCGCGGGGGCGGCGGGGCCGGGGGGTCGCTCCGGCGGCACCTCCCGCCCCCCGCCCTGCCCTGCCCTGCCCTGCCCCGCCGCACTTTCGGTTCCGCGCGGGGCGCGGCGGGGCGGCCGCGGGGCCGGAGGGGCCGCCCCGGGTCCCCCCTCAGCCCAGCGGGGTCCGCGCTCGGCGGCGGGGCGGGCGGTGCACGCCGGCTGTCAGTGTAAACACAGCCCCGGGGCGGCCGCGGCCTCCCGGGCCGGGCCCGCAGCACCCCGGGCCGGGCTGGGCGCGGGTGGGCGGCGGGAAGGGGGAGGCGGCCGGGGCAGCGCCGGGGGGGGCAGCGCCAGGGGGGCAGCGCGTTGTTTACACGGGGCGCCGTGAGAACATGGCAGCCCGGGCGTGCGGGCCGCTCGCTGTCATGCGTGTGTGTGCTCGCTCCTCCCGGCCCCGCGATCGGCGCCCAGCACCCCGCGCCGCTCTCACCCTGCATAAAGGGCCGGAGTCTGCCGTGTTCGTCGTTATACCGTGAGCCCAGTCCGTGTTTATCTGTTACCCTTTTTGGCCGTGTTCCCTCTCTTCTCTCTCTCTCTCTCTCTCTCTCTCTCTCTCTCTCTCTCTCTCTCCGCTTAACTAATTCGGGTCTTCGTTTTGCTCGCTCCCTCCCCTTATGGCTGGGCACTGTCATCTTCCTTGTCACTTTTCTGTAATCGTTTAACTTCTTTAGCAAAGGCAGCAAAACCTTACCTTACACACGGCCAATTCGTGAGGACGGTTCTGGGTCTGATCCGAATTCCTCTCTTCCTCCTTCTGCTTTCACTCCATCTCTGACAGTGGACAGGATCAGTTGCTTTAGGAAAGGTTCTGGGAACAGGATGGTTGTTTTGTGTGGTACTATCAGTGACAAACCCTTTCCGTACTCTTTTTCTGAAACCGTCTCTTAGGTTTCACTGATATCTGGTTCAGAAGGTCCCTAAACTTTAGACTGTTTTGCGTGTCTTTGTGTTCGGCAGTCTCATAAGCCATTCAGGAGCTTTACCTCTCTAAAGCTGTTGGACTTAAATCTTACAAGTTTTTTGACCTCCAGAATATCCTATGAAAGCTAATTACGGAATTTGCGCGCACTGCTTCCTTTTAGTGTGTGTATTGGGGTTTTTTTTTTGTTTTTTAAACCCACATCCTCACCATTTAATTTAATCGTCTCTGTTCCTTTATTATGTAAAACGATGAATAATTCCTCCCGTACTCCGGCTTGTGGGGGAGTGGAAGTGGTTGTTAAGGACCAACAAACGACTCACTGGGAAGAGAAGTGGGGGTACAAAGTAAGGATATGTGTGAGAGACTCCTGTCAGAGGGAAGAGGAGGCTTCAGGCTATCTTTAAATAGAGAGCAGTGGGAAGAGAGCCTGCTAATAGGATGAAATACGGGAAGGTCCAGAAGAAACCTGCTGAAGCCACAAAGGTTTTTGCAGAACGTTAATAGTTTTTAAGTGATTATGAGCTTGTATGTTTTGGGGCTCGTCAGCTTTAGCTATTGAGGTTTCAGAGCAAACTTTGGATGTTCAGATGATCAAATTAAATATGTGTGGAAGGAGTTCCTCTGATTTCTTACTGGATTTGATGCATCATTAATTTGATCCAACACAAGGATTTTCTGTGCGTTCTGCAATAAAATTATTGCTTAGTTGTATGGAAACTTGGGAATTATGGCGTGGCCAGGATTACTTTGCTGATTGTTTATTTTGATTTCCTTTTCTGTAACTTTTAGCGATTGTTGTAATTTTTAAGGTACTATAAACTGCATGGATTGTTTTGTTCTCCCGACCTTGTGGATGTAAAAATTTACTTTGTATCTTCTTTTTGAGTATACCCCCGGATGCTTTAGCAACAAGTTTAAATATTTTTTTCTCTCAGCCAGCTTTTTCAGCAACCTAATTTTTCAGTTTTTAGACTTGTTCTGAGTCTCAAAAAACCCAGAAGGTTAATTTGCCATTTCTTCTGCACACGCCAGTGTGAATCAGCTAGCCAGAGCTGTAAAAAATTATCTGGGAAAGCATCTTAAAAAAACCCTTTTCAGTTGCCATAAATTTTACAGAGCATGCTGTGGTTTATATGTATCAGAGTGACAGTGGCATTTACTGGTATATTTGAGGCCCTGCCTATGAAGGGCCACCTTCGGACCCTTAGGAAGCTTTGTTACTCCTAGTGGGATTCTGCAGAGATCTTGGCCAGTGTATTTCTGCACGTATAACTAACTTCATTTTCAAGCCAGCTTTCTAACTTTTTTTTTAATTAGACCAAAAGAGGGCCTTTTTATTAAAAAAAAAAAAAAAAAGCTGTGTGTGTGATGCTACTGCTGGCTACAGTCCTGCTCTTGTGGTTGCATCTGTGTAGGTATCCGCATAAATCTCTCCTCAGGATCTGGGATGCCAGCTGAATAAAAGGGGGACATTGTTCCAAGTACTCTTGTGGTGGCTCTGAGTGCTGTGGGAGCAGCTGCCTCTGGTCACTGCTGCCCAGACTTCTGCACGTTTGTCTTGGTTTTGTGGGGGGGCATCTTTTTTTGTTTTTCAAGCATTGGGTTCTTTCTTTTTTTTCTTGCTTGCTTGTTTTATAATTAAAACGAAAGTGTACTCAAACGATTTGCAGATTTATATTTAGAGTTTTGTTTTGAAGCCAGTCCTAAATAACTTCACTTGGAGTCTGGCCTAGCAGAGATGATGCTCTGCCATCCATTCCACACTGGTTTTTCAATTATTATTTGTAATTCTGTTGAGCTGCATCTTTGCTTCTCTGATAATTTAGTAGGTGATTATGCACGGGGGGATCAACTTAAGGCACTGTTTTTTGGGGGGTGTGCTCATCACAGTTGTGATTTGCAGTGGTTTTAAGCTTTCTGCTGAAAACATAACCATTTGGATTTCTTGTAAGCAAACACTTGGATGCACAGTGTGGGTCATATAAATGTGCTATTCAATATGTGAATGACCTGCTTGGTATTTTGTAGCCTTTATGACAAGTCCCCTGTAGCCTCTGAAGATGTACAGGCTCTAATTGGTCATCTTGACCAGTGAAATTATCCAAAATTTGAGGTTTTGATATGTCTTTTATAGTGGTAAACAGTTATAAACTTCTTGCTGTTGAGGCAAAGAATTTAAGGTTCAGATTTTTTAGTTTAGTTGGGTTCATTTTTTTTAGTTTATTTGGGGATGGGAGCACCTAGACTTACTTTTGTTTTCCCATGAGATACATACAAAAATAACAAGTGATGCAACAAAGCTGTTTTTGTGGTTGTAAGGGTTATTCCAAATGTTTCAAAGCCAGTTTTTCCCTCTGCTTTTTCCATTACCAGGAAGAACAGGAGTGGATGTCACAACTCTGACAAAATGATTCGGTAATTTCTTTTGGAAATGTTACTTTTTTTTTTTTTCCTGATGTTATTCCATATTTTACTGTGTTGTAAGCATCTATCTAGAGAGGACTTACATTTGTAGTGTGTGGGGTTTTTTTTAGTTTTAATCTTCCTGCGTGTTGTTTTGTAATTCAAAACTAGTCATACTTTCTCTGCTGGCTATTTGTATCACTGGGGACAGTCTGTTCTCTTACAAACCTGAATCATCTCTTCCTTTAAGAATCTGAGTCTAATTGTCTTTTGGCCTTTTTGTCTCAGTTAGCCTTGGGAAATGTGAATTTCAGTACTGATTTCTGAAAGTGGCCAGGCAGCCTTTTCCTTTTACAGGAGTCAAATGAGTTGCGACTTGATAGGGAGAGGGTGGGGAATAGATTCGGTGTTCTGCTGAAATTTGAGGGACAAGCAAAAAGCCTTCCACAGAGACATACTCCTTAGGGAAAGAAAGAGGGCAGATGCTTGACTGGTTCATTCAGAAAGGGCCGTGTCTGCAGGACACAAACACGTGGGTGTGTGGGGCGTGTTTGTGCGTTTGCTTCAACTCAGAACTCAACCGAGGCTGTTTTAACTTCCCACTCGCCTTTTTCTGTATCCTGTCAGAGTTTTGAAAACGTTGCTGAATAGCAGGACTCTGAGTATGAAGTTCAAATCCTATTATCTAAAGGCTTTGGGCCTTTCATTTATTCCTTGCCTGGACTGTTCCATACATTCAGTCTGAAGACACCATCCTTTTAAGGAATGCTGGGATTCAGTGTCTCACACATCTTTCGGTAGATTTTCACCTGTAAGGTTCTTACTAGGAATTTCTGCCAGAACTGGAAAATGAGGATTATTGTTTATGTTCCTGCACTGCCCTATCTTCATTTCCACAGGTAACTGTTAATTAATGTACAGACAAATCAGCACAAAAGTGACCTAAACTTCCTGTAACCTAGGAGACATAAATGGCATGTTTTTGAGATAACCTGGTCTTGAACAGAATATTGAGTGTTTTCGGTTGCTACTGTTTGGCCACCTGTGTGGGACTGTAGTACATAAAATATAAACACACAGTAGATGTGGTCTAGTATGTGATTGTTGATTTGCATTAATATTCTGTGTGAGAATGAAAATAGCTTGGTGACATCCTTAGGCAAAGGCACTACATGAAGTGCTGTATGTTCTCATGTAGCTACAAGTCTGAGTTGCAGGAATAACACTGATTTTGAAAGTGGTTGGAGGCTCTGCTTTCAAATTAATGTACCATTTCCTTTCTTTGGACCTCTCCTTTGGGTTATGATTGCTTTTTGGTATTTCTAGCATGGATGTAAATGGAAAACCATAGAAGAGGAAAAAGTTTTGGCAATAAAACTTATTTTCTTATTTTGCCTCCTGACTGATTATTTTAGTGCATTCATAAACAGCTCGTTTTCTACTTTACATGTTTCTGAATTTAAACACTTTTGGAATAATTGATAGGCAGATAAGGAGTAGGCTTTTTGTGCTAAAAACATGGAGGGTGACAAGTATATATGGCTACAAGGGATGCCTGTTAAAGGCTTTCCAGCCCGAGTCTTGTTTGGGGAGCAGAGGAGATCCTGGCTTTCTGTTTCATCTTGAAAATGTTGATAATCAAAAAGTGGTGCTAGCTTTACAAATGAAACAATGGAAAATAAAGTATTAACTGTGGAGGTTCTTTTGTGCTGTTACAAATGAAATATTGTTAGGTATGAATTGTGCTTTGTTATGTAAAGTTGGCTGCCTATGTAAGCAAAAAAGCCTTATTTTTTTATTCTAAATTGCATATATTTTTTTTCCTTTCTTTTGAAATGTATCTTGTGCTTATTCTGCTGCTACTATGATAGTGATTTAACATGGTTTCCTGTTCTTTGGTTTTGTTTTGTGAGGATTAATTCTCAAGAAAGCTGGTATCAGAATTTATTCTCCTTTTTGTATGTAAGGGTGAAAAATATGGGTATACTGCTCTGTTGTGTCAGGATTTTTTTTTGTTTGTTTGGTATGTTGCTTGTTTTTTTGGTTGTGTTTTTGGTGTGTTTTTGTAGTGACCTGCCGTGCACTGCGTGGCAACTGACTTTGTGCTACGTTGGTACAGCAACATCAGTGATGCCTTTCTGAGCATGTTTTTATGGCAGGCTGAAGGATCCTCAATACCTTGATAATTTAAAGTTTTAAACCAATTTTTGCATAGTATTTTTTGTTGACTTTCTTGCTTAGTTGACATCCTGATGGGGAGATCAACAATTGTAGTTTTTGCTAGTGCACCTAAGCTGTCATGCCCATAGGAAGCCCAGTTGCTCTGCATGAATCCAAACTAGTTTTTCCCTGTATGTGCAAGATTAATTTACTTTAAGCTGTCTGCTGTTTAAAAGCAGACTCATTGAGTTTGCCCATTAAAGTATTGATTATGATTCTTTTTCCTCAGTGTGTATTAGAAGATCCTGTTTTCTTGCAGACCTCAGTGATTGTGCTAGCTTTCTAAATGGATGGGTTTTATTAAAAATACTGGGCTAAATTCTGGCTTCTGTTAAAAAGCATTGATCTCAGTGGAGTTACTTGCAAGGGTAATTGATAACAGGTTGGGTTCTTTTGCCTCACATGGAACATGGGCTTTCTGTTGTTCAGCTAAGGAGCTTTAGTTGCACCTTGAAGTAGTAAACTGCTCCTCATGACCCAGAGTTTATGAAGGGAGATTATTTGTCTCTTTGAAAGGCAGGGTATGAGTAATACCAGTTGGTTAGAAACAAAGCACTCTTAAAAAAAATTCACAAAGATGAAAGTTGTGTCTCTTTGTGAGCTCAGTGAGTCCATGGTACACACAAATTGCAGCATTACGATGTGCAACTACATTTTTAGTTTCATAAGAATTTCTTCTATAAAAGATGAACTGCTAGAATACTTTGTATTTCAAAGAAAACTGTAGGTTAGAAATTAGATGTGTGTTTGAGATGTGTAATAAATATGCACTGCTTTAAAAGGGCAGTATGTGTGAAACTTTCTGAAATGACTATGAAACAATAAAGCAAAGAAGAAAATGTTAAAAATAATCTGATCATTTGATATGAAAGCAATCACTTTAGGAAAGCTGCAGTAACTCAAATGTATGTATGTCTCAAAAAAAAATTAGTTAATATTTTACCTCAGTGAGAAATTAATGATTCTGGCTGAAATTGTGAAAAGCCAAACTGAGATTGTGTTCTCTTAGTATTAGTGTGAAACTTGTGTGTCACTGCTGACTTCACCGAGGTCAGCACATTCTGTCCCATCTATTGTGCTTGCCCATGTCCTGTTTTGATGTGGAGATATAACATGCAATAGATTTCATAAACATTAGAAGATTTTTGACTATAAATTATGCAAATAACTTAAAATTCTTTTGTGTTTCAGCAGCCTCTGCCTAGCTGTTTAACAGCAGTGGATTGGGAATTCAAGCCTTTGATATCCTGAGGTTATCAGCATTACTGTCTTGAAGAGATAACAGCTCTCAAAGCATCTTCAGGGGATGCACCATGACATCAGCAGTGATTGACACTGGGGGCCCTGGCCTGGAGTTTGACAGCAATGGAATCAAAAACCAAGAGGTTAGAACAATAAATAGCATTTATTTACTGTCAAACTTTGCACCTTTTATCTAAATTTGAAAGAAAAACTCACTGTAAACTTGCTGTGAAGACAAATGAAATGGATTTGAGATTGTTGTGTAAGGAGTAAGACAGCAGCCATTTTTCAAATATCTTTTATTGGAGGATTTTGTTATCACAGAGAAGTGGAAGCAGTAAGTTTTGGAGTCTGCAGTACAACTGCAGACTTGGTTTACAAAATTACATTCCATACTAAGCATTTCTTTGAAGATCTCAGATGTGTCTTGAGGTATAGAACAAGTTGAGCAGAACAATACAAGGGCCTTTTTTAAAGTTAGCCAACACAACATATTTGGTTGCATTTTTGCATTCTTATCAACAAATAATAAATATATTCTACTATCCTGTAGCTTTCAATAAATAGAATCTGGCAGGGTTCCACTTCTGCAACACTTTAACTGATTAAATATGCTTTTACAGACATTTTGATCCTTAAATAAGTAGACATAAGCATATGGGCTGTGAAGTAGTCAGTTCTGCTGTGATAGCTTATGTACTTAATCCAAAACATGGGTGTTCATGAGATACAGGTCAGATGTAGGTATCTTGCAGCACACACAAAAAGCCTTGATTACATTTCATCAAGCAGAGGGAGAAGAAACACTTCCCACAGCTGAATGACTTCATTAGAAAGCTCTTTTCCAATATCTTAAAGCTCTTTGTCTGATGCTTTAAATTTTAAGTGCTTAAAACCAGGAAAATATCTCTGAGTTTGAGGGAGGTCCCTTTGATGGCTGATAAGCCATCTTTTATTCTTTTCATCTCTTGCTTTAGAAGAAAATTTCATTTAAAAATCTTTAAAATTATTATCATTATTCCATAAAATATGTAAGAGCGTAAGAGGAAAAATATTGATGTAGAGTTCAACAGTGCAGTATTTAGAGCATTTTTTTTTCTTTTCTTCCCTTTTTTTTTTCCTTTCTATAGGAAAATGAGCCAGTCTCTGAATTCCCAGCAGTGATTGTGGAGCCAGTTCCTAGTGCCAGACTAGAACAGGGTTACGCTGCTCAGGTCCTGGTTTATGATGACGAGACTTACCTGATGCAAGATGTAGCAGAGGAACAAGAAATTGAGACTGAAACTGTGGAAACAGGTAGACTTACTTCATTTTTTTTTTTATCTTCCATGAGGTTTTAGTACTTTTAGAAGTCCCCTAGGAGTGTGACATTGTATTTACCCACGGGATGGAGATCCTGGCCTGAGTTCACATCTCTTCCCTCTAAACTTAGTTGTGCTCAGCTTGAGTGGTGACAGGATAACCTTGGCAGGGAAAAACGTCCCCTTGCGTTCAGGATGCTGCAAACTGTGTACCCTCATGAGCAGGCAGATCTTCATTTATGTCTTTGTTACTTATGCAGGGAGTTAGCTAGACAGCTAAACTTGGAGTTTTTAAAAATCATCTGAGCCAGGAAGCTGGTTAGAACTCAGTTTTTTAATGTGTCTGGGCCAAATACCTGCAGGGCAGCTGGCAGAATGGACTGTGTGGCTCTGTTTACCCCATATTCCTGTCTGTCCCTTGCTATCCCACTTTTTTGATCGAAGAGTGGTTTTATTGCTGGTTGGATGGCAGGAGTATGTGGCTAGAGGGGATAGAGTTGGACTTCTTTTTATGGGCAAAAAGCCGATAGATTGAAATTAACTCATCCAGCTGGTAAAATATCAAGTTGGGGATGAAGCAAGGAGTAGAGCTTTGGGTTTAAAAGCTGAGCTGGTCAGTGCTAAGCACATACCTTTCTGTACACCCTCTCTCCAAAGAGCACCACTGGGAGGTCTGCACCTCTTGAGGGGCACCAAAGTCTGTTTAAAGTGTCTGAGGAAACAAAAGTTGTGCTCCTACAGCTGCCTTATGACACCTGACTGCTGGGCTGCGATTCACGGGATCACAGAATATGCTCAGTTGGAAGGGACTCACAAGAATCATTAAGCCCGACCCTTAGTCCTGCACAGGACCATCCCCAAAAATCACACCATGTGCCTGAGAGCATTGTCCAAGCACCCCTTGAACTCTGTCAGGCTTGGTGCTGTGACCACTGCCCTGGGGAGCCTGTTCCAGTGCCAAAACACCCTCTGGGTGAAGAACCTTTTCCTGGTATCCAGCCTAAACCTCCCTTGACACAATGTCAGGCCATTCCCATGGATCATATCACTGTTCACTGCAGAGAAGAGATCAGTGCCTGCCCCTCCTCTTGCTTTCTTGTGTTGCCTCTCATATTTGTTAAACTTCTTTAGCCATTTCAGTTTGCTAGGTTTGCAAGAGAACGTAGCAAGGATTCCCTCAGCTGTTCTGTATTTTCGTTGGGTTATTTCTGCTGGATTAGCAGAGTGTTGGCATAGGGAGTACATAGAACTGCAACCAAAGGGAGTCCAGGTCCTCTTGGGCACTCCATACCGAGCTGGTGAGACCCACATCACATGGGCAGCACACATTCCTATCCTGAGGCTGCCTAATGTAGAGCTGGAGTTTAAATTCATGATGTCAGGCAAGCAAAACAATGGTGAGAGACTCTTCTCTCAGCTGCTTACCTTGGCAGCCCAGTAACTCTGTGTGCATTCCCATCAGATTAGGCAAGTTTCAGTGCAGATCTCTCTGTAAACAGTGGATGCAACTGCTCATACATCCTTCTGAATTTGGATGTTATCCAAATGTTTGCACCGCAGCAAAAATCACATGCATCAACCTCATAAGATGTGCATGAACTAATGATTCAGATTTTGGGACAATACTTACGATTCCAGTCTGCTGAAAAGTGTTTTGAATGAAATATGCTAATTAGAAGTTCAACAAATTAATTTAAAGAAAAGTTATGAAATATGTATTTTTTGATTCTATTTTTTACTATGGTAATAAACTTTTAAGATTAAGGTAAGTGAGAAGTGAATTTTAGAACTTAAACTTGTATTTGAAAACCTTTAAGAGCTTATACTTTGAAGGTTTTTGTACTCAGAAGTTGTTTTTTAAACATTAAATATGCTGTTTCTTGTAAGATTTTTGTAGATTAATGGCTAACAGGGCAACTGTTTCAGGATAAAGAGCTACTGCAGATGAATTCTTTCTGTGTTTAAGTATAATTTTATGGCCATAATAAATTGGTGGAAAGGACAATTAAAAATTTGTACCTCTTCTGTAGTAATATTTTTATTTAAGCTACTGTTCAAAGAAATAGACATGTGGGTACTTACAAGCCTTGATATTTGAAAGTATAGTCTTAAAATTTATAGAGCAGTCGATATGATAATTTGATGAGTTTGTGGCTGGAGATGTTAAGAGATGTGTCTTGACTGCATGTAGTTTGTTAGTGTCCTTTGTGTTCTTTTTTTTTTAATTTCACAGTTTGACATTAGCATGTCCTTAAAAATTTAGTATGTTTTAATAGTTTTGAGCTAAGAACTAGTAGGCACTAAAAAGCCAATGTACAGTGGAGGAGAAATTAAAATTAACGAAGATTTAAAAATTTATGAATGCACAGCAGTTGCCATGCTCCAGCTTTTCATTATTATTTGTATACTGTATAAAGCATTAATCCAGTGCAGTTTTCATGATGTAATCATACATGACAATGAGTTGTTGCACAGAACTTGTATCCAGTGTTGGTTTAGACTGTTTTGAGGGAGGCAGTCCTGCGGGGCACGTGTTTTGATCAACATGTTTTGGCATAGCCAGGAGTCTTTCTCAATTCCTTGCTTATACAGAGAAGTGAGATGGGTGGAGAGAAAGTATTAAAACCACAAGAAACATCCCCTGTGGTAATGCACCATTATTAGCAATGCCTTGCAGGACAGGGAATCTGAGTGTGTTCTTTAATTTTAATTTTCTGGGAGCAGAGAGACTGGGCTGTGGGTAGGAAGCAATTTAATGTAGGAGAGCTGGCAACAGGTGCCATAGTAATTGTTAATGAGAAAGCAGGCTAAGGCAGTAAACAAAGTATAATGTTTTTTTAAAGAGCATAATTTTAGGGTGTTAATTTTCTGAAGTACATACCTTTATTATGCTAATGACCCTAATTTAGAGAGAGGTGCAACAATTTGATTTCTGTGCATCTTAGAAGAAAATTCTGTTATTGCCAAAGTAGTCTCAATAGATTCTGCTTCATAAATGACAGAATTAATTGCTATAATAAATTCTGTCTAATTTGATAAATGTATCATTGTTGCATCAAGAATGAGCAAACTTAATACCTTTTGTGGTTCTGGACTCTACAGACAGCATGGCAAATACTAAAAACTCAGAGTCTGGGCAGTATTTGAAAAGGACACCTATTCTCACAACATAATATACACCCTTTTCTGTGTCTTTACTGCTGGCCATGGACATGATTTTTTTTCCTTTCTTGTGGCAGTTCATTGGCACTTCCAATGACTTGTGATTTACATGCTTTATAGCATTGCGACATACATGTTCCAAGAGCCTCCAGCTACTTTGCAGTTAATCTAAAGCTTTGTAATTTAAAATGTAGCCTTATTCTGGCCTTCAGAGATAGGGATCAGTACCCTTTGTGAAAAATGTAGTGGGGCAGCTCCTTAGGACACGGAAGAGATGATTTGTGCTGCGCCTTGAATGGGTCTGTGTGTGGTTTGCTATTGCATGAATGGATTTGAGACTGTGTGGACTGTAAGGACAGTCAGTACTGAGCCAAGGGCAGAATCAGGACCTGTGATGTTGTTTTGTATTAAGAAACTTCTTGCATTTATGAAACCACAATTCAAATAAAATATGCTATATGATTGTTATAAATACTGATGAATTCTTAGCTAATTCTAGTGGAGTAGGGGGGGTTTTGCCTATCAGACTCCTTCCAGCCTGTTTCCCACTAATCCATCTCGATTCGTTAATCAAGGATCATTAATTATAATTAATCCTTTAACTGTAAAATTAATCCATTAACTATAAAAGTAAGACCCCAAGAGTCTTTTAGCACACAAGAAAGACTTAATGGTTCAAGTTATGTTTTTATTCTAGAAGGAAAAAAATGCCTATCTGCTTGGAATAGAAAAACATCATGACAAAGGGTGCAACATACATATGTATGTTTTTCTAGAAAAACCAAAATGTAGGAAATTTGTTTTTTTCAGGCGACCTTCTGACATTCTTTGTGGAGGTAGTGAGTGCCTTTTGTAATGATTGAAAGGGAAGATATAAGCTTTAAGTTGACATAGTGTTTAAATTTCTTTCCCTGTTTGTATGATATTCTTGGGAGTGGTACCTTTAGATTATTGAGGACTGAGTTACAACCTTAGAATGTTGTTTACTGCACCAGTGACAGTGTTTGTATAATAAAGGAGACATCCTTCTTAACAAGTTTTTATTAATATCCAAATTTTATTGGCTGTCATCTCCTGCATAGTTTTCTGTCCTTAAAGTAGTTAGGCCTTAAATTGTAAGATTTATTCAGCAAAACCTTTGTAGTTCACGTTACAGCAGAAGCTGCTGTCTTTAAAGAAGCAGTCATTTTGAAATTAACAATTGCTACATTTGCAAAACCCACGTTATTGTTTGTTCACAAATTTTGTTGAACAGTGGTAGCTATTAAGGAAAAGCTTGATCCCTATGAGAGGTGTTCCAAAATCGTATTGCCTCTGTAGAACCCTGATGGAATTGATTTAGTGACTCTAACATCTTATATGAATAGTGTTTTTCCCTTATTTTTTTATTAATCACCAAAGGAACAAGTACAGGTTTGGGTTTCTTTTTTTCAGTCACAGCTTTAAGATGAAAGAGGAGACAAACCTACTATGTTCAAGAAGTCGAAATGTCATTAAATTTGTGAACTGTCACCAGGTTTTTTAATTTGATGTTCCATCAGAAATCCTCCTTGTGGTTCAAGTTGAAAAGTCTGGTTTAATTCTAAAAATATTATTGGCACAGGGAGGCGGAGAATCTGCATGAAAATAATGGGGATCTAAAAATGAGCCTCTGTAGGGTTATGATCTGATGGAAAAATATTGGGCTACAAAGATCAGGAAGTTCAGTTGAAACTATCATGTAAATTGACAGCCATCCTTAAGGAGGGAGGAGGTTGAATCAACAGGGAGCTTAGGCTTATTCCTCTCCTAATTTAAACAAATGGATGAACAAAATACATACTTTAAGGGAAATCTTTTAGAAAGCAAATTTCACTTTACTACTTGCACACTTACCACCGTGGGAATCAGCTTTGCATATCTATGTCCAGTCTTCAGTTATTGCCTGTTCTTCGTTCTGCCTTTATATGTCTGCTCTTATTATAATTAAAACCGCTTCCTTCTGACGTCTTTTATGTGAATTTGAACCCATGAACTCTTGTTTCTCAGATGTTTTCATCAGTTAAATATCATATCCTAAGAACTCAGTATTAGATCTGGTTAGAATCTTACCTTTGAGTATGGCATGTGCATGTAAAGGATAAACAAAACAGTGTTATAATTCATTCTGTCCAGACACTATTTGATTAAACTCTTACAAAAAATGAGTTAACACAAGCATCTGCTGTACATTTTGTTAGTGCTGACGTATCCTGTTGACTGTACTTCATTTTCTTACACTGACAGGTCTGTGGGAATTTTACACATGGAGCAGTTTGTTTTAGGGGACCTTGCTGTCTTAAAAAAAAAAACAAGATCAGTTTGGACATTCTAACAACTTGACTAAACTCTCATAAGTGCTAAGATGAAGCCTGCTAGCTAGGCAAAAGCAAGATAAAGCTTTGCTTGCTCTACTGCAAGAATTAGATGTCTCTAACACATGAATGGGTTAAGAGTTTGCCCTTTGAATGTGAGCTAATTTTATTTTTTCACACCATGCTGCTGCTTCATCCTTGTGGATCCTCACTCTGCCAAGAAATCCACGGCATTTTTGCCAGTTAAATGCTGGTGACAGCGAGGCAAAAGGATTCCCCTCTTAATTCACGTGCTGTTGTATAGTACTTGCAGCAGTTGCACTAAAGGCAAATACATCTGTTCTCAGTAACATTCTTAATTCAGAAACAAAATTCAACTGCAACTTAAATTTTATGTCATATTTGCTGGTGTTTCCTTTTCTGAGAAATTAAGGAAAAGAGCTCTAGAACTGTGGATGATAGTATTTTAACATGACCATAACTGGTGTCCAGTTCTTTCTAGATTTCAGGTTTCTGCCTTGCTGCATTCGGTGATCCATCCATATCAAAAGAACGCTGCAAGATTAACTATTTTGTAAGAAAGCCTAATTTAACTACACATTTCAGGAATAATTTTTATTTCCCGAGGCTGATGTGAGTCTAATTCAGTGACTTGCTGGTGCGGTGCATTAAGGGTTGGACTTCAGATGTACAGATGCATGCTCCTCTAAACTCCCAACCCCAGTTGTAATTGTGAGTGAGAATCTGTAAGCTGTTACCGTGAAGACTCAGCCACAACATTTTACTAATGAAGGCTGAAAAATTGCGTGGCTTCTACCTTGAAATTAGAATGCAATATGGCAATGCCACACCCATCGTGGTACGAGCGCACAAGAGGTACTGGGATTTATTGATCAAAAATGGAGCCACAGAAAGTAATAATTTTTAAAGGTGATCTGCACATTAAAAGGGAGATCGTAGTTGACAACAAACTCTAGGATGACAGTAAAGCCACATGTGTTTGAGCAGGGCATTTAGTCCTTAGAAATGTTCAGTGGGACCCCTTTCCTCAGTATTTCCCTGGCTCCTCCAGGAACATTTTGTGGTTATTTTGCTATTTGGCAGTTTTTTACCATGGAATCCACAGTGGATGGCAATGATTATGCTGATCTGCTGATAAAGGTGACAGCTGCATTTTCTTGGATGGTTTCTGGAATTTAACAATTTTAACATTGTTAAAAATATTTCTTTGTATTGTTACCTTTGCAATGCAGTAATAGCTATCAACAGTTTGACAGCCTGCTGTTGAGGACAGCAACTACATCTGTAATTATCAGCTGTGAATTTCTTGAGGATCCTGGGCAAAACTGACCTTTCTCTAACTTTAAAATTTGTAGGTGGTTTGGGCACTTGGGACAGGACATGCCTGGACTTCTGAAATGATTTGAGGCTTTTTAGAGTGGTTGGCATTTCAGCACTGTTACTCCGTTATCATTTGCAATTTGTCATGCAGAGTGCAAATACTACCCTCAGACAGATTGCCATCTACCCTCCACTGCTTACTTAAATGAAGTCAAACAAATCACCTCTGTAAGAATAAGCAACTGCTTTATAATAATTGCCTTTTCCCAGGGTAGGTCTTACTAGAATACAGCTACATCCTCTGTGGCTAAAAGTCATTAAATGCACACAGGTTTTCCTTTCTGGTTAATCATTTGCTGTTAGTGGAGGACAAAGGTGCCATTGGAAGGTTGCACTTTTAGCATTTCAAGTTACAATACTTGTGAAGTATTTTTCCGAGAGAAACTACAGGCTATTATCAGGGAATATTTTCATCATATTTGTGAGAACTGTGGGAAAGGCAGCTTTGCATAGGCGACTATGGGAGTGGAGATTGACAATTCCTCCATAGCCACTGAGTGCTCTACTAGTTTTGAGGACTGTTCAAAGAGATGCTTAAGATAATTGATGATCTTATTCCAGTCCACTTCTGCAAATCTGCTGGAACCTACCAGTTCTTTGTATTCTGAATTTACATCTGCTGTCTTGGATGCATTTAATCACATCCAGCTGCTTTTCTTCAGCTGTCTTTCACTTTTTCAAAACAATCAGGATGAGGTTTAACTGGTGTATATTGCAAAGAAATGACACATTTCCTTTAATGTGAACAAAGTTGTCCATATTAAACATTTTGGTGTTTTGTTTTTTTTTTTTGTCTGGCACTTGGTAAATGTAGATGTGATGAGCATGTAGAGGTACCTGGCTATCTTGACAGCTGAGCTTGTTTAAAAAATTACAATACAGCTGAATCTTTGTATTCTCTAACAGTAAAACAAACAAACCAACAAAAAATAGGTTAATAAATATATTTCTGTCTGACAAAGACTGATGCTGTTGGGGATCTGTTAATCTATATTTTTTTTTCTGCTTTTTTCATGCCAGAGAAACATAAGTACATCTGCAATTTCCTGTGGCCCTGTTCCATTACAGTAAATATGTCTTGCTTCATTGGGCCACCCACTGAGTAGACTTTGTAGCCCTTTGTTAGCCTTTTGCCTAGAAAGGAGGCTTAAAAATAGGTTAAAAAGTTAAGTGCATGTTTACTTTTTCCCCTGTTGACTCTCTTTTTTCCCTGAAATAATAAGATTTTATTAGCATGACAAATCAATTAGCATTCAGCATGAAATACTAAAATCATATAAACAGATGAAACTGCAGAACTTCCAGAGAAAGTTGCATTCCTCCTTAAAGACATATATGTCTATATATGTAATACTATATAAGGTGTGCACAGATCAAAATGATCACTACATAGATTTGTTGTAGTTTTTTTACATCTTAATCTTGAAAGTGCCCAGGCTTGGACTCTTTTCAAGAGATTGGAACCCCTCAGGCATCCAGTGATATTCTCTCTATGTGAGATCAGAGAGAGCAAAGACTCAGAATACTGAGTGCAGCTGTTCAAGTCCATTTCTTGTGAGCTGGCAAACACTGTGCTAAATCTGTGCTTGCAGTAGTAAATAAATGCTGCCTAGAAAACTGCTATTAAACCAAGAGCTTGATGTTTTATGCTCTTTTTTTCCTTTCATTTTGGACTCGTGGTGTTTGTCAAAAGTTACATAGTGCACATTGCTTGAATGCACTTATTCAAGGAGTCCACGTATCCCAGGCAAAAATTCATTGGATATGAGTCAAACACTTCAGTTTATGACTAAAAGTTGCAATCAGTAAACAAGGCTCACTGAATTACATAGCAATCAATAAAGGAAAAAACTATGAAGGTACCTTTTCCAAAGTGTGGAAGTGTGAACTCCTATTGACACAGGTCTGGATCTTCAAGAGTATTTAGTGTCTCAGTGCACCTTTTGATCTGGATCTAAACAGGCAAACTTTTAAACTGTATTTTACTGCTGTGGGCTAAATGGCTTGAAGTATGGGTAAATTACAACTTTCAGCAACAGTAGGCACACGGGACAAAGTGACAGGAGTACGTGGTTATTGCAGTACTCTGTATTTAAGCTGAACTTATGGTGTTGCTAAACTACAGTGGGTGAGGTTTCCACTTCAATTTGAGGATGTTTTAATGAAGGACTATTAAGTTTTATTGCACATTTAAGTGTGCGCCTACTTAAAATGACTTTCCTTGTCCTTGGGCTTGTCTCCACTAGGAAAATTTCTGCTGGAGGATACAGCAGAGTCCCCTAGTGGAAATATGCTGACGGAAGGAATTCTTGCTAGCGCTGGTGCTGCACCTCTCTGAATAACAAAAGCTGACAGGAGCACTCTGCTTTTGGCAAAGCTGGATCTGCATGAGAGCTTTTTGCCATCACAGCTGGATACTTGCCTTTTTTGTCCATGCTTCTGGTTGGGAAGAGCTCTGGCTGGCAAAACTTTAGCACAGACCTACCCTTAGATAGGTCTTTAATGTGAGAATGAATGATGTTGCTTGGAGGTCTTGCTTATCTGATGGTGATGAACAAATTTAATTCCTTACAGCCAGGAATGGATGAGTGAAGTCTACAAAATGCCTGAATTTTTGTTTGTGCGTTACAAATATTATATATAAATACAGTCATTAAAATGTATCCTAAAAAGCCTTGGGCATTGTAGTGTTAGGAGTATGATTTGTCAAAAGTTTGAAGCACTGAATTTACCAGCTGGAGGTCATTTATGCTGGATACTATTTTGTGATTTCTGTGGTGGGGAAAAATGCTTCTGAATTGTTGCTTGTGATCCAGGTCTAGGACTACTGGAACTTGAGAGGAGAAGAGGTTCTGTATTGTCAGGTTGCAGCCAGTGCCCTTCACCTGCTTTTAATGGAGCTGTGGTGTACATGGAAGGAAGGAATTCTCTTTAGGCAGGTGTTTGCTTGATCCTTGGCTTAACAATATGGGCCTATTCAGGTGCGTGTGGTGTCAATGAAGGAATTCCTGCGTGTAATCTCCATGCATAGCTCCCCGTTGGACATGCTTTGTTTATCTCGGGGTAGCTGCTCTTTGCATGCAGCTCTGAAGTTTTACCCTGGGAGTGATCGGCACAGGGAATGGACAGGCACATGTGGAGGGTGCGTTCTCCTGACTGGTGTCTGTCCAGCTGCAGCACTCCAGAGGCCTGGCAGGGAATGCTGTGGTGTCACTGAAGCAGGTGTTCTTCAGATGGGAGAGCACACAACCCTAAAAAAGGCAGCAGTAGTGGTTTTTAAAATATATTTTTAAATTAAGAAAGCAATGTAACTTCCCCCCCTCCCCCCCCCCAAATCTGCTCAGGGGCTGGTTTTCACGAAGGATGGACAGGGCCTGTAGCTAACTGGAAAAGACACCTAAAGTTCCCTTGGAATCAGCCCTGCTGCTATTCAGGAGACGAGGTGGATTGTGGATTGCAGGAGAGGAGGACTGAGGCTGTCTGGCGAATTGTTACTGAACGCAGGGACTCGCCAAGGAGAAAACTTGTTCCTGCGTCAGTGGGGACTGTCAGGCTTATCCTGGTGCCCGGGGCACGTCGGTGCCGGTGTGCGGGGGCTGCGTGGAGGCGGACGGGAAGGCGCTCGGGGCAGCGCCGGGACGGGCCGCGCTGCGCCCTGCCCCTCTGTGTCCGTGCCCGCGGGTGCCCGCGGGCCGGGGCGGGCGGGCAGGCGCTGCCCGTGCGGGCCGGCGGTGCCCGGCGGCTCCCCCTTCCCGCGGGCGGCCCCGCTCTGCTGCCGCTGCGGCGGCGGGAGCCGGCGCGGCACTTCCTGTGTGGGGCGGGCGGCGGAAGGATCGCGCGCGCGCCGCCCCGCAGGAAGCGCTCTCGCCGCCGCCGCGCGCCGTGGCGGTGACCGCTCCGCCCGCGCCGCGGGAGCGCGCCTCGCCCGCCGGCCCCGCGCGCGCCCGCCCGTCAATGTGAAGCCGCTCCGGCAGCGTAAACATGGCGGCGTCCGTGCATGAGGGGCCCACCAACCAGCTCGACCTCCTGATCCGCGCCGGTGAGCGGCGCCGCGCCGCCGGGGGGCGAGGACGGCTGCGGGGGTGGCGGGGCGGGCAGGAGCGGGGACGGGCGGCGGGGGGAGCCGCGGCGCAGGGCGGGCGGGAGGGCTGCAATGGAGGGCAATCAGGAAGTGATCACCTTGGTAGCGGCCGGCCCGGCGTGCGGCGGGCCCCGCGGCACCGCCACCGCCGGCACGGCCGCCGCCGCGCCGGGAGTTGCGGCGGGGTGCGCGCGGCGGAGTTTTGCGGGGCTTTTGGCGGCCGGGGCGAGAACCAGGAAGTGCGCGGGGTTGTTGTCCTCCCGCCCCCGCCGGCCCTCCCCTCGCTCGGAGCGCCGCCGCCGCCGCCACGCTGTCTGAGCGGGCAGGCCGAGGGCCGCGGCCCGGCCTCCCCGTGCGTGCCCCCCCCCCCCCCTCCTTTCGCCCCTAATTCCGGCGCCCCCTCCCTCCCCCCCCCGTGCCCTTTTAAACTCTGAGCCGCCGGCGGGGCGGGAGGAGGCGCCGCCGGCGGGGCCGCGGCCCCCACGTGTTTGGGGCGGGGGGGCGGCGGTGTCCCCTCCCCCACGCGCGCCGCGCAGCGGAAGCGCCGCGCGCGCCCCCGGGGCCCCCGCGCGCCCCCGGGGGAGGGACCGGTCGGGGGGGAGGTGGCGGGGCTGCCAATGGGCGCGCGGCGGGCGAGGCACCGGAGCGGAGCGCGGTGTAAACACGGAAGTGGCGCCGCCGCCGCCGCACGTGGCCGCACCTGCCTGCGGGCGCCCCCGGCGGGCGGGGGAGGGCGCGGCGGGAGCGCCGGCCCGGGACGGAACAGGAGCCGGAGCCGGCTCTCATCCACTGGTGCACGTGCCGCGCTCCTTCTGCTCGCTCCTCTACACCTTGGAGCCTCCGGGCCCAGCCGCTTTACCCGAGCTCTAACACTTCGTCGGGGTTATGTTCAGGATCGTGGTTTGGCCTCTCTTGGTTTTATTAAATCTGTCCGAGAACAGGACGCATTCCAGTGATCCCAGGATTTGTCTTAAACTGTGGTAGAGCCACGGAGAAAGCACGAGCAAAGTTACAGCTGACTAAAGCCACAAATGCACTGTCCAGCGTATAGTTCTCCACAGAAGTTGTACTAGCTCTGATTTTATTTTTGTCTTTACAACGTGTAGCTTAGTATTTAAACCTACTCCTTGAAACCACACACAACAGGACAGTGGAGAGCATTAGAAGTAATGACTTGTGCAGTTACTACCTGGACAGTAAAGCCTAACACTGGTTTTGCATTGACATGGCAGTGGGTTTGTACAGGCCTGAATGTGTGCTAAAGGTAAATGCTCTGTCGTTTTCGAGTGTATAAAGATACCCTTCCAAAAAACGAGAGCCGTCATGAAATGTTCACAGTGCTTTATTTTATTTAATGTGGAAAAACACACAGTGTTTTTCGTAGGAGGGCAACACCAGCACCAGACACACAAAAAAACCCCAGTATAAAGCAGCAAAGAACTGTTCTGCTGCAGAACAGAAGTGGAGCAGGTCATAAGCAGCTGGACACTCTCCTGTCAATGCTGGAGCAGGTGCTTCATTTTGCCAGTGGAACACATCTCTGATTCCTTCAGGGCTCACTGCGCATTTCAGTTACTTGTTTTTTACTTGTGATTGTCAATGAATGGAGAACGTTTAAGTGGTTGATTATTGTGTCAAGACCTTCTTAAGTCACTGTAACTAGGTTGCTTGTGACCTAACCCTTAGATAAATGACAAATGACCTTTGCATTGCCCTTTCTGATGTCCTTAATGTCCTTAGCCCAGACAACTTAATTCCTTTTTTTTTTTTTTGTTATATTTGCATTGCAGTGAGTGATACAGATACCTAGACAGGTCTAGTATTCCCATCATCATACTATCAGGATACCATATCTGTTTACTTACGTTTGTATGTAGATGGTATCATGTGGATTTAAGTGAGGAATTCTTTATCCTGAGGGATTGTAATAATAATGGCGTGCTGCCTTTTCCCCTGGCTCCTCGTTCCAATGTTGACAAAACTTCAGTGTCGATAACTGCGGGCAGTAAGAGGGACCAAAATTGTTGCTGCTTAGTGTTATCTTAATTGCGGGTTGTACAAGCAACTCCTAAATGACTTTACAAAGGCATGTTTTGGCTTTGAAGCTAATATTTGTGTCAATATCAGGCTGATAACATATGGCTTACAGTGGAACAAGTGTTTTGGGATGATCTCTCTCATTTTCTTTATTGATTGCCTTTATGCAGTGGGTTATGCATCATCCTTAAATTGTGTGCAGCTGAGAGTCTTTGGAACCAACAGAGCCGGACTTAGGGAAATACTGAAAAATCCAAGGAATTGTTCTTCACTTTCTGAACAAATGTCTGCCATAAAACAAGCAGTAAACTGAAAATGCTTTGTTTTCCAGTCACATGTTGCATGCAGAAAGATTTCTGGGTATTACCTATATGGGCAATTCAGCTGCTTTTAATTAAAATGCAGCTTAAGCACTGTTACAGCTTCCACTTGTGTTTGCTGTGGTCTTTTAAGTGCTGAGATAAAACAAGCATGTAAGCACCAGTAAACTTTAATGAGCTTTGTTAGTGTATGTGTAGTCACTCTTGACTGAGTTCCATGCTTGGAATTGGGAATTCTTCATTAAAGTATTCCTCTGGTTGCCTGATAGTATTAAAGGATAAGCTATTGCAGGTGCTGCAGTTAAGTGTTGGCCTTGTAAATGCAGACATTGATAACACTTCAGATAAGGGGGGGGGGAGCTGTATTCAGTGCCAAAAAATACCATTTTGAAAGTTCCCGTCCCATTTTTTCCCTCTCATCAGTTGCTTTTATTAATTTTGTTAGTCTTATGTTAAAACGGGGGACATTTGTACCAAATGGATATATTGCCACTGCGTTCTTCTGTAAAGCTGAAGTACAAGCCCTGTCAGACTTAATTACCAAGTTTGGTGTTTTGTAACAGCTGTTGAGAACCTTGGATAATGTACTGTACATGCTATTTGTTTAGAAAGTGGAGCTAGAAGACATTAGGTCAACGGTGAAGATAGACATCAACTAGCGTAGTTAACTGTTTACATTTTTTGAGGTTGTTTTCAAAGAGGATTTTTTTTCCTACAAACAGACCAGAAAATTTTTAATGGAGTATTTTAAAATAATGAAGTATTTTAAAATAAAATGCCAAGGACTCAGAATTCTTCATAAAAGCAGTAAGATGAGGTTTAGTTTTAAAAGAATGAAAGGTAAGTGATGGTGTTAGCTCTGATGTGTTCTAGATCAGTAAATGGCAGTTTTCATGTCACTTAGTTATCAAACTCTGAAAAATTTACTTTCATCCATGTAAACTGCTTTGCTTCCTTTGGGCAAGTGACAGTTCCTCCTGAAATGATTATATAAGGTTACAGACCTGCACCTTACTTTTTTTACTCAAGCAATACAGTCTGTTTTAGCTTTGGGGTATTGTATATGGGCACGGTGGTACCATAGTTGATAGCATAAATAAATACAAATAGAATTGGGCATATTTAAAGAAACAGGTGAAACACTTCAGTCTTTGATCAGAAATGTTTCTGCCCATTGTGATACTGCACTTATGCACCAAAGTGGAAAGTTGTCTTTTTTTTTTTGGTTTGTTTGCACAATCCTTATCCCTTGACTTGCTTTTTTCCCCATCTTTATTGTGGGAAGCGTTACCAGGTACTGTGATACAAGTGTAGTTTGGTTGATGACACTTGACCCAGTAATCTGCAAGAACAGCCTCCTGCTTTTTTCTGGTCTCATCCCTTCTCTGAGAGAGCCTGTTTCCCCACTTCCATCTTTTGGGTTATCTAATTTAGCTGTGTTTTTCATCCGTGTCACGCCTCATGACTGAGCACTCTGACATGCTACTGTCTTCTATTAGATATTTTCCAGCATGTCAGAAAGATGTTTTACATAAAATTTGTGTTGAAATACAAATTTGTACTTTTTTCTTCCCACTGTGTTGGCACAGTAACGTTGCCTGTGCATAAATGAAAACTCCTGATGCTCACTGGGTAGACAAATGCTTCTGAGGCTAAAACCATGTAGTGCTTAAAAAAAAATTAGCTACCTGAAAAGGCTTGAAACTTGGTAATAGCACTCGTTCTAGTAGGTGTTTTAATAGCTCTCTTTTTGGCAGTGTAAGGTGCGTTTGTTGGCTGTCATGATAGACAGACAGCATGTGTGTTCCAGCCAAAGCCAGAAGTGTTACTATTTTTTGCTTGATATTTTTTAGGTGGCAATTTTAGTGGAGTCCTAAGTAACTCACGTTGGAAAAACATTTCTGAAGTGTGTATTTTCAAATGTCACAGGCTTTTGAGGAGTAGATAGTGCTATTTTTATTGGAAATGGAAGGGGTTGCTTAGGGGAGAGGTCGAGTGGCTCCTTGGCTCTGCTGTTACGGTTTTGCAGCGTTAGTCCCTAATGCTGAGGGGGTTGTGTCTCCTTTCCCTCCACACTAGCTCCTCAGCAGAATGCCCTGGTCCTGGAAAAGTATGAAGATGGGCTTTCTGCTATTCTTTTTGCCTTATTCCTGCCCCCGGCTAGGTACCTCATACTTGTGGTAAAGCATCTGAACTGTTCCCTATAGGAAAATTTTGTATGCTTTTAAGCATTTAGGAGTAGCTAATTGGCTACTCTCTTACAAGTGAAATTTGGCAACTGTTGTTTGAATTTCTTTACAGATTTCCTTTACATACTGAACCTGCTGTCTGCACAGAAGCAGCTAACTAGTTGTCCCAAAAATGGTAACCAGCAGAAATGAAAACTGCACAGCTCTTAGCTGCAGGGGAGGCAGAGGGGTTGGTGGAGAAGCTTTGCTGACATGCTTTAAATCTTACTGCATGCTTTAGAATAATAATATATTCAATACTGATTTGGACTTTCTAATTTTAGTAGTGTTGTAGAATTGATACATTTATGATGACTCTCTGAGTATTGTTCCTTTATTCTGATGATCAGTGGAAAGTTTTATCAGATAGATGAAGGGAAACGTACTGATTTCTGTACAACTGAAGCTTTTCTTTAGTGAGAGAAATGTTTAGGCAGAGGGTTTCCTGCAGGGCCACTGTGTCACAGTGCAGGTGTTCAGCCTCTGACTTGGGATACTCCCAAACTGCTTCATGAGGAAGGAAATAGCTTGGCCAAGCATGGGAAGCACCCAGGACTTGGAGCTGGGGGAAGGACTTACGGTGCAAAACTCTTGCTGGTTGCCACTGGTTATCCAAGGGACAGAGCATGCAATAGAGACCCTTTCCTGATTTTCCTGTGCTCCCAGCCTGGGGTGAAGCACTGGTGGAATGTCAGCTTTATCAGGCATCTACTATTCCAAAAGATAAAGCCCTCTAAATAGCATCCCAGGCTATAACTAATGGGCTGTAGTGGGAATTCCATCAGCCAGCCAGCAGGTGGGAAGCAGGCTAGTTCAGCAAGAAATTTCAGGCACCCAAAATTTTGCATTTGGGCACTTTCAGTTTCTGGTTTATGTGTTTAATTTGCTGGCTAGTAGGTTTTTTGAGTTTTTAAGCCCTGCATTTGGATAAACTGCAATGTGCTGGAAGGCTTTTACCCCCATGTGTGCCTGCAGGAATCTTTGTGTATCCAGCGTTTTCTTAAGTCAGAAGCAACTCTAGTGTTATTTTCCCAACAAACCTCGAGTTGTTTCTTTGATGTTTTCAGTTACAGGATAGGTGCCTTGAAGTTTTCATAGAGAATTACTCCCAAATCCTCTTTAGTTGTGTGACACTGGAGATAGGTGACCCTGCTCACGCTAAAGATAGATCTCCTGGTTTGCCTGCTGCCTCCCTGGAGTGGTTCAGCTTGGAGCAGATGGCCATAAATGGAAAGAGCAACTGGAGAGAGGCAGAGTACCTTAGCCAGTGTGGATGATGGGCAACAGGTGTTTCTGCAGTCACCGCTTTTAAAAACCTTTACAGGGGTGAGGAATGTGGAGTTGGCTGTGAGTAGAATTGTAGTTTTAGTTGATACCTTGGGGTCTTTATAGTGTTGCTGCTGTGTTCAAGTTGCTGTGAGCTGCACTGTATGAAACTTAAATGTGCTTTCTTGGAGTTACATTATTTTTTATTAATTACTTAGTTTTCCTTTCAGAACATAAGAAAAGAGCTGGTTTTACCTTTTTCCCTTAAAAACCCCACACCCTTTATACTGTTTGTTGTGATTTGTGGTTTTTTAACAGTCAAGGCTGCTAAACCCAACACACAGTTATTTTTAATGTCAGAAATCAAAACAGGAAATATCTGTTTTGCAGACTAATATTGTATTTTTATATATATTTATCCAATAGACTGAAAATTTGAAGAGAGGTGACCTTCAGAATTTAACGGGATAATAATTGGAGATAGTACTACTTGTCTGTTCTGCTGCGTTAATTTATAACCATCCTGATCACAATCTGGTTTGTTCTGGTTAATTTGAAGGCAGAATATAAATCTCAGAGTCTGCTTTTGTAAGCTCTTGAACACCTCATGGAAATGAGGAGCTTGGCTGTGAACCAGAAATCTAATCTAGAGAAGCAACAGTGTTGGTTCTGCTTGTCTTGTGTCTTCCCTAAATGTGTCTGTCGACAGAAAGGTATAAAAGGTGCGAAGACACCTGACAATTTTGCAATTTTCATGTTAGAGATTAAGCAGTACAGCTGTACAGGGATATCTGTGGACTTTCATAAGTAATCTGTTCTCATTAATTTCCTGTATCCTTCTGCAGTGGAAGCATCAGTCCATGGCAGTAATGTGCACTGCACGGATAAGACAATTGAAGCTGCAGAGGCCTTGCTTCATATGGAGTCTCCTACCTGCCTGAGAGATGCCAGGAGTCCTGGTATGTCAGCCACAGCTTCTGCTCTGGGAACTGTTTCTCCTTCTACTAATTAATAAAACAAACAAAGTGGGAAACTTGTTTCTGGGGGGAGCTGTATGCGGTTTAAAGCATTTGCTTGCTTATTTCAAAGCTACTGATTTGGTTTGAGTTTTTACATGATGTTTCCGTCCCCTAACGAGTATAGTTACAGAGTAAATAATTTATCTGTTGGGTAGAGATGTTTGAGTGACTACACATTTAAGATTAACTTCTCTGCTTAAACATCAGGAAACACTTTTTTCACTGTGCAGCTGACAGAGCGCTGGCACAGATTGCCCAAAGAGACGATGGAGTCTCCATCCTTGGAGATACAAAAAAGTACATGATTCTAGGTGGCCCAGCTTGAGTAAGGAGTTGGACCAGGTGCCCTTCTAACCTCAACCATTCTGTGGTTCTGTGAATTTGATAAAGACTTATTTTAAGTGAAAATATTTATATTTATATTCATCTTTCTATTTTGGAAAGAATATCTGAATACAATGTGTTGCAAAGTTTTCCTGGTTTAAAAAACCAAAACTGGATGATTTCTTTAACCGTTGTTTCTTCTGAGGTTACTTAATTTATGTTGGATGAAATAATGGTCAAACTGAAATGCAAAAACTACAAAATAGGAAATGGAGATCATAATAATGATCAAAGATTAAGCCCTAATTTGTCTAATTCAAAGTTGAGTTTATTTCTAAAGGATGTTGTTGTGATACTTGTCTTCTGCCTAAAAATACAAGTGTGCGTGTTTTGGGGAGTTGGATTGATTTTCTAGGCAACAGGTTGTTGGAGCAGAAACATATTGTATATGCTTTGTTGAAATTAATTTTATGTAAGGTGCATTAAAATAACCAGATAAAAACTTCATCAGATATTCCTTTTTTCTTCTTTCTTAGTGGAAGTTTTTGTCCCTCCTTGTGTGTCAACCCCAGAATTTATCCATGCGGCCATGAGACCTGATGTGATCACAGAAACTGTGGTGGAAGTATCAACAGAGGAATCTGAGTCAATGGATGTATCTCCTGTCCCAACTTCCCCTGATATCCATGAACCAATGAAAAAGAAAAAAGGTACATATGGCTCTTGGTAGGAGCAATGTCAGAATTTATTTCTGATGTGCACTGCTGTGGGTGGTGCAGTTGATACAGGTGGAGATAGATTAGATGATCTGTTACCTTTGCTCATATGAACAGACTGACTGGAGTCTGAAGTGTGAGTTCTTAGAAAATGGCACCGGAGCAGGAAAAAAGGAGGAGCAAGAGAATGGGCTTTGCCAAGCCATAAAGGCAAATGGTTTCTGTGTTGTTTTTTAACACAAAGTGAAGGAAGGATAGAGAAAGATGCAAAGAGGATTTACGTGGTGTGTGACCACTGGTGTCTGAAATATGGATATATCTGGAGAGTGGATAGACTCAAGGTAATTGCAATGAAACAGCATGGTAAATACTAACCTAAAAAACCACAAATGAGTTTACAAAAACATGAGAAGATCTTCCTTGTGATATTTGTATTTTTCCTCTCTGACTGCCATGTCTTTGAGGAGAAGCAGTTCAGAACAGTGTTTGATTTCTAAGCATTCCACTATCATATGGGAGGTTAGCACCTGGTGAGGTTGCTCTCTCTGTATCTATCTGGTAGTTTTCTTACAGGCATCAATAAGATTTACATAACTTTAGGGATATTGCTTTAATAGAGCTTCTAGACATGCTAAGATGGAATATTTGTAATTTAGAGGGGAAAAAATGCAGTGCAGTGGTAAAGTGATATAAATCCAAGATCTTTGAATGTCAGATTTAGTAAAACCACACACACATAACCGTAACTCTACTGTAAATTAATTCAGAGTAAAACAGGCACTGGGCTAAAGAATGCAAATACACTGAGTTTTACTCGATACGTTCGGTCCTTACCTCAGCTGCCATTAACTTGTCTGAAATTGAGTTAAATCTGCAACCAAATTATTAATTAAACTGGTTATGCAGTAGTAATCAAACAATTTAAGTTTATCCATATCTGTAGCAAGGAAACAGCAAGGGGAAAATACATGAACTGCTTCTTTCAGCAAAGACAAACTGTAAAATACTTTGCATATGATTAACACTTGTTTTTCCCCATGTTTTTTGTGCAGCTGGCCGTAAACCCAAGACCCAACAGTCGGCTCTGGCTGATGGGTCTCCAGATCTGGGTATAAAGAAGAAACCTAGGGAAGGCAAAGGTATATTTTTTTCATTTATCGAGTCTTTAAAAATATGCAGTGCATGGTGTCTGTCACAGGAAATATACACAATCTTCAGAGGTTTGGTGGACGAGTTTGTACTGACTGCATTAGAGTTGGATTCAATGTCTTCAAATTTGTTTGTACAAGATCTGGCACAAGGATGTGTGCTTTGGAAGAGCCCTGTAGTACACTCCACAGTTAATAGGATTTCTCACATTTTATTTGCTTTGCTTTGTGTTTATTGACTTGTGACGTCTTTCGTGGTGTGTGTCAGCTTAGTGCTACACACATATTTTATTAAGCTACTGCTGAAAGACTTGTTCTCAAGTAGTGGCAGCACATGGGCATTTAGAATGGTGATGGCTGGAAATAATGTTTTCTTAGTTGATTCACGAACTCCAGTGGGAATATATTCCTTTGACTAATAGGTTCAGTTTGGTTTAAGGGGAAAACCAAATGATGATCTGTTTCTGTAGTGGTTGAGTGAGGCATTTCGTGCTTGAGAGTCCTACTTTCCTAATGTTTCTCCTTATAAACAGTGGTTCCTTTCTTGGACTCCAAGCCCCTGCTATTCACTCAGCAGGGAGACAGACTGGGACATTTGCTCACAGGTTACCTTTGAGGTGGCGTGTGGTGTATCAGCTCTTCCCCTGTTTGTAGGTGAAAAATCTGGATCTCTTCCCCACTTACTGCACTGAAGGTTGTTTGGAGATGTTGCTATGGCAGGGAGTAACCAAGTTTAGTGACTTGTAGTGGCAGCACCCTAGAAAGACTGTGTAGTGGTCAGCTCCACTACTATTTTGAGATTTGCTTGAAAGCAAGGTCTCTACTGTTTACATAATTCCTTATCTGGCTACAGCTCCTGAGTCTTGTCAGTAAGGCAAGGAAGAATGGGACTGATGTCCTGCAGATGTTGGCTCATGGAAAGCAGTGCAAACAGTCATTAAACTTCCCTGCAGTGCCCACTGTTGCTGTCTTTGGATTTGGTGTAGGAGTGGACTTCAGTGAAGATCACAGATTTTGTATCTGCTCTGTTTAAAAGTGCATCTTATTTAATTGTCTCTGTCCTTTTTTTCTTTTTTAGTATTCTTAAATCCTTCTTAGCTTGCTTTCTAATTCAGATTTTGCTATTACAGCTTTCCATTACCTGAATAGTACATGTAAATTGTCCCAGGTCCTGGTTTGCTGCACAAATAACTTTGAAAAAGGAGACCTGTATTTCTGTCTCTTCTAGTTTTTGTACTGGTGATTTAATTCTGTAGCTGTTTGTTTTACCGAGTGGGAGATGGTACTGCTTTGTGGTTTTGGGGGGAATTTTTTGCCTTTTCTTTTTTAATCATATTTCCATGGACCCTCATAATGATCTACTTATGTCTCTTGTTCTCATGAAGTATCTCATTCCATATTTTACACTACAACTGGAATAAAATATTTTTTTCTTAATATAGTCTAGCTAGATGTGCTGCAAAACATGTTGTTACTGGATTTAATTTTTGCTACTTACTTAAAAAAATTACTTGCAGATATAGGCTATTTAATATCCAGCATGTTTTTGGAAAAACAGAAATTATTTTAGAGCTCAGTACTGTCAGAGTGAAGTCTTGGAGGAAGAGAGCTGGTTGTGCACATTTGGAAAGGGTTGGCATATAGGTAGTCCTTCTTTTGTGCATTCCTGGTGCTTTCTGGTGCAAAGTGAAGCAGCTGTAAATCTGATTTACTTGTGCCCTACAGTTTATTACATGGGAGGAACTGGAGAGACATCACAGTATTTTTACTTTAAGTGAGACAGTGGCGTTTTTTTTTTTGTTCTCACATAGTGGATTGCCAGATTTTGGCATGGTTTCTCTTTCCATACTTTGTTTTTCATTTGCATAAATACTCTCTAAACTGTAGGCAGTTAGAGGGAGCAAAACTGTGTTTGAGCCTCTCCTCATAGATGCAGCAACTCATTGACACACACAGTACCTTGTATAATTCACATACTCCCTGGCCATTGGTCTCTCTATTTTGAAATGACAGTTAACATTCTTAAGCAGCTGGCAGCTGTAATAATCATCTAACCACAAAAGTTTCTTTAAAATTTAAAATACTCTGGACTGAAGTTAAGACAGGTAACAGTAATGTCTAGCTCAGTGGCTGCTTACTGGTTAACCTGAGACCTTTCTGATGGTGATGGGAGCTGTATGGTAGTAAATAAAGCTTCTCTCTTCCTAGCAAGGTGCAGGCAGCACATGTTCCTAAGTCCAGCCTGGTACACAGATGCTTAAAAGCAGCTTGAATTTAAACCTGTTCAGAAAATAGGTTTTACAGGGATGTCTCTCTCTTCCTCAGGAGTCTGTAAGCTTGGATTCATAGTATTAGGAGTGTCTGGTTCTGAGGAGAAAGGGTTTAAGAGTGGTTCAAAATTGTGTTAAACATTTGTAAAATGACCTTTCTGTGTTAAATGCATAGCAGCTTTAGCTGACACAGCAGCCCATCTGAAGTATCACTGGGTCTTGCTGGCAATAGTAGATGGCTTCAGAGTGGTATAGGTATTACACAGTCTTCCTGGGGAAAAAAAGCTTTTATTTAGGTCAATACAGAGCATGAGAGGAAAAGAGAAACCTGCTGAGTCAGCAGCACTGTTCCTGCAGAAAAAATTGGGCACACTCAGGAATGATTTCTCTTGAATTTCCTTTTTACTTCCTAATACTAAAGCCCATCTATGTTTTTGCAAAGAATCTGCTGCAGACCTGCAGCATCTGGCGGTGGACCCAGAAATTCTCTTTCTGAGGAGCTAAAGAATAAACCCCCAAGGGATTAATTCCCTAAAATGCAGGATGATTTAAACATTCCTGAGTTCTCTTCTTGACTCTTTCCTCAAATGGGTCCTGTTCAAATGTCTCTGAAATCTAGTGCAGGTAGGATTTTGGTAGATCTTGAGTAAGTACTTGCTCTCGTTTGGAGCATGTGGTAAAGTACTGTTTTTTCTATCTATGAGGTGGTCTTCCAGAAGATGGAAACTAGTTTTTTTTACCCTTTGGGGATTATATCTAAGTTCTCAAATTCTGCAGCAGTGGTCTTGAAGCTGCCTTAATGTCTTCAGCATGGCATAACAAGTTCTATGCTAGGCCACTAAATCTCAGGAATTAAAGACCTTTTCACACACACACACAGACACACACACACACAAATTGGTGTGTCACTCCCATGTCACTCCCTGGAAGTGAAGAATTGGGATTAATGTTCTGAGGTTATTATTCTTGTAGATCTGTCATAGTTCTCCCTTCTCAGAAATGTGAGGAGTTGTCTTCAGCTGTAGAAATTGTGGTGTGATCTGCTTTTTCCTTTGCTTCTCCTACCCTTTTCCTAGATGCACATGGTCTAGTCAGAGTGCAGACAATCCCCATGTTATGTTCTGTGCCATCCTGTCATAAACCCTCTTTTGGGGCTTCTCCAGTGGGAATGGTACAACCTCTTGAATACCTGAGAAGTGCATTAAATTCTTCTTTAGAGTGACTTCATTTTATATTCCCCTAATTATAGAAAGGTTCATGGGATTTCTGCCATGTGAGTACTTACTGTCAAGAAGTTGGACTGTCTTTGCACCTAGAAGGATGTTGGTCACTCTGCAGCATATATTTGGGAAGAGTCAGGACATGGGGCTGTCACCAGGCATTGCGGGAGCCCCAGATCCTGGACAAACTTCACTGCAGTTGAGATGTTTTGGTATTACAGGTTGTATGTCTTTTGTAAATTACTTATTTGTGTCCTCCTGTCCTTCAGTGTCATAAAATACACTGACATTTTCATACCCTGTTCAATCAAATATGAGAAGAAAATTCTGAGCTCTCGTCTTACTGAACAGATGTAGGTTGTAGTGACTTGGAACACCCTCCCACACTTCTTTTCAAGAACTCAGAATGAATGTTGGATTGAACAGGCTCCTGTGCTGTATAGCAGATCACTTGGTTTAGCACCTTTCAGAATGTAAATATTTATGGAAGCTTTACAAAACTTACCAAAATGAATGAATATGTACAGGTGACAGGACGTGCCATCCTCTGCATGACATTGCTTGTAATGCAGGTCACTCAGAGTTACCTAAACGTGGAGAACTTTCTGTTGTCTTTAAAAGTGGTTTTCTAATATTTAAATGATTTCTGATTATAGGAAATACAACGTACTTGTGGGAGTTCCTTCTGGACCTTCTCCAGGACAAAAACACTTGTCCTCGATACATTAAATGGACTCAGCGAGAGAAGGGAATCTTTAAACTTGTGGACTCAAAAGCTGTCTCCAAACTCTGGGGAAAACACAAAAACAAACCTGACATGAACTATGAGACTATGGGAAGAGCCCTGAGGTAAAAATTCTTACAGCCTTAAGTTACCTACCATAATTTTAAATCTGATTCTTAATTTTGCTTCCAGAAATAAAACAGTGCTGAAATCTAAAAGTTTTGCCCTCTTGCTGACTTAGCCTTCAGTCTTGCAGTCCCTATTGCTTTTTATGTTACCAGCAAATTTGCAATTTAATTCCTGAAGTATGTGTTTAAAAGGTCAGATTTTTTTTTCAGGTAAGTCCTTCAGATCCCTCGCCAGGGTGTTCTGCCACCTTCTTTCCACACCTCTTCACACTGTAGATATTAGTACTGTAGTTACTTCAGCTTTACTTGTTAGTACAGAATGAGGTTTTCTACTTGTTGCTTACTACTTGACTGTATTTCTCTTGCAGATACTACTATCAAAGAGGAATCCTGGCAAAGGTTGAGGGACAGAGGCTTGTGTATCAGTTTAAGGAGATGCCAAAAAACATAGTTGTCATAGATGATGACAAAAGCGAGTCCTGCAATGAAGATTTGTCGATGCCTACAGATGAGAAGTCATTGGAAAGAGTGTCTTTATCTGCAGAAAACCTTTTAAAAGCAGCAAGCTCTGCACGTGGAGGAAAGAATTCCTCTCAGTTAAGCTGTACCAGAGCAGAAAAAGGAGTCACCAGAGTCGTGAATATCGCCTCGCCAGCGCATGACACATCCTCATCTCGGCCCTCAACTACCACCACTACTGTCCCAGCAACAACAGCTCCCAGGTTTGTATTATTATGTGCCTTGGGTTTGTCTTCTCTTCATGACAAGCAGCTTTTTTGTTAGGAAGCTGTCTTTTAGGGTTTTTTGTCTATGTTTTAAATGTTGGAAATAGTTTCTGATTTGCAAGTAGCAGTGTCATTTAGAGTCACAGAATGGTTTGGCTTGGAAGGGACCTTAAAGATCATGTAGTATCTGTAATGGTGCCCTGTGTTTTGGCATAAACACACACATCTTTGTTTATTTTGTAGGACTGTTCGTGTGGCAATGCAAGTGCCTGTTGTCATGACCTCTCTGGGACAGAAAATCTCCACCGTGGCAGTGCAGTCGGTAAACGCGGGGTCACCGTTAATAACCAACACGAGCCCAACAACAGCGACAACCCCAAAGGTAGTAATCCAGACAATCCCTACTGTGATGCCAACCTCTGCTGAAAATGGAGACAAAATCACAATGCAGCCTGCCAAAATCATTACCATCCCTGCCACGCAACTCACGCAGTGTCAGTTACAAACAAAAACGGGCCTGTCCGGCTCAGGAAGTATTAACATTGTGGGAGCCCCGTTGGCTGTTAGAGCACTAACCCCAGTGTCTATAGCTCATGGGACACCAGTAATGAGACTATCGGTGCCTGCTCAGCAGGCCTCTGGCCAGACTCCTCCCAGGGTGATTAGTGCAGTTTTAAAAAGCCCCGAAGTTAAATCAGACACAGCGGCTTCAAAACAGGAGTGTGAAGTGAAAACACTGCAGCTGGTAAAAGAAGAGAAGCCGGCAGATGGAAGCAAGACTGTGACCCACGTAGTAGTAGTTAGCACGCCCTCAGCTATTGCCCTTCCTGTAACAATGAAAACAGAAGGAATCATAACGTGTGAAAAATGAAGAATAGGCTGCTTCCAGCATGGACCTTGCCTGTAACGGTTTTGAGTATACTGACATAATTGGGGGAGGGATGTGGATGCCACCACCAAGTCAAAAAGGAGAGTTTTGGAATGTTAATAAACATGAATCTGTTGAAGACTTACTGGAAAAAAACAAAATTATTTTCCCGTGTTTCAGTGGGAATTGAACCACATTTGATATGCTGACAAAAACTGCCTCTTCCAGTTGGGAAACAGCTGAACCTATGGAGAAGGAAAGATAGAGGGACTGAAAAGGGACCAAACTATTCACTACGCTACCGGTTACCAAGTTACACTAAGACCTGGAACACTAAAAGAGAGCTGTGTGAGAGGTTTGCCTTGGTTTTTAGTTTTCAGGGGGAGAGGAAAGTCTCATTGTTACACAAATGGCAAATTTGATGCAGTTTATGTGCATACCAGCGATTACTACTGTGCCCACAGTACTCAACTGGTGCTATGTGAAAAACTCTGCTATACTAGGCATTGTAGAAAGTGAAATAAAGGAGGTTTAAGAGCTTCTAAAAGAAGACAGAGACCTAGAGGGATTTTTGTATCATACAGCTTAAGCAGATTCAAAATGAAAGCCTTAGACTGATTTTCAGTTATCTTTCTTGAAATAAGCTAATGGCTTGTTTGTGTAAAGCTTTTTTATTAAAACAAATTTTTTAAAAACCTTGTACCTAGCACAGTATTGTTATAGAATGACATGTAACATATTTTGTATGGTAGTTTAAAGTCTGTCTAAATTTCTTAATCGTGGACAAAGTAGCAGCAGGCTTCCTGCCTTCTGCTGTAACATGCCTGTGTCTCTCACTTAGCCTTGGCATCTGTGCATACATTTCAGTTTCAGCTCTACTCTGTCACTTGAAAGGTCACGCCCAGCATGAGCTTTTGTCAGGTAGTTCTAAACCTGTAAATTTTTTTTTAGTTGAAGTTAAGAGGGAAGTACCAGTGTTCGGAACGAACTATAATAGTTTGTATATTCAACATTTGAAGTATATTCTATTTTGTTGTACTCTTGTTTCAAAGTGTATTCAAGTAGGTTTTACTGAAATACAGAAACAAAATTTAATGGTGTTTGGTCTGCTTTTTATTTTTTACTTTTTCCTTTCAACCTATTAACCACCTTTTCTGCTTATTTGAAATTTTCCAGGTGTTCAGCCTAAGATAGATGATATAGCATGACATTTTGGAACTGCTCACTACTCTGAATGGCTGACCAGCTCTTGCACACAGTACGCCCAGATATTTTTTGTTCAAGTATCTGTGAAGCTTGTGGTAGCTGGTGAGGTAACTTCTGACAGAGGTCTAGTTCTCTTACACTTTTTCAGGTTGTTCAGCACACCCATGAGCTCTGGGAGCTACCTAACTGCTCCTCCAGGTACACCTCAGTTTCCTAAGGCTGCACTGCAGAGGAAAGGTAGAAATGAGCAGTGTTCTAATCTCTGATGATCTCACAGAGGCAGACTGAAAGTACTGGGACACAGAAACAAGAAAGAGAAATACTGAGTTAACACTGCTGGTTCTTTTGATGTTGTCGCCATTGACATTTCCAACTTGGCTTCAGCGCAAATACAGGACTTTTTTTTTTTTTTCTGGATGGAGTAAGTATCTGAATAGGTTTTCCATTTGTAATTGCACTGAAATTAGAGGTATCATGATACAAGGCTACGGGGTAAAGCTCGTGTGAGAACACACAGTACACAGATATTTGCTCCATGTTTGCAGTCCATGCACATGACTTAAAATAGCTGCACAGGAGCTTCCCTTGTTTTCATGGGGACCCAGGTCCCCAGTGGACTCCCAGTTCCTAGTGAGATGCCCTGGAAAGTCTTCAGAGCGGGAACTCAAGTAATCTTGAGATTATCTAAGTCTAGATGACCATCTTAGTACTTCACGTCTGGAAGAGTAATTTCAACAGATACCTGGAACTGAGGTCTTGATAAAGGAAACCAGAATGAATACTTAGGTGTGAAAACCAAGCTACCTCTCAATTCCTAGCAGTAAGCCCTGTTCTTCCCTTTGACTGGTAAGAAGTGTGGGAATAGCTCCATACAGCCAAGCCAGCAGGTGGGGAGTTTTGAAAGTCTTTAGGAAAATGTATTCTTTTTCATAATTCTAAGTGAGGAAGTGGAGTTTAAGAACAAAGCAATGAAAAAGCTGAAGCAGGTAAAGCGTGGTGTAGATGGCAGCAATCCCTCCCACCAGCAGCAACCCAAAGAAGCAAAGGTTCTTATGCAGGAGCTGTGTTTCTGGCCTGGGGTAGGGGACAAAGACCCCTTCACAGGAGGAAATGTGGGAGAAAGAAGAGGAATTGTGTTGCTAAGAAAGGGGTAGGACAGAAAGGGGAAGGTGGGCAATGGCTCGATTAATTTGGTAGTCTGGGATGCACTGTTATGGGTAAAGAGAAATGGAGCACTGTGAAGAGAGGCAGGTAGAACAAACCCGCCTCAAAAGACAAGAGGAGAGAAAAGTAATAGGGTTTTTAAACCTACGTTTGTAAGTCCTGTCTGTAAGAAGTCTTTTTCTAAATGGTTGTCACTTGATCACACATGAAAGATGCTGCATCTCGGAGTGTGAAATGTCTGCCTCCAGTATTTGTAATTAAAACCTTTCTGACGCCTAATTTAGATACACTGGAAGTCAAATGGGGACAAGCTGTTTTCCTGGAAATAGATAAGGACTTGAGCTGATGACCTTCTCTTAAGTTAGAGCCAAGACTTCATTATGTCATGGCAAAAACGAACGGAATGGAGGTGCACATGTACTACTCGTGGGATAGTCAGCTCGGAGCCCGTGCTCTGAGGCACTGTTACTGCCAGTGCTGCGTCTTGCCACAGAACTGGTGATGGTCTTTTGGCTCTCTCCCCTGGCCACCCAGTGAGCAGCACACAATGCTGGCTGACAGAGGACATTTAACAGAGGCTCGAGAAGTGAGAACCTCAATCTGTATGAGGATGTGCCATAACTGAAATGGGAACTTAACCCCACTTGAAACAGTGAGGATTTTGTTAACCTTTCCATGTATGCCTTTGCCTCACTTTTTTAAATTTAGCTGCTACCTTAGAAGTACAACAGCCTTTTTGTCACAGTCAGGTAGTGATTTCAGTGTATCTGCTTAAGCACAGCTCTTCAGCATTGCTTTGTGTGCATGCGGTGCCTCTGAGTTCTTCTGAGATCCGGTTTCCTTCAGAGTTGGTGTGTAATCTCAGTAGCAAAGCCATGCCTTTTACAAGAGGCAGCCTCTCCTCAGGGATTTCTTCAGCCAAATGTCAGAGAGTTGAGTCCCATCTGTAACTGAAAGTCTCAGAGCATTCCCTAGTGTGGAAGTTTGCTCTTCAATGTGCTGCTTTCAATGAGATATGAGGAAGGAATTCTTCACTCCGGGGGTGGTGAGCCACTGGCGGTTGCTCAGATAAGTTGTGGATGGCCCCATTCCTGGAGTGTTCAAGGCCAGGTTGGATGGGGCTTTGAGCAAGGTTGGTGTAGCAGGGGAGTTGGAACTGCATCATCTTTAAGGTCCCTTCCAAACCAAACCATTCTATGATTCTATGAATTAATTAGTATGTTTTTACTGGTGGTGGTGGAGGATGTGATCTTAGGATGAAGGAGCTTTGGTCAGGTTTGTAACATCTACAATGAAGAGAAGAACACTAGAGTATTGGAAAAGTCAGTATCTAGCTGTACTCCCAGACTTTTTCAATCCCACTGAAAAACCTGTTATTTTCTACCTGTGTGAAAGCAGGACTCACTTTTACATCTGAAGCTGGTGGCTCATGTAGGAGAGTCCAGGCTTAACTCATCCTTGGCAAGTAGTAACTTTTCTAGATGTGGGAATGGAATGAAACTCATGTGAAGTGAGCACGCTTTATACAGAAGGCATTGAGACATATACAGTCAAGGTATCACTGATTTTACAGATACATTTTTACTTTTCCTGTAACTACTGTTGTAAGTTATAGGATGAAAAGGTTGATGCTGTGGGAAGAAAAAAGTCTTAACTGAGTTGCAACTCAGAAAAAAGATCTGAGTATCAAAATTTTGGGTAGTGACAAGAAAAGTTGAAAGGGAAATCCTATCCTGGAGCCTGCTGTTTTTGTTAACTCTCTCCTGGACATCTTACTTAGAGAAGGGTTCTGGGCCCTGACACAACTCAACTTGTCTCAATAAGGCGTGTTGAAAGAAAGGCTGAGCTCTTGGGATCCTCTGCTGCTTGATTTCATCAGTTTTAGGGCTTTGGAGAATTACATCTGAGGTGATGAAGGATGAGTGAGTCACTGGCAGTCAGGAGTTGATGAGGAAACAAAGAGGTGCCCGAAGCCCCAGTTCTCACTCGCCCTGACACGTGCAGCAGGGATCTCGGTTGCATGTGAAGATTGTCACTGCCAGAACAAGATAAGTGCAATTCTGCCTCATAGAGACAGTTCAAACAGCAGGTGTTAAGCTTATTAAGTGAAGAAGATCCAAGTGACACTATCTACTTGTGATCTAATTGTTCTCCGAGAGAGATAGTGTTTTAATAAGCTTGCAACAGCTTCTGCCTTTCATCAAATTAAACAACTGGGTCATTTCTTCCTTCATCTCACTTTGAGGGTGAGGGAAAAGTGTCACTGATAAAGCTAATGCAGCTTTTATTCAAGATCAGAGCAAGGGATCTGTTGAGACTTTTTTTAGCCCTGGTGTGCTTATAAGGCAGACAGCCACGAGAAGAGCTTTGAAGACATTTTTACTGTAAGAGTCATACTGCTACATAGGAAAAACAAATCAAAAACCTTTCTGCTTCTTCCTATGAAAAACATTCAGTATATTGATATTTAGAGCTGGCAAAAGCATTTCAGTGCTGCAGGCCTGCCTCTTGCTGCATAAAACAAAGCAAGAGCAGTATGTCATTTAAGTCTTTCAAAACAGACTGCTCTGCAAAATAAATTTCATGGCAAGTACTGGAATAAAAGGGTGAAGATGTCTGGGAAGTTACCAGTTAATTTCTGTGGCTTGTCTACCTTTTATTGAAATCCAGCAGAAAGGGTTCACTGTTGTGCTTGTAGTGGGGAGGTGTGATTTTCTGAGTATGACAATATTAAGAATTGCCTGGAGATGGGGAGAGTCCCCAGCCTTTTCAATTATTCCACCCTCCCCTCGCCTTCAAAATTACCCTTTAAGGAGATGAAGCAGTGAACATCTACTGTCACGTGGCCAGGGTGGAAGAAGAATCCCAGCCCTTTCCACTTCAGGAGAGGTCTGCAGTGATGGCAGCATCATATAAATCAGACTGTTCCTCCACAGTTTGGTTTCTTTTGTGGGAGAGGTAGCATTGCAAGCCAGGGTCTGAGTTAAAATGCCGTAAGAATCATCCAGATACCAAATACCACACTGTGAGAGGGACAGTGGGAATTTTGCAGCTCTGACAGTTCAGCTGTGGTAAACAAGGCCTTCCATAATCGGTGCTGTGGCTCTGTGCCCTGGCAGTGGTGGAGCCGCCACACTGATTGACACCTCGACTGGCCTTAGGAAAATGGAGCTGCTTAGACAGGAGTGAAATGAAATTAAGGGCTTTCTGGTGTTTGGTGTGTTTTTGTTTGGGTTTTTTTTGTTTTGTTTTTTTTTTTTATGGTTTAGTTTGTTTTTAAATACAGATCTGAGTACAAGTATTACCCTTGTTCTCAAGTCGGGGCTTTCTACCACAAGTGCAGTTTCTTCTAGAAACTGCCAAAAGAGTCTGGATGGAAACTCCAGCTTTCTGGTGTGACTTTTTGTGGTAGATGAGCAGGGATTTGACTTATTAAAGGTATCATCTTGTATGTCTGCATTGTGGTGTTGCTTTCAGAAGTGCTTAGCTACAGATGACTACATACCTGCATTAACGGGCACTTGTATTCTTTCTCCTCCTTGCAAGACCATTTGAGGGAAGGTCCTAAGAGAAGATAATCCTAAAGGAGAAGGATTGCATCTCATCCCCTCAGAGAGCAATTGAGGGCAGCCAGCACCAGGAAAAGGAAGCTGTCACAGTCTAATTGGTGTGAAACGCTCACGGCAGGGATGCTCCAAGGTCTGCCTTCCTGTGGAGCATTAGGAGCATTGCATCTCTGGCCCAAAATCTCCCCCAGAAGAGCCACCCCTCGTGGCTTCCAGGGACACAATTTGCTCTTTCTGAAGTTCCAGCTGAGAGAGGTGGTGGCATGTCCCATCTGCCTGGTAAGAGTATTCACCAAGGACATTATCTCCTTGGTTGTAAAATCCTTTCATTCTGGGGAAATTCAAATCCACAGAAATCCCAGGCTGGTTAAAGGGGCCTCTGCGTGGAAGCAGATCATTGCCCTCATCCTTCAAGGGCCAGGAACACGTGCAGAGTGTGTTACAGCCCTGCAACAGCACTTCACTTGTTTGCCTGACAAGGGAGTGTGTTTGTGTAGGAATTTGGGACTTCCAGTTGCCGGACTCTGTACTTCACTTATCAGCAATGCAAGTACAGTAATTTATGGGCTGTGTAAAGCACATAGCTGTGGCACTTCTTGCTCTTCAAATTAGGTTTTAAAATAAGGTGACAAATTGAGCTGCCTGCTGTGGGGAGCCAGCCCTGCCAGGCATCTGAGCAGCTCTTGGGGAGGGATATTTGCCCTCTGCTTTGCAGGACTGGCCAGGTTTGTAGCTCCACACAACTGCTGGAAATGGTAATATTTACAGTAATACTGACTGTAAGCTTCATCTCTACCTAGGGGAGAGAGCAGCTTAACAGCGCAAGGTAACTCCCCTCCCTACAGATTTGCTGTGGAATTTGGGCATTTCAGTTTGGAGAAACAGCACATGCTGTGAAGGCAAAGCAGCTCTGCCACCCTGTGAGATCAGGACTGCGGGGTGGGGGAAGAGGTCTGGAATGAGAAGCATCACCACTAACTTGAAGCTCCAACTAGTTGAGACCGGTCACTTACTTGGGAACAGGAACCTTGGACAGGGGCATGAGAAAGATAGCAGCAAGACATTACTTTTTTTCCAAAGACTTTTATTAATAAACACATGGAACATTTAAGAGTTACTATGTACCCTACTTTACATGGAAGTACTGCTTTATTTGCCCTGACTCATCTTTCTCAACTATCTAAATGTCAGCCCAACCCCAACCGCTGTCTCTGTTCCCTTCTCTCTCCCTATGGCATTTTCTGGCATAGTGGCATATTTACAATCCATATATGCAATTCCTATGTCATACCAATGAGCATCACATGAGTTACTATACTAACACAGCTCTGTTGTAGCCCAGGTGCTTGGCCAGAGTTCCCCTGGGCCACTGCATGATTTCAAACCAACTTTTGTCAATAAATAAATTTTATCTTGTACCAGGTTCCAGTGTAGCTTTAGATTTCGGAAGATAAATAAAATCTTTCAACATTAAGATTGGCCCTTTACTGAAACAAGATTGACAAGACTACAGATTTAGACCATTTAGAAAAGTAATACTTGAAGCAGAGGAAGAAATACTCCCTGGTTAGCTGTGCCCTCCAGAGGGAAGCACAGAAGAGACAAAGGTACCAGTGCACAAACCTACAGGCTGTATGTGTGTAACAGACACATGCACATTGTTCTGGAAAAGTGAGGGTATTACTCCAGGTTATAGTTAGCCTCTATTTCCTCACCTGCTCTTACTGGAGGGGCCCTTCCTCACACTGCACCACTACCCATTCACTTCCAATGAATTCATCACTTCAGGTCACGTGAAAATGAGAAGAACACACCAGTATGAGCTTAGATTTGTTCATGTCTAATCTGCATTAAACTTCCTTCGTATTGCAACAGAAAAAGATTTAAGAGAATCTCACTGGGCAGTTGAACCTCATTCCCTTTGGTACTTGCAAAAGCTTAACACGAAATAAATAAAATTAGCATGCTGTCAGGGCAAGTTGTTTTACAAACACAAGTGGTTTAAGTACTAAGGCCTCCACATTCATTAGAGGATTAAATCCTTAAACAGGGGGCTTAGTGAAAGGATAAAGCTCATTTGCCTTCTGGTTTTCAAACCCTGACATGGCAAGAAGACCAAGATGAGAACACTGGCTTCTTTCTTCCTCCCTCAAAGGCTCCCCATTAATGAGGGCTGAAGGACATGCGGAACGCCAAACAAGTGCCCAAAATAATGTTTAGTCAACAACAGTGTTTCCTCATCTTCCAACTGCTTCCAGCTTCAAAAGTCTTCTCTAAAATAAAATAGTGGTGAGTTCAGTCACTGCAATACCTAGTGGCATTCCAACACATTACAGCAGCCTGTCAGGGTCTTGATTAAAACTAAAGTCACACACCAGGGACAGGTGATCTGAGGGGTAATTGAACGATGGCAGCCTGTTGGGCCCAATTTGCTCTTCAGTCAGCAAGCCCAGGGCTGAGTTCACATTCAAGGCGTGCTGGGAATACCAGATATAATCCAGCGTGTGCCGGCACTCTCCCGAGGGCCGGATCTTCCAGGTGGTGTACGGGGGCTCCGACTGCCCGTCGGGGCTCAGCAGCTTGTACGCGCTGTTCAGATTGAGGCTGGAGTTGGAGAATTCCCTGTAGACCTCCTCGGTCGGCTCCGCGTTGAAGTCCCCGCAGACGATCAGGGGGATCTTTGCCCCTTGGGTGATGTTCTTCAGGTTCTGGAGGAGGTCGCAGCCCTGCGCGGACCGAAACCTCTCCCAGCCGGTGCGGGCCTTGAGGTGGGTGACGGCGATGCAGAAGAGCCGCCCCGTCTCGTGGCACTTCAGCGTCTGCGCTATGGCCACCTGGTTGGTCTTCAGCTTCATGGCCGTCAGGCGGATGTTGGCGCTGTTGATGAGCTCGAAGCGGTCCTTGAGGAAGAACAGGGCGCAGCCATCCGGCCCGTTGTTGCGCTCCACATCCAGGCACGGGGACCACGGCTTCGGGAAGAAGGTGCACTGGTAGCCCAGTCGGCTGAGGAGCGGCTCAAACGTGTCAAAGTAGTGGTCGACTTCCTGCAGGCACAAGATGTCGGGCTTATACGCCAGGATTTCTTCCAGGATGAGGCACTTCCTCTCCTCCCATTTCAGAGCTTCCATGGGGCACTGAACGAAGTTGTCTTTGCCTTCCCCGAGAGCTGAAATTAGCAGGGATGGGGAGAGAAAAAAGGAAGTTACTGATGGCTCCAGCAGGCTGGCCTCCAGGTTTGGCAGAGGCCAGAGGTGCATCAGTTTACAATGCAGGTCATGGGATTTTTAGCAGTAGCTGGTGACTTTAGGAGTGCCAGGTTTGCCAATGGGTGTGAGAACCCCTTCTCAAACCACCGGAGTCACTCCAAAAAAATTAAGTTCCCTTTACAGATACAAGACTTCCTCTCCCTTTTCCCCCTATGCTGTGGCAAGTACTTTCACATGTGGCTGCTGCAGCTTAAGCCTAAAAATAAAATGCAATGGGATAGGAGTGACTTAACTGCAGATTGTTAAAGCAATCCCTATGGGGGGACTTCCCACCCCAAAAGATTTTAAGATGAGACTGTTGCATAAGTCAATTTACAGCCTTGATTTGAAAATACCAAAAATTATTATAACCGAAAGGTAAAATTATTTTGAAGCATTAAGAATTCCCATAGCAGATCTAAATTCCTGGATAATTCACCACTAAACTAATAAGAAAGCTTTAGACAAGGTTTACAAAGAATAAAATTTAGGGAAGGATGAGTCTTTTCTGGGGGTTAACAACTACCTAAAAACTGATGGGTCTTTTTGAATACACTGTGTTCAGCTAGGACAGGAATCCAGGACTACCTTTGGCATCACAGTTGTAAGGAAAGACCCTTTTTCCTTTCCTACAGGACAGAAGGAAAGCCCCTATTTTAAGTGCTCGAAATACTCCCCCTGGCCCTCAGCCAGTTGTACCTCATGTAGTTCACCTCTCCCTTTGCTCTGCCAGGGAGCTGCACTCGGTCTCAAGGTCATACCTTGGGCAAGGATGTTCCACTGCATGACCCGGATGGGGCGGTGGTTGCTGGCAGCGTTTTTCTTCAGGTTCACAAAGTTCCTCTGGAACCGGGGCGGCCGTTTCTGTAGGACAATCTGACATTCCTCCAGCAGATCCTTGGGGTCTATAGGATCCAGCCGTGCTGGGTCTAGCTGCTCCAGGCAGTCCTGGTGCTGGGACACGGCACCGCTGCTCAGCGTCTTGGCAAGCACGCTGTAGAGCCGGCTGGTGCTGTTTCCCATGGAACACACTGGAAAGGAAAAACTGCTGTTAAGAGATGTCCACCCTGACTCTTTTCATCACTTGGGTGCCTTGTTGCAGTGCCAGCAACCTGTGGTTTGTGCAGGAGCCCGTTCCTGAAGCTGAGACAAAATACGAAGGATGCAGAGGCAGGGTTAGTCCTGTCCAGTCTCATCATGTTCTGCCTGCCCTCCGGGGCTGCTCACCTCTGCAGCGTGCAAACAGCCTGGCTTAGAACATCAGGCTGGTCTTTTTAGGGAAGAAAGGAGTCTTTCGTCCATAATAGTAGGGCTAAGATTAACTCTGCATGCATTGTAGGAAACAGAATAGAGCATACTTTTCCCTTGCTCAGAGAGGAGAGAGCCCAGCAGGTAGACAAATGCTGCCTGTTCCTCATTTTGTGTGCAGCATTTGCCTGTGATGGAGATGACAGACACACTGTTTGGCCTGGTACCTTGTCCTGATTTGGGATGCCTCCAGGCTGCGGGTTCCTACCTGCAGAGCAGCAAGCAGGGTGACTCATTCCCTTGGGTTAATATTTAATAGGGATCTCTGATCACAGCTTTATCTGCTTTTGCAGCAATGTTTTCATGAGCGTGAAGCAGCCAGATGCTTCCGTTGGCTTAGGCCTTAGGATGTGCAATGGAGAGGGCAGTCTCTCCAGCTCCTGCACACAAGCAGCTGTCCCCAGCTCTCCCTCTAAGGCAGTCAGCCCTCACCCAGCCCCGTGTCTCCTGCAGGGAGGTCCCCCCATCCCAGGTGAGGTCACGGCTGCCATGGGGAGGGTGCATGTGCGTCCCCACCCTGTTCTGCCCTTTGGCTTACACGCAGGAGGTGACTGCAGCCCTCTTCCCTTAGGAGGGTCAAGGAGCAGAGCCACCCATTCCTTTCAGCCAGCAGCCCTCATGCCTGTTGTGCTGTGAAATACCTCCTTCTCCCACTTCCCAAGAGCACAAGCAGTACCACTGCACAGCCACAAACCCTTCAAGGCTTTGCTTAGTGCACACACATGGGACAGCATCAAGGGCTGGCCTTCGGGGGAGCTGTGGGGGAGTTTGGACAGTTTGTGATGTTCCTACACAGTGCATGGCCTAAGAGCTCTCCAACCCTTTCTCAGAAAATGCCAAAACACGTAGGGAGCTCTTGGAAAGAGGCTGTGTTTGCACTTTTCCATGCTCAGCACTCTGCCCAAGTGTGCCAGGACACTTTGCTTCCCTTCAAACACGGGCAGGAAGGGCAGTGCTTGCGTCACAGCAACTTGCACAAGAGGCAGCGCTGACCGAGTTTTGTTGTTTTCTCACTTATTTACTCTGGATGCATTTTGCAATGGGAATCTTGGGCAAAAGAACTTCAGTGTTGCACTGCTGTTGGCCCACAGTGGTTTTTAAGCAAATTTAGTTGTATGGCTGAGTTACTTAAAAAAGGAAGAGGAAGAGAATTGTCGTCTCGTGCTCACATCTTGCAGCAGATTTGGGGGGCTACTCCACACACATGTTCAGACTGAACTACAGCACTACAGCTGGTGACAGATATACAGTAATGACAGGTTAGAGCGGCGGGCAGGAGGATGGAATCCCTAACAGTTCAACAAACATACTCAGAAGGAGTAAAAGCAACACTCTGCAGAAGCCTGCTGTCCTTGTATTTAGCAAAATGAATACTTTTGAAGACACCAAAAACCACTTCACATGTGTTTTGTAAGCCCATGGAACACTGCTTCTAACACTTCTAAGGAAGTTGTAAATTGGGACCTTAGACTGGATGGAGGACATTTCTCCCCATCTCCATCCTTTTAGTTAAAGTTTAAAGTACCAGGAGTTCCTCAACTGAGATGTGAGCTTGAATTCATTCATAAGCATGAATGTCTTTCTAGGGAAACTGTGTGTAAAGTGTTGCAGTTTCTGCAGTCTTTCTCAGCTTAGAATTCTTATCAGAAAGGAAAGTACTGCTGAAAGTAGAAGAAATGCCATTTAATACTGAGGGAAACATGAAATCCCTAAGCACAGGACCCTGACATGGCTGTGAGGAGATGCGGATCAGGAACCAAAGCATGCTCTGTGCTTACAGAAGGGTCCAGCTTACACACTACCAGGGCTGCCAGGCAGCCACGCAGAAAAACAAGGAAATCAACAGAGCTTTTAATAGAAGCTGCACAGGGAGCCACTCACCTATTTTTAGGGTAGGTACAAGCCATAGCTAAGTGCTGCAACTGGAGAAAAGCGCACGGTGTTTTCTGCTACCTCAGGGATGCCGTCAGCAGCAGGGTGCAGCCACGAGCCCTACACCCCAAACATCCTTCTGTACAGCCCCTGCCACGCCAGGGATGAACATGACCAACACAGGGCTTTTCCAAAGGAATAAGCAGGAGCTTAGGCTGCTTGTGGCTTGACCTGAATCAGAGGGATGATGTTGAAAGAGACAAGGTAGGTGTGATGCAGCTGGAGCCAAAGGTCTACAGGCAAAGCCCTGAACAGCTTACATCTGTTACAGCAGGACGCAGGCCAAGTTCAGCCACCCACCTGCCAAGCTGCAAACAAAGCCAGAGTACTGTCTAAATCTCATCAGCCCTGGGATCGTGGGGTATCCAGCTCTTTACTGGGGCATAAGGCACAGCCTAACCTGCACAGGATGTGCTATGGCCCAGCTGCACAGATCTGACAGTTTTTGAAGTCAGTCATGTCAGGCAGGAAAAAAGAGCTTTGGTCTTTTTCTGAGGGCCCAGGAAAGACTGGGTGAAAGAAGGTCTGGACTGTAAATCAAACACTTTCAGTCCTAGTATAGGTGGACTGAGAGTTCTTGGCTGAAAGGGGGCTCCTGGGGGAAGACTTCAGCTTAAGATGACTGCTGATCTGCACAGGTTCTTTGTCCCCAGCGTGCTGAAATCATCACAGCACAGTTTGAGCTGTTCTGCAGAACAGGGGCCAGAGTAGCAACCTGAACATGGAAACTCCAAACACAAAAATCCATTCTGTTATTTCTGCAACACTGAACGTGTCCACAGCAGCCAGGCAAGTACAAGGTCACCATTTGAAAACCTTACAGTCCAAGCTAAGTGACTTGTAACTTGCTGGGATAATGTGTGCTGGACATTGTGGTGCTGGTGTGTGCAGAGGAACAAGCAGACTCCTGAGCTCGAACTACAGCAGTGGGAAGTGAACATGGAAGTGATTCTCTTGGTGTGATGTAATAGGTAACACTAGCTCAGCAACCACTCTTAAAGGTGCTTAAAATCAAAAAGCACCTTCCTCTCAGCAAAGGTGGTACGTCAGCACAGTAAGGGCAAAGGAAGAATTCAAACTGCTCATTAAACCTAAGAACAGAGTGTAAGCATCATCCAGCACAGAAGAGAAGAACTTCAGGCAATGAGACACCAGAGACTTTTATTTTAACACCTTTGCTTCAAAGATGAGGGCTGCAGAGGGGTATTGAAGCCAGAGCCCTGACCTTCTGCGTAAGGTGAACAGCATTCTCACTTCCCTTCATGTCCTACCTCCCAGCACTGCTTTTGGCCAAAAGCCCCAACCCATTTACCACCTAGATTTCACTGCCAGGTGAACGGTTCCACCATACCTGCAGCCTGGCCTGTAGCTGAATCAGTCTCCACAGCCAGGGAGGCCAGCAGCAGCCAGAGGTGCCCTCCCTGCAACACCAATTCTAGGAAAAACTTGACAGGTGCCATCCCCATGTGACAAATCCTATGCTACTGAGTATCATACTACACCTACAGCCTCGTTTGGGACGGCGATGAGAGCTCATCACAGCAAGGGAGGTGCTGCCTGTTTGTCAACAGGCAACACCAGAAAGAAGAGGGAACCTCAAATCCTGCTTCCAGTAATATACAGAATCAGTGCTTGGCACAAGCTCTGGAAACCTTTTTCCTCATGAGTGCTTTAATCATGAGCTCGATCCTGCCAGCTCTCAGGCACATATGCTCCTCTTCCCAGTAGTGCCATGAAGCTTCAATCCTGCCATATGGTATCCTGGCCTGGTTTCAACAGGAGGAATAGGAGCAACCTGCCCCACCCTGGTTTTTATACCTCCCCGTAACAGCAGGGAAGGAACACACTTCACCCCAACCCCAGCTGAGGACAGTAGGAAAAAGTGGATCTCCAGCACGCCAGGCATGTAACACAGCCTCAGATATTGCAAATATATTGGCCAGAAAAGCTGTAGCTGCCCCACTCCCTGGAAGCGTTCAAGAACAGGTTGGATGGGGCTTTAAGCAACCTGGTCTAGTGAGAGGTGTCCTTGCCCGCGGCAGCGGGGCTGGAACCAGATGATCTTTAAGGTCCCTCCCAACAGACACGCTCGTCCACACGCCTGGCTTAGGGCTGAATGCGAACCGCAGGGCTCCAGCGGGTGCGTCACCGCCCCGCTCCCAGTCTGGCCACGGGTCAGCGAGCAGAGGGGAGGGAGTGGGGTGCATGCCAAGGTGTTGTCCTCACGGGCACCCAAGGACGTGTGGGCACTTTCCAAGCCTCATTCGGGGAACGAGGAACAGGGTGCAATTATTTAACGGTGCGGGCAAGCAGGAACCTGATGGGCCGGCATCGCTGCTGCTGCTGCCTGCAGGAAAGTAACCCGGGCTCTTCCCACACACTGCCTCCAGTAAAAAAAATCACCACTGTGAGTCAAGCTCATTCTACACAGAGTGCAACGCTGGGAGAGAACACCTCAGCTACTCGAGAGCGGTGTAAGGACACTGCCGCCCTGGGTGACCGGGCAGGTTACTCCAGCGATACCCGGGTTTACTCCGAGGGTGCCCTGTCACCCAGCTGGGTGACACCGAGCCACAACCCCCTGCAGCACCGGCGCGATGCCTGGCACCGCCTGTCGCGACTCTGCGGGATGTCGCCCATTCACACCGAGCGAGCGAGCGCCACGGCCTTTGCCTTAGAGCCGTAGGGCCGGCCCAACCCCAGAGAGGCGGCTGACGAAGGCACCAGGGCCGGGGCTGCCGCGGGCAGGAGAGCCCAGGTGCCCTTGTCCCGGTAGTACGGTCCCGCGCGGTTCCCGCACCTCCCCGTCCGATACCCACCTGTGCGGGGCGGCGCCCCCGGGGCGGGCGGGCCGCCCGCTGTTGCCCGCGGGGCAGCGGGGCCGAGGGGCGGCGGCGGCGGGGCGCGGGGCCGCGGCGGCAGCGGCAGGCGGGAGGCCGAGGCGGCGGGGGCGCAGCAGAGGGCGGGCAGCGCCGAGCAGAGGCAGCGTGCGGGGCTCTGGAACATGCTCCTGGCGGGACGGGGCGCGACCGGCTGGGATCGGACGGGAGCGACGGAGCAGCAGCTCCCGCGCCCGCCCGGCACCCGCGCTTATAGAGGCGGCGGCGCGCGGCGCGGCCGGCACATCCGGCACATACCACCCGCGCCCGGCGGGGGGGTGGGGACACACAGCACAAACACGCACCACGGGCGCCACCGCCCGCACCGAGCCCGCCCGCGCACAGCGGCGGAGCGGCGCTTCCAGCCGCCATCCCACACCTCCCGCTGCCGCGGCGGGCGCTGCGCGGGCAGGGCGCGTCCCGCCGCATCCCCCCCCTCGATGGCCACGGAGTGGAGTGGCCCGGCGGAGGTTTGCACGTCAGCGAGGGGCGCGCGCCCCCTCAGGGGCGTCAGGGCGGCTCCGCCTCCCCCGGCCGGGGCGTCACACGGGGGGAGCCGGAGCGTGGTGGCTCTTCGTGCTTCGCTCCCTCTGTGTCTCCCTCTCATTTCTTAGAGCTTTGGGTCTGGTGCCTTGTCTACAACTCCCGCGGGAGGGGGAGAGGAGGGGCATGCACTGGTCTCGTCTCTGTGGTGACCAGTGACGGGACCCGAGGAATGGCCTGAAGTTGTGTCGGGAGGTTCAGGCTGGATATCTGGAGAAGGTTCTTCACCCTGAGGGTGGTTGGGCACTGGAACAAGCTTCCCAGGGCAGTGGTCACAGCACCAAGCCTGACAGAGTTCAAGTGTGTGAACGATGCTCTCGGGTACACGGTGTGAATCTTGGGGATGGTCCTGTGCAGGGCCAGGAGTTAGACTCGATGATCCTTGTGGATCCCTTTCAACTCAGCATATTCTGTAATTCTGTTATTCTTGTGCCATTTTGTTGCTTTGAACCCTCTTGGCTCTTGACTAATCTCACCCTGATTTCATCCCCCGAGGCTTATGCTAATTCTGTCATTTCTCATGTGTAATTTTATCCATCTGTCTGTGTTCCTCATTTCTTTTTATTTGGATTATCAAAGCATAGATGGTGATGGTCTCACAAGCCCTCTACTGACAGTGTTGTTCTCTCTATGCTGCTTTTCTATTCAAAAAGAAAGTAAGTTGGGACGTGCGTAGAGCAGCTGCAGTTTCAAAGGTGGGTCTTAGATCTTGGTGCTTAAACTTCCACCTGGCTCTGGGTAGGCTCATTTAGCCCTCCCTAAGCAAAATGCTCTAATGATTAAATGATTTTAAGTGAAGGAAAAAAACAAGAAAGATAGTTAAACAATGGATAGGTACTTAGTACCCTGCTAACTTCTTCAGTTTTGTTTTCTGTGAAATGAAGCAGCCGTGCTGCCTGCGCTCAAAAGGGAACGCTGAGAGCACGGGAGAGGCAGCTGGAGAGCCTTGAAGGGAAAGGCTGGAGCTTGGATTTCTCTGCTTTCAGACACACGGACCACTCCTTGAAGATCTCTGTGCTCTGATTCACATCCTCTCTGCTTTAAATATGCACGGAAGAGACAGAGGCTTGATTGCCATGCAAGACTGGGAGCCCTGGTTCCTTGCTAACCAGACTCTGCACCTGACTGGGCTTGTCTGCTCTCAAGTCTGGACACCCTTATCAGAAGGGCAAACTTGTGATTAAGAGTTTATTTCCATGCTTCTTGTGTGAGATCATCTGTAACCAGCTTTTCCCTCCCTTTCTAGAAGACGAGACCCTTCTAGAAGGAAAGAGTGGTTGGTGATTCATGAGCTAGTCTAATGGCCCTGCCATTTCTGGTGGGATTTGGCAAAGAAAATACCTCCCGGCAGTGGTCCAAGGAATAGGCAGCCTGGGTTTTGTTGCATTATCTGTCACACTGTCACTAACAGATTAGAGGCTTGATGGCAGGGAAGCTGATGGCTTTGTGGGCCCATCTCTGAGCTCCAAGTCCTCAGCTCCTGTCGTGTTTTCTGACATTCAGGTGCCTCTTAGCCTGGTGGCTCTTCATTCTGCTCTCCTGCTCCATGGGAAAACCCTTGGGTTTCGCCCAGGGCTGGCTGCTCATCCTCCTCACCTCCAGTTCCAGCAGATTTCCCGGAGCTGCTTGTTGCCCAGAGAACTCAGCAGTCCCTAAGTAGCTAATGACTGGTGGTACAATATGTTTGTTATTCATTTTATTTCTCTGATGACTCAAGTAGCTGGGTTGAGGCCAAACCACCTCCTCGTGTAATCTCCAAGGAGGAAAGACAGAAGATTTCCTTCTTCCCACTGTACTGAATGTGCTTTTCCCTGCTCTTTTGAGTGCTGGCTTTCTTTAGCCATGTGTGACCAAGCCAGTGAGACAGTAACAAAGGCGGGTGTGAAAGAAACAAAAGTTACTGATGATGCACAGGGCTGTTTTCTGGGCATACCTCTCTCTTCCCAGATTTGGGAAAGAGTGGTGATTTAGCTCCAATATGTGAATCACTGTTTGCTTGGCATCCCTTGGGAATGGTCCTAATAGCCTTCCCGGAAAATAAAATCCTTTCAGAAATACACAGAAGATGCAATTAATCTTATAAATAACTAAATGTATATGTGACTTAGAGAAAAAGGTTTCTTTGGAAAATGATCTCAGCTGTCCCGTGTGCATCTGACTGATGTTTCCACTAGCTGGGAACAGTGAGCAAATGGAGAGAAGGGGTCCGGGTCAAAGGGTGCATAGGCTGTGAGAAATGCTTTTTTCTTAGCTTTTTGACCTGTTCTTACCCTGGAGATGTTTCAAACATGCTGGACAGGCTGTTAATCCTTTTCCAATGCTGTGGAAATCCCAGGTCCAGCAGGGTGTTACTAAAAAATACAGCTATGACTGAAGTTATTCCAGCATGTAGTAAAAGCAATGCTTTCCACAAACTCCACTTCCTTGGGATTAGTAATGGTCTGAGGATAATAATCCTTCCACGTCCTTGGTCAGTCATCTCTTCCCAACCGGTCATCCCTACATCAGGGAAGTGTTTGTGCTGTGTTTGGTACAGCTGCTTTAACTGCCAATGTTTCCAGCTTGGAAAAGCATGCTCTAAAAAGGAAATTACCATCTCAGGGGAGCTGGACAGTAGTCACTGAAGTGTCACAGTGGATTAACAGGAAAAAACCTATGGCAGTTTGACTCTGCGCAGCACAGATGGCTGTGAGCGTGGTGATTTTGAACTTCAGGGTGCACGTGCATCCCAACACCTTCTTGCTTCTCCCATGAGAAATGCCATCGCCTGGGCTGCTGGCTGCATTCCTTTGGGATGACTTGCACCACCAGGATGTCCTTTTTCCCTGTCACAGCACCAGGAACCCTTCACCTCCCCACCATCACCCTGCTATGGGTCTTCCTTCCCTCCCTGAGCCGCAGGGCTGGGAATGCTTATGTGCTCTCCCCTCCCTGCCTCACCTTGGTTTTGGGCACCTGGGAAGAAGCTGGGAAACAGAACTCGGTGGCAGACGTGGGGATCACAGTAGCTTTGAGGGAGGCTGCCCCAAAACAGGTTCACCTGAGGTGAACAGGTGAACAGGGCAGAGATTTGGATGTTTAAAACAGGCAGCCTTGCCATAGTTAACTGAGTTTTCAAAGCACTCAGCTCTTGATTTTTCAAGCGTTTCAGTCACTAAAGCATCTCAGAAGGGGGAGCTTTGCCACTTGAACCCAATATCTGTCTCGCTGAGAAATGAGTAGCATTAAGTCTGGACAGCAGATGGCAAAGTGTTCCACACGGCTGAGGAAGAGAGAGGGAATGATAGTGACACTTCTGACATCCTGTGAAAGAAACGTGCATGTATATTCATCTCAGATATGGATGCACACTACAGTGCAGATGATTAAATGGAGTACTTCATTTCTGGAAATAGGTGTCTGTCTAAGAGGTGTCTCCCGTGGAATCAAAATTTCCAAGACTTCCACCTCTCTTTGGAGCCACTGCAGCCACTTGTGCTACAGTGTTTAGCACATTTAGCAAATATTTCCATTTAACTCTTAGTCTGCCTTCTGAGAAACAGAAATGGGCACATTACCCATTTAGGATGTCACTGTGACCTGGCTGTAGCTTCTGAGCTACATAATGGTGCTACAGATGGTGACAGGATTTTTAGGGGTCTTTAGAAAGGTCAGGCTCTGTGAGGCCTGGCAGGGCTGCCATTTCTTGGCCTGCTGGAAAGAACTGGAACACTTAGTGATGCAGGAGTGGTTTGCCTGCCTCTACTGAGAGACTGAGGCAAACAGGGGGCAGGTGAGTGAGCACCACAGGAAAGCCTGGGATTTGCACAGGTTTTCCAGAGCCCAAATCAGTAGAAGTGCTGCCCGTGTGGAGCTTCTGGTGGTGATGCCATTCCCAGCACACAGGCATGCAGGGGCAGAAGGAGTGGGTCTGGGGCTGCCCAATAGCACCCTTCATTGCTGCTGGTCTTCCCTGCTGCCCATTCAGAGGGGGTCTGCAAGGGCTGCTCTCTGCCACATGCTCCAAGGGGCTGAAGATTCATCCACCATCCCAATGACTACCTCGGAGTATCTTAGGCTGAGGTAAGGACAGTCTTCTTGGCGTAAGCATCATTTTTCCTTCCTTCTTTCTTGCCTTCCCCTTCAAGATGTGAACAGAGCTCTCTTGGGAGGAGGTTGGTTTAGTGTCCTGAAGGATGCAGTTTTTGGGGACAGGTTGTGTAGAGGAGGCTCCTTCTCTCTCCTCTCTCCCTGTCTCAGGGAGGTCTGGCTGGGATCTGCTCTTCCCCCCCTTTCAGCAGATTACAAAATGATGTATTTGATTCCTGCATCAACAAAACAACCTCCAAGCAGGGGCTGAAATTCCAGCTTGCCAGAATGATGACCCTGAGCTGAGAGGAGAGGGGAAGAGCGAGAAGGGCCATACTAGAGAGCTTTAACTCTAGTTTTGTACAGTTCTGAATTATTTTGTTATAGAACCTCACCCTGGCATTTGTAAGGGGCAGTGAAGGAACTTCCTGTGATCCTCCCCTTTATGCATTTCATTGGGCAGCTGAGGTCTGGGGTGGAGAACATCTGCCTGGCTTTAAAGTTGAGCATCTCTGCCTGCTGCCTATGGCATGGCCTGCAACACACCCAAGCACTGGGTATCTGGCATGTGTGTTGCTTGTGCAGGTTGTGTTGCTTATTAGCCGGCTTGAGACTGAGGGGTGAAGTGTAACAGGGACCACCTGGGGACTGACCCCCTGCACCTGACTGTTGTAGCCCTTGGGGCCATCCAGTGTCCTCCTTCCAAACACACTTAACAAAGCTCAGCTGTTTTTCCAGTGAAAGGGATGCAATGGCTACACCCTGCGCAATCAAAACAGTCATATATCAGAGTTTTCATAGTCAGAGTTTTCCTATCTGACTAACTGTAGTTTGGAAGCTGCTCTGCAAATCCTACGTGGGATATTTATGTCCTAAGCTACATTGCTACTCTCCGGCCTCCTCTTGAAAAGCAAAGTGATGGGTACTGATGGAGAACTCTCTGACGTAGAGATGCTGAGGATCCTTGGCTGGGCACTGCAATCCTCAGGTGAAACGATGCTAATGTTCATCTTTGGAAATAAATGCAACTTCTATTTTTCAAACTCTGTTACCCTGATTTCACGGTACCTTGATGCCTCAGTAAAGAAGCCCACCAGTCATCAGTTTCCAGCCAGTACGTTTGTAACTCCAGAGGGGCTGGAACGGCGGAGCTGGCAGCCAAACCTGGGACTGGACTTTCCCCGGGGGGTTGTGCTCCAGAGCAGTGCAGTGGTTGGGCTGCCTGGAGGCAGGGCTGCGGGCAGCTCCCACTTTTTGGTCAGCATCCAGGCCTGGCCAGCACCCAGCTCTGCCCTGCGTCACTGGCCCTCCTGGTTATGTAAGTGCCCCTGTGCCGGACGTGCCCCCAGTGGCTTTCGTAACCAGGCTGACGGGGATCTGGAGCAGGGGGGGCTTTGCCCTCTATCACACCAGGCACCCTGTGTTCCCCCAGCACAGAGGCTTTGCCCAGTTCTGACTGGCCCCAGCAGGAGTGAGAAATCCTGAAATTCAGGCTGAGAAGCTCTTGGTGCTGCTGGACACATCAAACTGGAAGCTCCCTTCTGGGCATTGAGTGGGGCTTTGGGCTTCTCGCTCTTTCTGCAGCCACCCTGACCTCAGGGCACCTTGGTGTGCGTGGCTGAGCAGCCCCTGACCCCTCTGCCCCGGTTCCAGGCAGGTGCGTTGGCAAAGCCCGAGGTTTTGCTAACCCCCAGCCAAGAAGGCCAAGGTTGGGAACTGGCTGCTTCCCAGGTGTCTGGCTGGGCCATCTCCTCTCCTCAGCTGGGTGCCAGGGGCACTGCTTTGCCAAGGTAATGCAAACAAATCATGGCAAAGGCCACCTGGACTGTTCTAGAATAGGCTTTTCACCCTGCAAAGATGTTATACTTATTCAACAGCAAATTCCTCTGTGAATTCCCTACTTGTAGTGCATCAAACATAGCTTTAATTAGGAATAGATTTTTGTTCTTTCAGGGCAGCTTTAGGAGATGTGAAGAGGTACTTTTCCCTCTGCGAGCACGTGCTGCTGTTTTCCTTGGAGAACAGCTGAACTTCTTGCATTCATTGTGTTCTGGTTTCTTTTTTTTGAAAGAAGTTCTAGCTTCACCCCTATATCCCAGGGATATCAGGGGATTGATGCAGGCTCTCCCTAATAGACTTTCAGTAGCTTTAAATCCAGAAGAGAATTTGCAGAGAAAGTCATGGTCGGAAGCTGATCCCTGCAGGGTAAAAGCATCACTCTGCCTGGCATGGCTGTCTTCAGGGGGCTCTCAGGGCTGTCTTCTGAATCCCTTCACTGCCATGTGTCAGTCTCCCCCGACTTCTCTTCAGCTTGTTTTGGTGCTTTACCATGCTGGGGTTCAGCTCAGACCTGGCTTTTGGAGCTGGTGCCACCTCCATCTCCTGCTCCTGGGTGTACGGCATGGAGAAGGCAGCCCATGACTTACAGGGCTGGCTGATGCCACAGAGACGCTCCAAGGTGGCAGTGATCTGAAGCAATACTGGTTTTATTATCCCTTGACTGCTTAGTGAGTTTTCCAGGATCCTTCTGAGCTCCTGCTGAGGGTGTGTAAGTGACATTTAATCCTTGGTTTCTCTATATGAAGTAGGGATGCACTCAGTGACTGACAAGGTGAGGGCAGTGAAAGAGTAATGCAATAGATCCAAGAATGTGATGTAAAGATACTTCTGGGGTGATTTCAGTATTTCTGTGAGGGCAGGGGGCAGTTTTGAACTACTTGGGAGCTCCCTACTACAAAGGAGCTGAGTTGCCCCGTTCCAGTGGGGTGTGTGGGCGGGGCCCCGGCAGGGTTCTGTGATTGTGACATCCAGGTGACAACCGGGCACCTGCCAAGGGCAGAGCCCGTCCCTCGGCAGCACTGCGAGGTGTGCGGCCGCACGGATCGCAGCGCAGCTCTCGCTCCGAGAGGTGTTGGTTGTGTGGAAAGCGAGTGTTTGTCTGGACCCTCACTCTGTGAGGTGTTCAGTGTTCGGAAAGCCTCTGTTTGTCTGGACCCTCACTCTGTGAGGTGTTCATCGTCCGGAAAGACCAGGACCATCACTGTGCAAGGCATTCCTTGTTGGGAAAGCCTATGTGTATCTGGACCCTCACTCTGTGAGGTGTTCAGTCTTTGGAAAGCCTCTGTCTCTCTGGACCACCACTCTGTGAGGCATTCCTTGTCCAGAAAGACTGTGTATTTCTGGACTGTCAGTCTGTGAGTCCTTCCTTGCCTGGAAAGCCTGTTTCTGCAAGGTAATTCCCTGCTTGTCTGGAAGGGAGGGAAAGGTCCCTGTGCTGAGAAAGAGATGGTTGAAGGGAGATGCATCAGATCTGTGGCAAAAGCGACTCTCAGCACGGGAATTAGTCATAATTACAGCTGAGCTGTTGCAGTCAGTAACTGCAGAGGAAGATGGTCAAGCCTATGTGGAAAAACCCCAATTGCGGAAATGAATCCAAAGCTCTTGATTTATTATTTTTTCAGTGTTAATAATCAAGGCTATTATAATGAGAAATATGTACATTATATGTATTTAATGACACTGGCCATTAAAATTTTTTAATAATTCAAGGCTAGGCTGGATGGAGCTTTGAGCAACCTGGTCTAGGAAAAGATGTCCCTGCCCATGGCAAGGGGGTTGGAACTTTAAGGTCCCTTCCAGCCGAAACCATTCTCTGGTTCTGTGGTTCTATAGTTCTATGGTTCTATGCTTCTATGGTTTTATGGTTCTATGAATCCAGTCTCTTCTGTGAGTGTCCATCAAGCTGTCCCTTCAAAGAACTGAATGGCTGCAAAGACATCAAGTTTTTCCCACCCTGTCAATGTTAGTGATGGCAGCGTTGAAGGGAAGGGAAGCTCTTGACTGGGTTCATAAGGTTCAAGTTTCCAAGGAGCTTCCATGTTCAATTAGAGCAGCTGTTTGCCTGTGGCTTGATGGAGAAAGGCAGAAAGAAGGGGGATCAACTATATCCAGCTAAGGGATACAGCAATTGGTCTGGTCACATACAGCACTGTAAAACACTTGTAAAAATTCCAGTCAGGGCCACTTGGGTGCCTGTTTTCATCTGTAGGTGGTGGCTGTACAGTCACATAGGACAGTAGCTGGTAAGGAAAACCTTGGCATCTTGGAGTCCCCTGAAACATCAGTTTGTGGGGAGCTGCAGGGAAAGATGCAACACACATGACTGACAATGAGTGCAGCAACAAACTGTATCAAGCTTTTTGAGCAAAAAGCATAAATAACAAGCAATAACAAAGAATAGAACAGTTGCTTGTAGAACAAGAAAAGCCATCCGAACTAAATTGTCCAGCCAGGCAAGTGGACATCAAGGAGTAAAGGCTGTGTTACTAAACACAGCTTGGTTGCAAAAGCATTTGTGCGTTGTGGAAAAAATAATGCCAGGTTAATAAGGCCTACACAACCTGAAATCCATGGGGCATCAGTGTGGTTGAAAACCTGGTCCTGTCAAAGGCATTTGCAAAAGTCTTGGATTGTTTAGATGTCTAGATGTCACTGCTGGCTGCTCACAGGCTTTATAGCCGTGTTAGGGATAAGCTGGTGACAGAGCAGGCTTCCCTCCCACACTGTTTAGTCCCGTGTGTGTGTGTGTGCATCTCTGTCTGCCTAAGTTAGGACAACGTGAGGCCCATCCAACAGAGTTGAAAGAAAGCTGGAATGACTTCTTCTAGAACACACTTCCTACTTGTGCCACCTTCCTTTGTTTTTCCATTCCAATGGGCACCTTGTTTTTTTAAGGCAGTTGATTTAGGTTACGGTTTTCATGATTCTGAGCAGGGAAGAAATATGAAATGTTTATTTGCTTTCAGATCCATACTCTCCTCTTAGTGTGTGTGTCTGTCCCTTAGGCTTTCCAGCTGCAGGCTGAGGGGGGGTGTGACAGGATTCCCATCTGTAGTGGCCTGTGTCTTTCTGTGGCTTGCACCATTGCTGTCTGATGGTCCCTTCCCTGCTGAGTATCTGTTTTTTCTCTTCTAGGGAAGCTGACTCATATTGGAGTCACTCATAATGGAACCCCAAGACAAGGGGAAGAGCGACGAGAGGTAGGAATTCGTTGGGTGTAATCTTGACCTCCCAGGTGCTGTGACAAGTGTCGAGATGGTTTCAAAAAACTAATGCCCTCCTCAACGCAAGAAATATAATCCCTGAGGGGGAGAAGTAAGTCAGGATTGTCATGTCCCTGAGAGTGGCTTCAGAGCATGCTGGTATTTTCATAGCTTCTGTGACAGACCCAGGCCTGGGTGACGTCCTGCTCTTCCAACCCGCTTAGGTACAGTGTGCCTCTATCCCTAAATGAGGGGAGGATTTTAAGTTCCCAAGTACCCAAAAGCGAGATTAAGACAGAAACCAGGTCAAATGTTGGAATCCAAAATGATAACTCAACTGGATTAAGTCCAAGAGAGGCAGAGAGAGAAAAAGGAAAAACAGAAGGAAGTGGGAAAAGCTAGGAATAATGACAGGAAGCCTGGAAAAGTTTGCCACCACCATGAACTCAGTGGTGGATCTTGTCTTTGGTGGTGTAGGGAGAGATCTCTGTTGAGTCATTCTCTGGTCTTTGGTCTCTGTGGCGTGAGCGGAGTTCTCGCAGCGAGTGTCGGCCCTGCAGCGCTCCCTGAGGGAGTGTGTGTGTTTGTGTGTGTGTTTCTGTGTGTTTGTGTGGTTTTGTGTCTGTGTGTGTCTGTATCTGTCTGTGTGTCTCTGTGTCTGTGTGTCTGTGCCCTCGGTCCGTGCCAGCCGTGCCTGTGGGGAAGGTTTCCCGCCTTGGCCCGCACGGCACAGCCCTGGTTCACTGGTGTATGTGGGGCAGTCCCACCCACACGGGGCCTGAGCTGACTGTGGATCTCCGAGGCTTTCTGCCTGGCTTCCCAACAGGGAGCCTGGGGGAACTCTGCAGTGTTCTGAGTTACAGTATAGGCCAGGTTTTCAAAAGCTGGTAAGAGCAGATTGACAAACACCCTCCCTGGGCAGGGGAATGATGGGCAGAAATGGTGTCTCCACAGGGGTGTGGAAGCTTATATTAAAAAAGGTACAGACTTCTCTTAAAAAAGTGGGTGTTTCAGTAGACAGCAGACCCTTCTGGTCTGAATTAGGAATGTCATCTAGTGCGATACAACTTATTTCTTCTAAAGAACAGCCTTCAGTATGAGACGAGGAAGCTCTGCCTCTTCTTCAGGGATGTTTAAACTTGCAGGAGCTGATGATTGGTGTGGTATTTGAGAAAATGTCAGTGCTGGGGAAGACAAGGCTCTTCCCTTGCAAACTGGGGCACTTCAGAAGAAGAATCTAGGAATTCTATGTAGACAGTAGACTGGAGACACAGGAGAGAGATACCTGCATTGACTATGCCTGCATGCTTTTCCTTCCCCAATGTCCATAAATATTAGAGCAGGAGATTCCCTTCTTTTGCCGTAGTATTTCACTGATGAGGTGTAGTTTAAAGGGTCTGGTTTTCCATGAAGTCACTGTGCAGGGCGTGTGACACAGCTTTCCTGGTGTTTTGCTGTGGGGCTGGTGGAATTGAGTGCAGGCAGATGTGGCTGAGGAGGAACAGGGCAATCTGAGCTGCTGTTTTCTGAATTTCTGAGATTTCAATTTATGGGATTGTTTTAAACGCAACTCCGTGGTCTCCCAGGTCAGCATCTTTACAAATATCCATTTAAAGTAGAGAGTGAGTTTTCAAGCCTGATTATAAAGTAGGCAAAATTCAATCTCTGAAAGTGGCAATACCTTCAAAATAGTGGATTCCTTTTACCCTCAGGTGGAGAGTTGGGGCAGAAGTCTGAAGGAGAACAAGAATAGTAGTAAACTCAGACCAATCATTGCAAGGGGATCTGCCAGCTCATGTGCTTATGACTCCCGTTGACTGCTTCTCAATTTGTTTCACAATTAAATGGGTGGACAGTTTTTCCCTTCCCACCCTTCTTGATGAATGGTATCAGGAGTAGAAATACCTTTTAAGAAAGATGCATGCTGTCCCTTGTGTGTCTCATTCCTATGTGGGACAGCAAATGCTTGCCCCAACTGATTTGTCAGCTGTAACCAGTCTGTGATTTCCCAATTACTGTCATGCTGGACATGTGGCATTGTCTGACAACCATGGGTTCTGCACAGAGCATAAAGGGGTTGATAACTCTGGTGTAAGATGTTCATCATCCTTTCTCTTTCTCTTTGTCAAAGCTTGTCCGAGAAGAACAGAGACTTGCTTCGTCTTGAGGCACAAGAGAAGAGGAGACGGGAGGCTCCAGGGGAGAAAGACCAGTTCCCTGGGAAGACTCCCATCTTTGCAAAACCCTACAAGGTAATGGCAGTGGGGTATGGAGGGGAAGGAGAGGAAGGAGAGCTGTGTCTTCTGCATGGGGTGTAGCAGACTTGAGCATGGTACAGGCGAACACAGCATCTTCCCATCTGCTGAACTTCAGTTCCTCAGAGGATGTGCTTAAAGCTCTGCTGGCTGTGCAAGAGCACGATGGACTTGGGGTTGGTCTCCTGCAGTAGGAGGGAGAGTGCTCAAGAGCAACTTGGCTGCCCGTTTGCAGCTGTGGTGATAAAAAAGTGGATCTGATGTTGGTGCTCCTGAAGGCTGCAGGTGCACCTGCAAGCTTGGCTTGGAATGACTGGCAGTGGCCAGAGCAGTCCCGTTTGCTTTGGAGAGACTGTCAGGATCAAGACCAGCTTGCCTAACTTCATTTGTGCTGACACATGGTGATTCAGTTAAGATCCTGAGGAATGCCTCTTGCTGAGCTGGATCTCTTGGGGTGCTCCAGAACTTTCCAGCTCTCTGTTCTTGTGTTGCAGACTGATAACAAAGATGCGCTGTCAAGGCGCATTAGGAACGTCCTCGGAGATTATAATGATTTCAAGGAGTACATGAGGAAGAATTTGCGGAAGGTCATATGGTTTCCAAAGAAGATCAAATCCAGGTCACAGACCAGGAGCAACTGTCGTGAACCGAGCTCCAGACAAACCAAGACATTTCAGAGCTCAGTGACAGAACAACCGCTTAAAAATTCGAAGACATCAGAATCATCTGAGCTTGAACCTTTCCTGGAGAAAACCAACTCCACGGATGCGCCATCCATTGAGGACATATTGAGGGTAGGTGCTCTCAAAGAACAGAGCTCTGTGTTTCCTTCTATTTTGCGTGCATTAAGGTAAGGGGTGGGGAAAAACACAGCGCTCCACTTCTGTTCACTCAGCAAATGTTTCTGTTGCTGCAAGTGTGTTGTGGGCTGTGCTGAGGAGCAGTAAAGATCAAAGTCAGCCTCAGATACAGCTGGAGTTGTCAGATCAACTTTGCTTTCAGGGTGTGAGTGTAATACAGTCTAGTGCAGTTCAAGAGCCACACTGACAAGGCATGTGAGACAGACAGAGCTGCTCCATCCTCAAGTCAGGGGTTGCCTTTCCTGAGCTTCCTTCCCCCAGAGGCACTGTACATGCTGCCTCGTGTCCGTGCTGCCAGCACCAGCCCTGAGCAGGACCATGCACCTGAGTCCTTGCACCCGCCTGTGGATGGCACTGCTGCTGCTCCTTCCCTGGAATTCCAGTCTACTCGTGCAAAGCCAAGCCAGGTCAGATGCAAAACTGTATCCTGGTGTCCAAGCTGGCTCTGTGAGCAGCACACAGGCTCCCACTGTCTAGGTCTGAGTCCATGTCACCCCTTCCCTGTGCAAGATGTGAAAATGCTGTGTGCTGGCTGGGGTTGCAGCCCGAGGACTCCAGCTGGAACTCCGGAATCCCTTTGTGTTTCACCAGTCAGCCTGTGTTCTTGCCTGTTAGGAATGCATATCACTAGTTTTGTAGGCACCCCGGGGAAATGTGAAACTTCCTCTCTGTGTCTCAGCAAATATCCTGAGAGCTGCTTCTCTCAATTGTTTTCCAGGAAATGACCTTCACAATTTCACGTCCTGTGTCACCTCTGCAGTCGCCTCCAAAAGCAGACCCAAGCTCAACAAAGGTAAACCAGCCCCTTTTTGCCAGGGCTGTTGGTGAAGTACAAGAGAGCTTCCTGCCTCTTGCATGTGCTTTCACCTGCTTTGAAATGCAGAGGCAGCCTGGGCCTTTGCAGGCAAAGCTCAGCTGCTTCAACAGCAACTCAAGGAAAGCAACTGCCCTTCTGAAGGGGCTTTTAGTCCTTACCAGCATTTTGTTATTCATAGTCTTACATGCCATGCCTAGAGCAGTTGGTAAGCAAATGTTTGCTGAGTGCCTGCTGGTCTCATGTCAGGAAAATCCCCAACAAACTCATGCTGCTTCCCTCTTTCTTGTCTCAGCAAACCAACTCCACAGATGCGCTGTCCATTGAGGACATTTTGAGGGTAGGTGCACTCAAAGAACAGAGCTCTGTGTTTCCTTCTATTTTGCGTGCATTAAGGTAAGGGGTGGGGAAAAACACAGCGCTCCACTTCTGGTCACTCAGTGGGTGTTGCTGTTGCTGCAAGTGTGTTGTGGGCTGTGCTGAGGAGCAGTAAAGATCAAAGTCAGCCTCAGATACAGCTGGAGTTGTCAGATCAACCCTGCTCTCAGGGTGCGAGTGTAATACAGTCTAGTGCAGTTCAAGAGCCACACTGACAAGGCATGTGAGACAGACAGAGCTGCTCCATCCTCAAGTCAGGAGTTCCCTTTCCTGACCTTCCTTCCTCCCAGGGCACTGTCCGTGCTGCCAGCGTGTTTTGCCAATTGACAGGTGACAGAGAGGACACAAACACCAGTAGAGGGAAGGGTCCTACTTGATTAGCAATATTAAGGCAACACCAAACCAAAATACTGCATTTAATATGGCAGTAAGCTTAGCACGTGCACCGTTTAGGCAACAACCAAACTGAGCAAGGTAATGCATCTAATCATTCCTATACCAGCAAAGAACAGTGATAAAGAAGATACATCCCCAGTTACCCCGTTAATCCGTTACCCTCATCCAGACGGCTTCATTTGCTGGGAAGCCCCGGTCACAGTGAAGGGTGGGAGAACCACTCCCGGTTCCTGGGGAATCCTATGCAGTACATCCACTCTTAGGTGAGGTCTCCATCTTTGCTCTGTGAGCAGCACACAGGCTCCCAGTGCCTGGGTCTGAGTCCGTGTCACCCCTTCCCTGTGCATGATGTGAAAATGCCGTGTGCTGGCTGGGGTTGCAGCCCGAGGACTCCAGCTGGAAGTCCGGCATCCCTTTGTCTTTCACCAGACAGCCTGTGTTCTTGCCTGTTAGGAATGCATATCGATATTTTTGTAGGCACCCCGGGGAAATGTGAAACTTCTTCTCTGTGTCTCAGCAAATATCCTGAGAGCTGCTTCTCTCAATTGTTTTCCAGGAAATGACCTTCACAATTTCACGTCCTGTGTCACCTCTGCAGTCGCCTCCGAAAGCAGAGCCAAGCTCAACAAAGGTAAACCAGCCCCTTTTTGCCAGGGCTGTTGGTGAAGTACAAGAGAGCTTCCTGCCCCTTGCATGTGCTTTCACCTGCTTTTGAGCCCAGTGGATTTCGAGGTGTGAAGCAGCTGCTTCCAGTGCACTGTTTTGCTGAGAATTAGAAGCGATTGTGCTGCTGAGTGGTTTGGAGTGTGCTGAGGTGGTGGCAAAATGATCTTTCCTCTTTTCGATTGATTTTAGCAAGTTTTGTATTTTTAGAGTTGTAAGACTTTTGAGCCAGAGGAGGTAGATGTTGATGTACAAAAGCCATTTTAACTTCATTGTCAACAAAAGATATTTGCTGATTCTGTTAAGCTGCTTGGCACTTCTTGTAAAGTTTTTAAATACTTCTTCAAAGATGTACCTACCCCTAATGTGCCACCAATACATTTTTGGTGGCAGTAGCACGTATCATTTCTGTGCATGCTCAGGTATGTCAGGCCAGCTTGGACTCTGAGACACTTCCCAGTCAGACCCTGACAAGCTAGTCAAAGTGTTTAGTCCAGTGGGTAACACCTGGGAAACCAGTCATTGGAAAAGTGCTATTGAGAGAGCTGATTTATTTCATTCTCAACATGCACTTTGTCTTTCTTTCTAGGACATGGATGGCTCTGCAGCTCAGAATCAGGGTAAGCAGAAATCCAAAGCAAACACCCAGTTATGTATTGACAGGTCAGGTTGTGTGTGGTGTGTGATATGTTGTGGGGAACATCACTTGTTTACATGGATTAAGAAGGGTGATTTCCTCTGCTTTGTTGAACAGGGATGACTTTAGAAATGGCCACAGAGACTGTAAACATTCATTACCTAGAAATGAAGGTAGCAGTCCAGCAGGGCACAAGCAGTATTTCATTAGGAAACCCCCTTCGGAAACCCCACTGGGAAAGCCCATGGAGTGATGAATAATCTCAGTGGCAAACATGTCCCGGAAGAAAGTGACTTTCCAATCTGCTGCTCAGAGATCATAGGGTGAAAGAGGCTAGAAGTGAGGCAACTTAATCCAACCTATTCCTGTTTGATGTGCAGAGCAGTCTGGCACAGGCTCAGGAACATTGCCGAGCTCTCAGCCCAGAACATCGTAAGTAACCAGACTCTGTTCCCAGCTCTACTGGGCAGTTTCTTAAAAGAACCTGGAAGGCACAAAAACTGGTGCTCCTTGAGGATTCTGAAGATTAAGTTTTATCAGTCTGGTTTTTCTTAGACAACTTGAGTGCAGGGAATTTTCACCCATGAAACATTAATATTTCCGGATGGACTCACGGAAAACTTTAGGCTGGAAAAGGCCTTTAAGATCATCAAGTCCAACCATTAATCCAGCAATGCCAAGTCCACTAAGCCATGGAATGGTTATATTATCTGTGTTGAAAGCAAACCAAAACTGAAGAGAAAACCCCCGAAGTATTAATGTCATAGCCTTGGGGAGCAGTGCAGGCTGAGAGCATGGGAGTCTCTTCCTGTGCAAGGATCAGACTCCTTCCCCCCTGCAGGCTGGGCCAGGGAGCCTTTTGTGAGCAGCATTCCCTCCCTGAACTTGGTCTTTGCTGCCTCTAGATGGCAGCCCTTGTTCCTGACCTCCATTGCCCAATATCCCCAGGTCAGCTGGAAAGCCCAATGAAATGCCTGGTTGTGTGTTACCATTTTACCACCCATTCAGGCAGTGACAGGCTTTTGCGGACTGGACATGCCAAACGTTCAGAAGGGATGGGGGAAGTTGGTTTGTTTTGGCAAGCCCAACCCAAATCTTGTTCAGAGTCTGGTGCTTTGAGAATGTGTCTGCCTTGGCTGATATTTCTGTTCTGGTTGTAGTTTCAGATGGCTCCAAAATGTTCCTCAGCTCAGTGACAGTGAGGAGAGTGATGACAACCAGGTCAGCTTTCAATGTTGTATCATCTCACCTTGTTCCATTGCTCTGAGTTCCTTGAGCTAACCTTTCCTTCCCCTCTCCACTTTGTTTTTGTGAATAAAACAGGTTCTTGAACAGCCACCTTCTGCACTTGCTCCTCCAAGATACAGGTTTGTTCCCAAACTACTAGCTAGACCAAATTAGGAGAAAAACAAAACTCTGATTTCTCTGAGAGGGAGGTGGGAAAGTGTCCTTTGCTTTTCCTGTAGCCACAGGCTTTGGTTCCTGGCTGCCTGAGGGTGTTGTTGAAAACTGGCTTCAGCTGTTTGGGGTTTTCCTGAAAGCCCCAGTTAGAAATGTATAATCCAGGCATGCTGGAGTTTGCTTATGAACCAGAACTGTGTTAATGTGTGTCGAGTGCCTTCATAGGAGTGTTAAAGAATTTCTGTAGGTAATGGGGATAATGTTTAGATAAGGAAACCAAAGTTTTATTCCAGGATTTTACTCCTCTATTGCCATGGAATCATAAAATCAAATCACTCAGGGTGTTTAGAGGTGACCCACAGAGCTGTAAATCTCGTTCTCTTCGTTCATACCTTGACATGAAAGAGTGTGAAGATTTGTGTAGTTTTCCTAAAAGACCTCAGGAACACCAGTGTTCTCCTCCTTTTTCCAGGATGATGGCGTTCATTGGTGATCATTCATATTTGTTTTCTTGCTGTGAACTGTGCTGTGATGAGGGGTTGGCATCTTATTTTTCTCTTACGCCCATGAGAAGAATTTCTCAGAGAGAGCTCTTGGATGGAAATGAGGTTGCAATGAAGAGAGTTGTGACCTGATTAAGTAAAATCGCTGTCCTGGTTCCTAGGCTCTTTCTCTCATTTTTGGAAGGACACTGGAGGAATTCTCTGGGTTCATGAGTCAGGCCCCAGCCAGTTTCCAGAAGGAACAGGAAATAGCGTTGACTCTTGTATGTGTGTCAGGAGACTTCAGCAGGAAAACAAGGAGCCCTGTGACAGGAGAAATATTGGCACCCTTGAGCACAGAGAGCATGAACATACACAGCTTCTGGTGCACAGAGGGTGCTTTCTGTCCCTTGGGGAGCAGTGCAGGCTGAGAGCATGGGAGTCTCTTCCTGTACAAGGATCAGACTCCTTCCCCCTGCAGGCTGGGCCAGGGAGCCTTTTGTGAGCAGCATTCCCTCCCTGAGCTTGGTCTTTGCTACCCTTGTTCCTGACCTCCATTGCCCAATATCCCCAGGTCAGCTGGAAAGCCCAATGAAATGCCTGGTTGTGTGTTACCATTTTACCACCCATTCAGGCAGTGACAGGCTTTTGCAGCCTGGACATGCCAAACGTTCAGAAGGGATGGGGGAAGTTGATTTGTTTTGGCAAGCCCAACCCAAAACTTGTTCAGAGTTTGGTGCTTGAGAATGTGTCTACCTTGGCTGATATTTCTGTTCTGGTTGTAGTTTCAGTTGGCTTCCAATTGTCCCTCAGCTCAGTGACAGTGAGGAGAGTGATGACAACCAGGTCAGTTTTCAATGTTGTATCATCTCGACTTCTTGCATTGCTCTGAGTTCCTTGAGCTAACCTTTCCTTCCCCTCTCCTCTTTGTTTTTCTGAACACAACAGGTTCTTGAACAGCCACCTTCTGCACTTGCTCCTCCAAGATACAGGTTTGTTCCCAAACTACTAGCTAGACCAAATTAGGAGAAAAACAAACCTCATTTTTATATGAGGGGGAGATTGGAAAGCATTCTTGGTTTCTCCTTTAGCCATAGGCTTTGGTTCCTGGCTGCCTGAGGTTGCTGTTAAAAATTGGCTTCAACTCTGTGAGGTTTTCCTGAAAGCTCCAGTTAGAAATGCATAATCCAGGCATGATGCAGTTTGCCTGTGAACCAGAATTGTGTTCGTATTCTCATTGTAATGACAGGGAGGGGTGCAATCTGATAAATGAATGGCTAGGATAGAAAATGTGAAGTTGGTCTGTGGATAAGAGCAGATGAACCACTTGTGGTTTGTGGAATTGCTGTTGGTTGTGAGACCGTGGTCAGCTTTGGCACTGGCACGGACCTATTTCCCTGAAAGTGCGCCCATGTGTGTCAACTGCTTTGGTAGGAGTGTAAAAGGATTTGTGCAGGTAATGGGGATAATGTTTATGTAAGGAAATCACTTTTTTATTCCAGGATTTTGCTCCTCTATTGTCATGTAAACATAAAATCAAATCACTCAGGGTGTTTAGAGGTGACCCACAGAGCTGTAAATCTCGTTCTCTTCGTTCATACCTTGACATGAAAGAGTGTGAAGATTTGTGTAGTTTTCCTAAAAGGCCTCAGGAACACCAGTGTTCTCCTACTTTTTCCAGGATGATGGTGTTCATTGGTGATCATTCATATTTGTTTTCTTGCTGTGAACTGTGCTGTGATGAGGGGTTGGCATCTTATTTTTCTCTTATGCCCATGAGAAAAATTTCTCAGAGAGAGCCCTTGGTTGGAAATGAGGTTGCAATGAAGAGAGTTGTGACCTGATTAAGTAAAATCACTGTCCTGGTTCCTAGGCTCTTTCTCTCATTTTTGGAAGGACACTGGAGGAATTCTCTGGGTTCATGAGTCAGGCCCCAGCCAGTTTCCAGAAGGAACAGGAAATAGCGTTGACTCTTGTATGTGTGTCAGGAGACTTCAGCAGGAAAACAAGGAGCCCTGTGACAGGAGAAATATTGGCACCCTTGAGCACAGAGAGCGTGAACATGCACAGCTTCTGGTGCACAGAGGGTGCTTTCTGTCCCTTGGGGAGCAGTGCAGGCTGAGAGCATGGGAGTCTCTTCCTGTGCAAGGATCAGACTCCTTCCCCCCTGCAGGCTGGGCCAGGGAGCCTTTTGTGAGCAGCATTCCCTCCCTGAGCTTGGTCTTTGCTGCCTCTAGATGGCAGCCCTTGTTCCTGACCTCCATTGCCCAATATCCCCAGGTCAGCTGGAAAGCCCAATGAAATGCCTGGCTGTGTGTTACTATTTTACCACCCATTCAGGCAGTGACAGGCTTTTGCAGCCTGAACGTGTCAAATGTTCAGAAGGGATGGGGGAAGTTGGTTTGTTTTGGCAAGCCCAACCCAAATCTTGTTCAGAGTCTGGTGCTTGAGAATGTGTCTGCCTTGGCTGATATTTCTGTTCTGGTTGTCTTTCAGCGTGCTCCTGGACGACCTGCAGCTCAGTGACAGTGAGGAGAGCGATGACAACCAAGTCAGTTTGGGATGTTGGACACACCAGGCACACAGACGTGCCTTGGAATCATCTCACCTTGTTGCATTGTTCTGAGTTCCTTGAGCTAACCTGTCCTTCCCCTCTTCTCTTTCTTTTTGTGACCAAAACAGGTTGTTGAAAAGCCTCCTTCTGCACTTGTTTCTCCAAGAGACAGGTTTTTTACCAAAATTCTAGCTAGACCAGATAAGGAGAAAAACAAACCTCCTTTTCATATGAGGAGGAGATGGGAAAGGGTTCCTGGTTTCTGTCATGTATTGTTAGTCAGAAGCAATATTCAAGACAGACTAAAGTGCCCCAGGCCAGCATTAGAGGAAGAAAGGTGGAGAAGCCCAGAATTTTTCCTCTAAGGCAGCATTGACCCACATTTTTGGGTTGACCAAGGAACACAGATGGAGAAGGGAAAACTTAAGGGGAAGAATACAAAACTGAGAAATCTGGTAGCCTTTACTGGACATTTTTTTCCAGTTGAAAGGACTGAGGCTTTCAGAAAAACCCTGGCCAGTTTTGATGGGTTTTTAAAGTTGAGTTGGCCAAATGCAGCTTCAGAATGTAGCAGTGATGTCCTGCTTACATATTTGTCTGACTGGGTTGGAGTTGAAGGATTTATTATTTCCAGAGTTTTTTCATTCCAGTGCTTTATGTTTTGAGTATGGCAATGTATTCTCCTCTCATTGCCAAAACACAGGGTTTCAGTTTTATTTTTGAATACTACCATGTCAATATAATAAATAAATAATCTTCACCCATGCTTCTTTGTAATTTCATCTCCTGGTGGCTTTGCAGTGCCCTAAAGTCCCAGCCCAGGAGTGTGGCATCATCTCCATCCAGCAGCTCCGAGACCAGTGACTCAGAGAGCTCCGTAGACTGGGAGATGGAGACCACCTCGAGTGACGGTGACGTGAGCGACCCTCCAAGTGCACCAGCACCTGAGGTGAGTGCAAATGAAATGTAGGAGCTGCTTAACACAGCCTCCTGCCTCAGCCTGCCTGCTGTCTGAGTGCAGGCAGGACAGGAGACCTGAAATAATGTCCTTCAGGTGTCCCCTTGACACCTTTGCTGTGTCAGAGATGCTGCTTCCCTTCTGGAGTTTGTCAGTGAAATACTCTCAGTAACAGCGTGGTTAGACCTCTGGTGGTTTCTGCTGGAAGTGTTCCCCCTTGTCCTTTGGCATCGTTGTCTAGCACTTCTGGAGTTGTAATTCCATGCTTAGTCCATTTTGAAGCTGACAGATGAAACTTTTGGTGAATATGCTGAATGATCCTCCTTTGCAGTCTTTAGGCTGTGGCCCCTGACTGTTTTCTGTGCATAGGCGTTCTGGGTAATGGCTTTGTAAGCTCCAGTAAAAAATCCATGGCTTCACTTTCTGCTTGTTTCAGCATTGTCATTGTCATCCTTGGTTACTTCTGTTTGGCCTCAATGATCAACATCTATTTGATAATACAGTCCTCCAGTGCTGAAGCCTGGAGAGGGAGGAGGAAGAAACAGTAAGGTTGCAGCCCTGGCTGTGTGCCGTGTGTGCTGCATGTACAGCTCAGGGGTGGTGACTGGGGAGCAGGGCTGGGCTGGTTTGCTTTTAGGAAACATCCTGTGAGGGCTGCTGCACACAGGTGAAAGATTCACCCAAAGAAAGGATCTTGAGAAGGCTGCTCAGGGGTCCTTGGGGTGAAAGGTCATCCCTCCCTCTTGTTTTTGGTGAAACAAGAGCTGCAGGGAGGCTCCTGCCTTGCCATGATCCTGACAGTGAACGGGTCTAGACGAGCAGAAATTCTGCTGTTCTTCCCTCTTCCTCCCAAACCCTGGAAGCATGGTTTTACACACTGTAGTTAAACATTTTTGGTGGCAGTAGCACATATCGTTTCTGTGCATGCTAAGGTATGTCAGCCAGCTTAGACTGGCAAGAACTCTGCCAGACTCTTGCCAGACTCTGACAAGCTAGTCAAAGTGTTTAGTCCAGTAGGTAACACCTGGGAAACCAATCATTGTTAAAGTGCTATTGAGAGAGAGCTGATTTATTTCATTCTCAACATGCACTTTGTCTTCCTTTCTAGGACACAGATGGCTCTGCAGCTCAGAATCAGGGTAAGCAGAAATCCAAAGCAAACACCCAGTTATGTATTGACAGGTCAGGTTGTGTGTGGTGTGTGATATGTTGTGGGGAACATCACTTGTTTACATGGATTAAGAAGGGTGATTTCCTCTGCTTTGTTGAACAGGGATGACTTTAGAAATGGCCACAGAGACTGTAAACATTCATTACCTAGAAATGAAGGTAGCAGTCCAGCAGGGCACAAGCAGTATTTCATTAGGAAACCCCCTTTGGAAACCCCACTGGGAAAGCCCATGGAGTGATGAATAATCTCAGTGGCAAACATGTCCCGGAAGAAAGTGACTTTCCAATCTGCTGCTCAGAGATCATAGGGTGAAAGAGGCTAGAAGTGAGGCAACTTAATCCAACCTATTCCTGTTTGATGTGCAGAGCAGTCTGGCACAGGCTCAGGAACATTGCCGAGCTCTCAGCCCAGAACATCGTAAGTAACCAGACTCTGTTCCCAGCTCTACTGGGCAGTTTCTTAAAAGAACCTGGAAGGCACAAAAACTGGTGCTCCTTGAGGATTCTGAAGATTAAGTTTTATCAGTCTGGTTTTTCTTAGACAACTTGAGTGCAGGGAATTTTCACCCATGAAACATTAATATTTCCGGATGGACTCACGGAAAACTTTAGGCTGGAAAAGGCCTTTAAGATCATCAAGTCCAACCATTAATCCAGCAATGCCAAGTCCACTAAGCCATGGAATGGTTATATTATCTGTGTTGAAGGCAAACCAAAACTGAAGAGAAAACCCCCGAAGTATTAATGTCGTAGCCTTGGGGAACAGTGCAGGCTGAGAGCATGGGAGTCTCTTCCTGTGCAAGGATCAGACTCCTTCCCCCCTGCAGGCTGGGCCAGGGAGCCTTTTGTGAGCAGCATTCCCTCCCTGAGCTTGGTCTTTGCTGCCTCTAGATGGCAGCCCTTGTTCCTGACCTCCATTGCCCAATATCCCCAGGTCAGCTGGAAAGCCCAATGAAATGCCTGGTTGTGTGTTACTATTTTACCACCCATTCAGGCAGTGACAGGCTTTTGCAGCCTGAACGTGTCAAATGTTCAGAAGGGATGGGGGAAGTTGGTTTGTTTTGGCAAGCACAACCCAAAACTTTTTTCAGTCTGGTGCTTGAGAATGTGTCTGCCTTGGCTGATATTTCTGTTCTGGTTGTCTTTCAGCGTGCTCCTGGACGACCTGCAGCTCAGTGACAGTGAGGAGAGCGATGACAACCAAGTCAGTTTGGGATGTTGGACACACCAGGCACACAGACGTGCCTTGGAATCATCTCACCTTGTTGCATTGTTCTGAGTTCCTTGAGCTAACCTGTCCTTCCCCTCTTCTCTTTCTTTTTGTGACCAAAACAGGTTGTTGAAAAGCCTCCTTCTGCACTTGTTTCTCCAAGAGACAGGTTTTTTACCAAAAAAAACCCTTCTTTTTTATGGGAGGGGGAAATGGGAAAGGGTTCCTGGTTTCTGTCATGTATTGTTAGTCAGAAGCAATATTCAAGACAGACTAAAGTGCCCCGGGCCAGCATTAGAGGAAGAAAGGTGGAGAAGCCCAGAATTTTTCCTCTAAGGCAGCACTGACCCACATTTTTGGGTTGACCAAGGAACACAGATGGAGAAGGGAAAACTTAAGGGGAAGAATTACAAAATGAAGAAACCATCCTGAAATCTGGTAGCCTTTATTGGAAATTTTGCTTTTGAGGACTGGGGCTTTCAGAAAAGCCCTGGCCACTTTTGGTGGGTTTTGATAGTTTAGTTGGTCAAATGCAGCTTCAGAATGTAGCAGTGATGTCCTGTTTATGTGTTTGTCTGACCCCATTGAAGGATTTATTTCCAGAGTTTTTTCATTCCAGTGCTTTATGTTTTGAGTATGGCAATGTATTTCCTCTGGCCTTCTCCCCTCTCCTCTCACTGCCAAAACAGAGGGTTTCAGTTTTATTTCTGAATACTGCCATGTCCCTATAATAAGTAAGTAACACTCTCCCATGCTCCTTTCTAGTTTTAGCACACGGTGGCCACGCATTCCCCTACAGTCCCAGCCCAGGAGTGTGGCATCATCTTTGTCCAGCAGCTCAGAGTCAGGGAGCAGCAGTGACTCAGAGAGCTCCTCAGGCTTGGAGACCCACCAGACTGTGGGAATCAAAAGGCCTGGCAAGCCCCTGGTGCACGATGGGTCCAAGAGGCACCGGAAGGAGGACAGTGACCCCAATCCAGGAGATCAGGGCCCAGTCTTCCAGGGACTGATGCTGCAGTCTATGAGCTGGGACTGCTCAGCGTGTTCTTGTAAACTTTGGAACGCTGAATAAAAATGGTGTAACTGAGCAGTGGTGAAGCAAGGTGCTATTTGGTGTCCCCTGGTCATCCTAACTTCAGAGGATCACAAATCTGATATGCCACTGTATTATTAAATGGGATGGTCTCTGCCATTTAAAAGCAGAGCATTTTAAGTCTCTCTCCATTGAATCCTCTCAACTTTGTAAGTGCTGTCTAGTTGAGCTGGCAAGTCTGAAAGGAACAATCAGTCTAATTCAGTCAAAGCACATAGAGGAGATGTCGGGGGGGTATCTCTGACCACAGAAGGTACCATGTACCATAAGGAGGAGAGAGAGACAGTGCTGCAGTTTATTTGCCTTGTTGGGTGATTTGTCCCAGGGATTTTAGTTGCTGTAATTACCCCTTCACTCAGCGAAAAGGGGCTGTGTTGGAGGGATACCTTTTTTGCAGTGTCCTGATAGTCTGGGTGCAAGTGTTGGCTCCAAGGACAAGTCCCGAGACTTGCTCCTACTTGAGAAGCAACTTGTGTGTTGTTGGCTGATAAAGGTGTGATATCTACTGCACAATGAACTGAACAAAGTTTCATTTCGCTTTGGTTGAATCCTCTGTATTAACAAGTTGTCTCACACTTCCAGGGGAATTTAAAGAGAATTGGTAGAGGATGTAACTGAGTCTTAAAAAAATCCCTACAATGTATATACACCATATTCACACCTTTGCTTCCCATCTCCAGAGCATCAAACCCATCATTTGAAACCCAGAAGAAGACGTGCTGCCCCCACCACAGCCAGCCGTGACTCCTGCACATCCTGCACCAAAGCCAACAGACATGACCCAAAAGATACAGAGCTGAGACACAGCTGAGAGCTGGAAGAGACACAGAGCCGAGGCTGACAAACTGCCTGCCATGGATAACCCCAAGGATCCTTTGTTCACCAAGCACTGGCAAGTGAAGGGAAATTACACGGAGCTGTCAAAGAGCATCGGAGTAGGCATCCAGGATAACTGGTGGGATGTTTCCAGCAACCCGTGGGTGCTGTGTGATTTTCTTTAGAAACATACTCTAAGATTAGTCAGGGTTTCAGTACTTGTAGGAAACTGTAAAGACAATATTAGTGTGAAAATAAGGGTGTTGGTAAAGAGAAAGGATGGGTTGCTTAAAAATAAGAAACATGCAGTTTTGTCTGCAGCCCAGGTTTAAGGATTTATAGCTTCTTTACAAAATTGTTCATGACCCTTGCAGCTGGATCTTTGCATTTCTGGATTCTAAAATCAATTCCATGGCTGTTTACCAGTGGCTTGGTGTGTGTTCTGTGTTGTCCCAGGCACAGTCTATTGACCAGGCGCTCCCCCTCTCACCTTCCCCAGCAATGTTGTTGTTATGTGTGTGTTAAGCCAGACTTTGCACAGTGTATTAGGTGGCTTCTCATTGCTTGCTTTTCCTTGCCACTGTAGCAATTGGTGTGTGCTTAAGAGGGAAATAAGTGGGAATGGATATCACCCATTCCTACCTTAGCTAGTGGCCATGAAAAATGTGCTGCTTGCAGCCTTCCTGCTCTTTTAGCCACTGTGCAAGGAAACCTGCTACTGAATTTCTCCATGCTTGGGAAAAGTTTAATGGTACTGAGCATTATGAGTAGTCAGGTGAGAAGCCAAGTCTCCATTTCCATTCTTGGAGGGATTGCTGAGGAAGAAGGTGAGAGGGGGAGAACCTAGAGAATAGACTATACCTGGGACAAATACACAGTTTCTCTTGAAATTTAAGAAAGTCAAGCTTTGGAATTGGTTTTAGGCCTCTCTCTCTAACCAGCTTTATCTCTGTGGTTTTTCTGGGATCTGCAGGGCATGTCACAAAGCCTTTCCCAGTGCCTTCTTTGCCGGACATCACTTCCGAGCCAAGGAGGCCTCTACTCAAGTTTGAAAAGTAAGTATCTGTTTTACACCCCTTGTCTGTAGTTCCTGAAGACCAGGCAAGGATGACCCTGCAGCCACTTTGGCTCCTGCTTCTTCAGGAGCACTTCTTTTGGGAGGACAGAGAGAGGGAGGGATGTGTGAGACCTGCCCTGTTGGAGCAGCACTTGCTAAAGGAACTTGGCTCCTGAGCAGCACTTGAATTTTGGAGTCCTTGCTGGGCATGTGACCAGTATTTGCCAGTAGCAACTCCTAGAATTGCTGCTCCTCTTGTTATTGTACAGTTTTGTAGTTAAAACTGTTGTGTTCTCCTGTGGTGCAAGCAGTGGTGCATCTGTAAAAGCTGTAGAGGGGGTGCAGTTCAGCCTGTAACCTACCATCCCACGTGGCCTTTGCAGTGCCATTTTCCATAAAACACAAGGCTTTGTGAGCTACTGAGGATGAAGGGATGCAGTGCCATGATCTGTCGGCAGAGTGGCAAAAGAAAATAAGCACAATGTGCGGTAGGAAGGCTGTAAAAAGTCTCACACTGATGAGGCAGTTGCTGAAATTCTACAGGCTTTGCAAGTGCCCTTTGAATCAAGTAGCTGTATTTGCTGAGTGTCCTCTGTCAGATGTGCCTGTTGTATGAAAGCAACCAAAGGTTTTCTCTCTCCCTCTCTTTTTCCAGAGATCTTTGCTGAAGTCATCAGAGAGACCTGTGCTCTGGTACTGACCAGCAGCCTGACAGACCTGTTACACTCCACCAGGCAGGGATTAGTGACTGAGACTGGAAGAAAACATGCCTGAATTGTTTCTCTAGGATGTCAAATACCTCCCAGTTTTTTGTAGTCGTGAAGCCTTTGGAACTTAGAAACTTAGTTAAGCAATTTTTTTGAATTTTTCAAGAAAGCATCTTGAATTTTTTTTGCACTTCTGAAAACTTAGAAACTTAGAAGCTTAGTTTTGTTAGTTTCTTGAATTGTTCAAAAAGAACTGTAGGCAAAACTAGAAACAGCTTAGTTATTTTTTTTTAATTTTTGAAAAAAGCACCTGCAAGCAAAAATATTTTAAATAAAGTTCAAGTTTTCTTTTTCCATTGGGAAAACTTTGCACTGTGTTTTTTCAGGTAGTGCTTTCACCTGCCTTTAAAACAACAAAGTGCAATGAGTTGTCTGAATGGGCCAATGTATTGATGATCTATGCACATTTCTATTATGAGTAACCAACAGGACAATAATCAAACATATTGCTGACAAGGAGAACGGTCTCCAGAGGTTATTAGGTGACATCCCACAGTCTGCAGTAGTTGTGTGCCCAGAAAACACCAGAGGAATGTTTTCCAAGCTCTGGCACACATCCACGCCCTCAGCACTGGAACTGAGTTACTGAGGGTCTTGCTCAGTTTCAGCCTTGGAAGCCTCAAGCTGGGGTGGCAAATGATGAGGGGTGTTTGGGAACAGCTCTGCCTGTCTCCTGTGGTGGAGGGATGTCACTCAAGGGCTCCTGCTCAGAAATCTGCTGCAGAAGTGCACGTCCCATGCTTTCTAACAGTTCCTCCAGCTTGCAAGAAGTGCATGGTTATACCTGCAGAGCACAGCTGATGTAAACCAATCTACTGGCAATTCTGAAGTACTCTTACAAAGCTAAGACACTTTGTAATTTATTTCTTCTCCCCTATCTCAGCCATATTTTTCCTTTCTTTTGCCTTAGAAGCACATGAACAGGGAGTCAGTAGGGGGGTTGAACAGGGAGTCAGTAGGGGGGTTCCACAGGGCTCCATCTTAGGCCCAGTGCTCTTCCACACCTTCTTAAATGACTTGGACGCAGGGCTGGGAAGGATACTAAGCAAGTTTGCAGACAACACAGAACTGGGAGGAGCTGTTGACTCCCTCGAAGGCAAGGAGGCCTTGCAGAGACACCTTGACAAATGAGAGGGCTGGTCAATCACCAACCATATGGAGTTCCATATGGGAAAGTTCTTTTCTGTGAGGGAAAGTTCTGGATTCTGCACCTGGGATGGGGCAACCCTGGATGTTCAGACTGGGGAATGAGATGCTGGAAAGCAGTGCTGTGGAAACGGACCCGGAGGTCCTGGTCGATGGCAAGTTGAATATGAGTCAGCAGTGCCCTGGCAGCCAGGAGGGCCGACCGTGTCCTGGGGGGCATCAGGCAAAGCATCGCCAGCCAGTCTAGGGAGAGGATTGTCCCGCTCTGCTCTGCACTGATGCGGCCTCAGCTTGAACATTGTGGCACTTTTGGGCACCACAATGTAAGAAAGATATTAAGCTAATAGACAGTGTCCAAAGGAGGGCAGCAAGGATGGTGAAGAGCCTTGAGGGGAAGCCGTGTGAGGAGCGGCTGAGATCACTGGATCTGTTCAGCCTGGAGAAGAGTAGACTGAGGGGAGACCTCATCACAGTTACAACTTCCTCGTGAGGGGAAGAGGAGGGGCAGGCACTGATCTCTTCTCTGTGGTGACCAGGGAAGAACCTGAGGGAATGGGCTGAAGTTGTGTCAGGGGAGGTTTAGATTGGATATCAGGAAAAGAGTCTTCCCCCAGAGGGTGGTTGGGCACTGGAACAGGCTCCCCAGGGCAGTGGTTACAGCTCCAAGCCTGACAGAATTCAAGAGGCATTTGGATGATGCTCTCAGGCACCTGGTGTGACTCTTGGGGATAGTCCTGTGCAGGGCCAGGAGTTAGAATTGATGTTCCTTGTGGGTCCCTTCCAACTTGGCATATTCTGTTATTCTTTGTGCCCAAAAAAAGCTTTGAGAAGGCCTATCTTTTCATCTGACTTCTAATACTCTTTACTCTCCAACAGTTCAGTTACAGACTTTGCCCGGTGCACTGTGGGGGTCTTTGGAAGGAAACAGATGTTATACTACTTCTCTCTTACCAAATCCTGCCTGGTTTGTCCTGAAAATACTAAATCCTAAGACCCCCCTCTCCCTCTAGTGAAGGCCTGACTATTTGCTGTTGACCGTTTTGTCCTTTTCTGTCCAGTAAACGTCCACAAACGGTGCTCGAGGAGCATGTTAGTGCATGTGGCCTGTTGGTTTATAGCCAGTGCTTCACAGGCAAAAGCCCAGATTTAAAAACCTCTAGGCAGCAATCTCTGGACTCTGGTAAGTTGTGCAGTGATAGAAACAGCCCATAAAATCATCAGCCTTGAATCCTTCTTTTGTCTTTTTGTTGGCAGCCTGAACCACCAACTTCTATTAAGTGACACCTTGTCAAGTGTTATTTTATGGGGGGTGGGGGGGTGGATTTCTTTAGCGACTGAAAGGCTACAGTATTCCTCAGGCTGAAGGTGGGAGGAGGTGAATGTCTCCCTCTGCTTTGCCCTCATTAGGCCCCGCCTGGAATGGCCCCCAGCTCTGGGGCCCAGCACAAGCAGGATGTGCCTGTTGGAGCAGAGGCCTCGAACACCTCTCCTCCACAGCCAGGCCAGGAGAGCTGGGGCTGTCCATCCTGGACAGGAGTAGGCCTCATTGAGGCATTCCAGTGCCTGAAGGAGGCCTGCAGGAAAGGCAGAATGATTTATTATGTGGGCAGAAACTGATAGGAAAAGGGGGAATGGTTTTAAACTAAATGTGGGGAGGTTTAGATTAGATACTAGGGAGAACTGTGAGGGTGGTGAGATACTGGAACAGGCTGCCCAGAGAAGCTGTGGATGCCCCATCCCTGGAAGGCCCCATTCCAGGACAGGGCCCTGAGCACCGTCATTTAGTGCATGGGGTCCCTACCCATGGCAGGGGGTTGGAACCAGGTAATCTTTGAGGTCCCTTCCAAACCAAGGCATTCTGGAACTCCGTGAGGGTGTCCTGTTACCTGGACATGGAATGTTACCTAATGGTTGCCATAGGGACTCATGGACTTCCCCTCTAGCTTTGGGCAGAAACTGGTGATTTGGGAATGGGAATATTGGAATGAGGGGATATTTGCAAGCTGTTGGGATAGGCTTTTCCTTGGTGAGGCAACTGGTAAGAGATCAGAGGTGATGTCTTTTCCTTGATGTGATGCACTCAAGTAGGAATGGCCCACAGCACCATTCAATGCATATTCCAGCAGTTTGTCATTAGCTGGGCCCTCTACCTCAAGGGAACGTGTACAGCATGGTACCGCAAAATTAGAATACCCTCTGATTCTCATTTTGGTGTTTTTGTTTCTGGTTTTGTTTTTCTGTGTGATATACATTCCCCTATGTTAAGTGAATCTTCTGTTAATTCCTATCTCCCACAAGCTGCTGTCATGCAACAGAACTGTGTGAGGAGCTCAGCCACTGCTCCTCTTGTGCTACCACTTGTGGAAGACAGGGCTGGTAATGCTCTGTATGGACTGTTGAGGGCAAAGCTTGAGTGAAATGTTGGACACGTTCCTGAAGAGAAGAGAACCAGGACACCATTTTAATCTTACCTCACCGTATTCCACCATGGCAGCCCATTTCATTCCTCTGCCATCTCTGATCTTGATTCTAACATTCTGTTTTTCAGCTGGTGAAGAATTCATAGATCTCACAGGTGAATCTTCCGAGCCAATCTAACTGCGATAGTTCTGTTGTGGTAAGCAGTGAATGGCACCCTTCTCTCCATCCTGCAGTCTCTTGTGCTCCCAGACCTGTCTTCTGGCATGTGACTGAGCAGCCTGACCTCAAGGGTCTGATTTACCACTTAAGACAGAGTTCCCAGTCAACTCCAAATGCACTCATGAACACCTCAGCATGTCTATCACTTGCAGAGGGTGGAGAGTAATCTAAAAAAGCTTGTTGCTTCAGAACTCAGGGAGAGCATTTGCAAATCATGGGTAATGTTAACAGAAGGAGATGCCATTTAAGGCTGAAACTATTCTAGAGATACCCAAGACATAGGCCAGTAATTTAAAAAAGCAAAGGACAGGACAGGAAGTCTTTGACTTCACAAATATGAAATGTTTAGCTGGTTTAAGGTACGCCTGTCACTGTGGTGCCAAGCATAATTGTAGTGGATTGGGGCACAAACGAGTTCTGTTTATTACTCCAAGAAGTCTGTAAATAAGATCCAGCCCACAGTGTAGTTTATCCCCTCAGTTTTGGGATGCCACTGCTGCCTTGTAAAGCAGAAACATTTAGCAAGAATAGGAAAAGGCCTCAAGCTTTTTTACAAAAGAATCTGCATGACCCAGCTCAAGTTCCACAAAAATAATAGCGGACTTGGGGTTGGGGTTTTTTTCAGCAGCAGTTCATCCAATACAGAGTGCTTATGGCTATCACAGCTGAATTTGCCTATTTGAGGGAGAGAGAGGGAATGAAACACCTACAGCCCAAAACCAATCAGGGAATTGAAACGGGAGCAGGGAGGAGAGGCTTCAGGTGGTTCCTAAGCTGCTTCCATTTCTACCCCATTGCAGCAGCAGGACTAAAACCAGCAGCACCGACTTGTTTCCAGAGCAGCAGATAATTCAGTAGTGCTACCAATGAGTGACACTGAAGAGGAACTAAGAGATAATAATGGGTATGTGACAGATAAAATGTCTCCAAAGTCTAGTTTCTGATACACGGTACAAACAGGTTTCTGCCAAGCTTTTGGGTTCTGTTTGATTCTGTGTGAAAATTTTTGAGCTGGAATATAGAGGCCTGCCTGGAAAAGAACTAATTAAACAGAAAAAAACCCCACCAAAAAAAAACCAAACAAAAAACCCCACAAAAAACCCTAAACAAACAAACAAAAAAACAAACCACTGTGAGAAATAAAAATATGGGTTTTTATAGGCATATCACAAAGTTGTAAGATATTCAAGTCTCAGGCTGGGACTAGGTATCAGGAACTTTTTTGGCCTGATAAGGGAAATATAAAAATTCCTAAAAATTAAAATTTTTGGGGGCCATGTGAGAATTTTGTACACAGGGATTTCTCTTCTCTCTTTGGGCTAAGAACAAAGGAAGATCCATCATTTTTGACAGAGGATGTCCAGTGGCCAATTGGAAAGAAGGGAAAGCCCCTTTTCAGAGAAAAGAAACCTTTTTAGGCAAAAAAGAATATATTAAGCTTATCTGAAAAGGGTGGGGATTTTGTGAAACTATAAAATGTATGGAATTTAAACCAAAGGGATCTTTCCCCTGGAAACTCGGTGCGAGAAAGACCCAACGCGTTGAATAAATTCTTCCTTGTTTCTTTGTTCCCTGAGTTTATGCCGTCTTTCTAAATTTAAAAAGAGGAATATTTCCCACACCACCAAAAAACCAAACCAAAAGCATCAAAATCCAGTAGGAACCTTTCTTCTTTGTTCATAAAGGCATTATTGAATGTATCTTGCACTATGACTTGAGATACATTGAAATGCTTGCAGTATGTAATAGTTCTTGGAATAATTTTGTTGCTGGGGTGGAATGATGCTAAATCGGAATAGGGAATGTTTTCATTTCTGACATTTTAGTATTGGTAACCCTTGATGCACAGTAAAATTAGTGGCTGCATGTTTTTTCTGATTCTGTTCTCTGTAGCACATGGCCAACAGGTCCTGTTAGTTCTCCAGTTTGGGTGGATATGAGCTCAGAGGTAAAGATCCACATGTTGTCATCCTTTCTGCTTTGTCGGGGGGAAGGGGCAGAGGGGGAGCTGTGCACCTCAGTTGGCTAACGTGGGGTGCTATGGGCAGCTGGCTTGAAGCACAGACCTTGCTTTGAAGCTCCAACTAGCACGTCACTCCAAGTCACTTCTTCGTGGTGTATGTAGAGGGGGAAACCCTTGCCAAGATGGCACTCTAAGAACTGAGGGTTCCTTATTGTTCTAGGAGTAACTGGCAGATACTCGAAGTCCTATTTCCCTGGTGCCAATACAGCAGCAAACTGGAATTCTTTACTCCCAATCACCGTTGCGGTTTCCTTTCTTCAGCAGCTGTTCATTTAACACAAAGTGTTTGGGGCTAACACAGCTGAATTTGCCCATTTGAGGGAGAAAGAGGGAAAGTAATACTTTCAGCCCAAATCCAATTAGAGAACTGAAACTGAGGAGCTGGGAGGAGGGTCTTCCAATGGTTCTTAAGCTGCCTCTGTTTTCTGCCCTTTTGCAACAGAGGGAGTAGAACCAGTAGCAACCTATTACTTGTTTTCAGGGTAGCAGCTAATTGACTACTAGTTTCAGTGTACTTAACCAAAATAGGAGGTTGATAGCATTCTTCCCCTGTGCTGTTGTAGCTGCTTCACTGAGCTGGTGCTGCACCAGGGGTGCAGACCAAAGTCTAATTGTATTTTCTTTTCTCTCCCTTCCCATATGCATTGATGAAGCTTCCTGAAGGTGAGTTGACATTTTACAGTTGATAATGGAAATGTCTTAAGCATAATTATTATGTTTTGTTTGTCTTTTTCAACAAGCTTGAGGAGCAGGAATTGAAACTGCATTTAGCAAAAGGAAAGTACGATGGTAAAGCCTCTGTGCAGCGTCTTAGAGAATGGATTCAATCTGCATCTGATAGCCACTATCAGACACACTGGAAAATCCCTGCAAATAAAAGTTGTAGCTGAATATTTATGCAGAAAGGAATTTTAATTTGGGGACACTTTCTGTAATTTTAATTGATTAGTGCTTGATTATTGTTACATGGACTCTGGAGTTGCAGAGTTGCCTGTGGTTTCTGAGAGTTAAAAAACAAACAGTATTTCTTGACCCTTTGGATGCTATAGACTAGGCCATTAAAAATTGATCTCCCTTGAACTTCGGCAATATAACTCCATTGTCAAGTTACCTTAACTCAGGAGAGAGATGATGACAATTTCTAAGGAGACTTTAAACCACTTTATAAATTCCGAGAACTGTTCTTAACAAGACTCATTTGATAGAAACTGCCTTTGAGTGGGGAGGTTTGGTTTAACACAGACAAAAAGAGTGCAACAGTTTAGCATCATACAGCAACAAGGAAGCACAACAGCTCTGGAATATATAGTTTTAGATTTAAGCATCTCTTCAATCTCTTATGAAGGTTTCTGAATAAAGCACTCTGTGTTTTACCAGGCCTTTTTGTTGTGTATGTGCTACGTCACCATGCTCCTTGGAAACTTGACTGCAGTCCTCTCTCTCCACTATCACACAGCAATTGTTGCCCTTCCTGGCCATAGGATTGCAGCAGACACTTTTAGTAAGAATGGGGTGAGGGACCTTCCCTTTACAGGGCAGCTTTATTCACAGGTAGTGTAAGCCTATAGAACTTATACATTGAGAATGTCTTGGGCCACCTTTTCAGCTGTTTGTAGGGTGAATAGGGCAAATGCTTTGTGTTGGTCCATAGCAGAAACGTCTAGAAAGTGTCTGGAAGGCTTCAGCCTTAATATTTGGGAAACTAGTTTGTTTAAGATTGCATTTAACCCAGGTCAATAGAGTTCATTTAAAATAGGAACCATTACAGACTATTTATGATAATGCATTTGAAGGATAGTTCCAGGGGGAAGAGAGAGAGAGAATAAGAATTTTAACTTGTCAAAATTAAATTACAGAGTATATACAACAAATGAGAAATCTTTCACTAAGAAGCCATCAACAGCCAGACAGGTCTGTACTGAGCAGAGATGATGAAGATGAAACAACAGTAAATTATATGTATGGGACTGCTACAGCATCTGAACAACAGGTATCACCAGAAGAGCAAACTGCAAGATCAAAGTATGTATTCCTTATGACCTACCAAACACTGAATTTGCTTTTTAAAAAATTTTTATATAGATAGGACTAAGTTATACTGCAACGGCCTTCACTTGCTCTACTTATTTCCCTTTTTCAATGAGCATAACATCCTGTATTGTATGATGATCAAATGATACCATTTGCACTTTAGGAGAAAAATGCAGCCCAAGACAGATGCATAGCTTTGCATACAACCTTAAAGATGGGAGTGGGGGTATGGCAAGGAAGGGAGATAAGTCACAGGCTGTAGCTCACAATGTATTGTCATTTACTTTTTATGCCAAGCTCTGGTAGTGATGTTAGATACAGCAATACTTTCATTGGTATGGATGAGGCTTGGCATCACGAGACCAGCAGGCAGCAGCCGGGCAAATTCTCTGCCGGTTTTAAATAAAACTGGTGTTCTTTGAGCCTTTTGGGTTACTGAAAGGCAACATAGGAGAAAATATTAAAAAAGGAATATTGTGTTCCTTCGGTCTCAAGCTTCTCTGTTACAGAATACACCTTCCTGCTCTGTTCAGGTGAGGCTGAAAGAGCTCAGAGCTGCAGCATTTAACATTGACCAAAGGGTCCTTCCTGGGGCTGGAGCTTGCCAGAGCCATCTGCAGTGTTACTCTGTAGTGTCAGACCTCATTCCCTTCTGGGGTGAAGAGTTCCCAGAGGATAGCTAGATCCTTCAGTTACAAAGCTGTTATTGATGACCTGTTGGAGGTTAATGCTGCCATACATAGGCTGCCCAGTGCTGGAGACTGCTGTTAATTCAAATCCTAGAGCAGGGCAGCTGACTGCATCTTTCTCCCATTGAAAACCAAGATGCTGTTTCCTTTAGGACAGGGAGCTCTGAACTCCTCATTACATGCAGCAAACTGAGAGAGTTACAGATTTGCAGGGTTCTTCAAAAGAAATGCATCATGGCTAGTCAGTGCAGTCAGATGATTATGTGACATTTTATGTATCAGTAACCCTCAATGCCCAGCGATAGTAATGGCTGCTTGTTCTTTCTGGATCTGTTCTCTCTAGTCCATGGCCACCAGGGACTATTTGTTGTCGAATTTGCATGGATTTGTACTCAAAGGTAAGGATCCACATGTTGTCATCCTTTCTGCTTTGTGGGAGGGGGAACGGGGCAGAGGGGGAGCTGTGCAACTCAGCTGTCTTATGTGGGATGCTCTGGGCAACTGGCTGGAAGCACAGACCTTGCTGTGGGGCTCTGAAAATCACTTCTTGGTAGTGGATGTAGAGGGAAAAACCCTTGCCAAGATGGCACTGACAGATCCGTGGGTCTCCCATTACGCTAGCAGTAACGGACTGATTCCAGATCCTCCAAGTCCTATTGGCCCGGTGCCAACAAGAGCAGCAAACTTGAATCCTTTCCTCCCAATACATGTTGTGGTTTCCTTTCATCCAGATTCTGCGAAGTGGACGACTGGTTTTGGCAACCCGGTGTGGCCATATCTTCTGCAGTCGATGCCTCTCTGTTGCCATTGAGGTTACCGGGGCTTGTCCAACCTGCAGCAGAGAACTCACTCACAGACAATATCATCCCATTTATTTATGAGTACTTCTGTTTCTCAGCACAGATTCAGATGGATTTTGGTGAATAGGTGATGGAAAGACTTTTTGCTTCATGTATACAGTTCTCGTTGTATACAGCTCCATTTTTTCCTGAATTTAATTCTAAATAAATTGTTGATTTAAGTATAGTCAAGTCTGTTTGCTCATCTATGTTGGACTCAGCTGGTAGACCAAGACTTCTTGTAACAGGTGGAAATAAAACTCTTTGTTGGATCAGTCAGAAGCATTCGTTCTTTTCATCACACTGAAATCATTGATTTGGCAGAGAAAAAATGCTAAAGGCATAGGCTTTGTAGTTCTTGGGGCAGTGTGTGTTGTGTGGGGAAAAGGAAACAGGCACTGTTTGGGCTGCAAGGACTTCTGTTTCTCAGGACAGACTCAGCTGGATGTTTTGGTGAAAATGTCATGATTTCAGTGCCCTGAGGATTGAAAGAGCTGCAGATTGTGCACACGTCCAAAGAAAGCTATTCCCTTGAAGAGTAACTTGTACATATCTAGACAGCTTGTTTATGGTCCAAGCTGCTCCTTGTTATGTCCCTGGTTGTAAGGTTCCATTGATGCCTGCCAGCTGATGACAGGAACACTGCCAGCTTCTGTGAAACTCTCCCTCTTCTGAAAAGCCGGTAAGCTTAATGGCAATTGCAAGAATATAGCAGTGTGAACTGCTGTGTTCAACATTTAACTTGCAAAATAGAAGGTGCTTTAAGTAGCGAGGTAAGGACATTAAGCAACTGCCGAGGACCGCAGCGCCACCTTTTGCCATTGCCGTCACTGTCATCTTCACCAGGACCATCGCCATTTACCTTTTCCACTGCAAAGGCAAATTGTGTACAGAGGGAATGAGGAGCCTGCAGCAGCTCCTAGGTCCAGGTGCTGACATGGGCTTGCAGCAAGTGTCCCTGTCAGTCACGGGGAGTTACACCAGACATTGCCAGCGAGTGCTGATGGCGTGTACCTGTCCGTATTTCTGGGAGAAAGCATCCCGCTGAACGCACAGGTCATTTCTCTAACTGCCTGCAGGGCTAAGCGAGACCTGCACTTCCCAAGCTCTGAGTTCAGCGCTTGCAAACGTCTCCATCTGCCAGCTGGACGTGGTACTTCACAGCTCAGGGGCTGTCGCTGCTGAAACACCCTTCCCTCCATGGGAGCCCTGCACAAAGGCTCGTCTTCCATTTCTCCTTGAAAAATTCTTCTGTTTCATCAGAAGAATTTTCAGGTCCTGGGAATGGAAACCCAGGATAGAATAAACTGTCATGGACTTCAGGCATCATTTATGTGGCACACTCAGGGTAGACCTAAGAGCATTTGCAATCAGAATGCCAGATTTCTTGCTGCTTGGGGAGAAAGAATAAAAAGACAATGACACTGACACTTCTGCTCTATTCGGAGTAAAAGATAAAAGTTTGCTGCAAGTTATCCTATAGAAAAAGCACTGCTTTCTTTGCAAAGCAACTTTTAATAGGAATTCTTTAGTTCTCTGTTGCAGTTTATGGATTTCATAGGTTGTATATTTGGGAAGCTGTACTTTTACTGCTTCCAGCAGGACTCATGGAAGTTCAATCCAAACCACTGCTTTGATTTGGTTTGTTACTAGTGGGAAAAAAAGAGGAGAAGTACGGTATATTTAATTTTGTAATCCTTATTGTAGATTATGGAAGGTGTCTTCAGAGGTTAGGCAGAGAAGAGTGTGACCAATACTTTATCCATGCAAGTTTCACTAAATTCTAGAGCAGTATACAGCAAAGAGCTGCACGTTACCATCCCCAGTCACCAAGTCATCCATATTCTAAATTCCTAAATGTATAACTCTGCACTTTATCATCAGACAACAGGACCACATATTTGTGGTTTCATCACTTCCAGCCCTATGTGTGCAGTGCACCTCAGCTTTGCGGAGGAGCAATAAAAAGCTGAGCTCCTTTTAGCAAGAGCTAAAGGTGTTCTGAGCTCACCCAAATCTATTACTTCGAGTTCCTTAAAATGCATCTCTGTAGATATTTGAGAAGCTACTCTGCTGGCTATTTTGAATGGCTAATAAACTCTCTGTTTATTATGTCATCCTAGTGAAAGGTCTAGTCAGAACACAGCGTGTCCTACAGCCCCTCAACTATGGTAGGCAGAACAGGGGAAATAACAGAATGATGGGGAAGAGGTACTCAGGGATACTAAATTTTCTTAATAATCATACTTGATTTTTGCATGGCAGACAGAACTGCAAGGTAAATAACTAGTCTTCAGATAAAGGTAAGGTGAAAATTGTCTTCCTCCAGTTTATAGCATTTTGAGCATCTTTTTGTTTATTTGCAGGATGGCTTATGCTTCTTCTCCCACACATTCTTCCAGTAATATTAGTCACCTCTGATCCCATTTCACGTTTAGATATTGTCAGAGAAGCAGAAAGTGTGCCTCAAAAATACTTCTTTTTTTTAAACTTTTCCCAGGAATGTGTATCTCTATTGGTTTATGAGAGTCTTTTATCTAATAAGATATTAAAAGCAAGTTATAAATTACGTGTGCTTAACTCTAGAAGAAGAGATTTTAAATAAGAGGACTATTACCATTCAAATCTAACCTGGTCAGGAAGCTGGAGTTAATATCTTTGACTTTGGAAGACATATAACAGGATCATTAGTGAACAGGAGTGGCCAAGGTGCCACTCTACAATTCATCCACTAGACAGCCACTTTAGTAGGACAATATCCTCTAGCCCTAGTCTATAGCACTGGTTCTTTGCCCACTGTCACAGTACATTTGGATCTCTCAAATTTACAGAGCAATGTACTCTGTAAATTAAACTTTATTTTACAAACACACTAAGCAATGTAACAAAGATGACAAGCAAGGGCTCAATCCCCTTTGCACAGGTTAGTCTTTCGTGAATGCACTAATTCATCACTTAAGTCATGAGATTTGTCACTCACAAGTTGTCTAATTCATAATGCTCAATTCGTAACTTATTGCCTTTAGCTTTTAACTTGTGCATCTATGAGCGAATTTAGTTACCTGAGTGTTCACCTTGCCTCTTCCATTACAGTGTGGGCATTCACTGAAGCACAAAAGTCTCACCAGTCAAGCTGGTGTTGATTTCCTTTCAAAAGCATTTTGCATAAGCTGATTGGAAGTTTTTTCTATACCATTTCCAGGAGGTAGCAAATTCTTACAAAATGGCCAGACAATCAGTATTCAATATTCAAAAATCAACATTCAGAGTGATGGCTGCAGGGCAGAGCAATCTGTAGGTGATAATGGCTGCAAAATGGCCTTTTAGCCCTTTCTGGCCACCTCTCCTACCTGCCTGGTGATACCACTCCCAGCATACCTCCAGATTTAACGTGAGTTGCATTAGACAAACCCAGCAGGAGTTGAGTGAACAGTCACACTCACACACAGAAAAGTAATGTCTCAAAAATCACAGTCATAGCTTAATGTCTCAAAAATCACATTTGATTTTCTGTGGGGGAAAAAAAAAATTAGAGAATAGTTTTGTCTTTTCTGAACTTCTGGAGGAAACCCAGATTCAACCCTTAGTCCTCCCTCATCCCGAGAGAAGCTAGGATAAGGTGGCTCTGTGTGTCTGCCGTAATAATGAGGTAAATCTAAAACTAAGCCAAGAAGTCCAGTCAGCAGCGTAAGGCCAGCTTCTGCAAGGGGCAGGGCTGGACATGGGCATAGCTGCAGCATAGCTCAGACAGGAACCAAGGGTAAGAGCTGGAGCTTAGTTGCAGCTTCTGAGCGAAAGACAGGAAACCTCAGGGGAGGCATCTCACATCTCTTTCTCGTGCAAGTATTACTCACAAGTTCAGTGCTATCCCAGCAGTCTGATGTAGAGGTACAACGTGTATATGTTTTCAATAACTACTTTAGTATTTGTGTGTAGGTGGGGACTTACCTCTACATCCATTTATCATGTGTGTAATAATACAGTGTGAGTTCACATGAAAAGACTTCCCCTATTCAGGTCACATACAGGGCAGTAGCCATTTGCTTTCATAAAACTTAAAAATCTTAAGTCCATGGTCCCTTTCTCAGATCAAGCCTACATCAGCCAATGAAGTAGATATTACTAGGGAAGGGGGCACTTGTAAATAAGGTTTTCTTCTACAGGAAGCCAAGCTATAAAAATAGAAGTAGGTTCACTGAAGCGGATGGACTTGTGGAGTACATGTGTAGGTGAGGGGAGAATCAATCTATGGCACTTTTACTTAGGATCAAATTTCTGCTTCAAAGTGATTTATAAAGCTAAATTCACAGCTGCATAAACTTCTCTTTAGTGGATCCTGGAAATCAAAAGCACCAGAATATGACACTGCCCTGCTATTCTGAAAGGGATCATTACTTTGGCAAAGGTTGATTGAACCCACTGAACAAATGTCTCTAACAAGTAAAAAGTATTAAGTACACAAACCATGTATATTTTCAAGGCAGGCAAAAAGGACAAAACAACAAACAAACCCAACAGAAAACAGAAGTGAGTAGCAACTCATACACTCATCACTCAGCTCCAAGAAATACAAATAATTAAATTCACCTCTCTCTCTGTTTCTCAAGACAGGTAGGAGTTCTGTTATTATTGATAATGTGTCTGATGCCTACCCAAGCCATTGTGGATGCCTCTAGAAGAACTGCCACAGAACAGCCTTCAGAGATAAGACAACTGCTTTCTTACCAGTATCCCATTTCTGTGCTGACTTGAACTCTATATAGAATTGTGAATCCCTGGGTGGGATGAGGATTGCAAAGGATTAAGCTTTTGTTAATCCAAGCACAGACAAATACAAACCACTCAAATGCATAATCCGTTTTGTTAGCCATGAAGATATCAGGTTTTGATTAAGCTCTCAGAAGGCTTAGCATGGTCTAAAAGTTAAACAAGACATTTATGTTAAGAAGATCCACTTGTCACAGAAAACCAATCTAAAAATGGTAAGGGGAGAAAATTGCAAAAGCCATTTCTTTAAACCAAACTGTGTAGGATCACTGAATTTCAAGATCTTATTAATTTTAAAGATTATATCTCAATACTAAATGAAAGAAACAGAATAATATCCTTGACATTATTGTTTGGATTATTGTCATGTTTCAAAACCAAAATTTGCTTTAGAATAAAGGAGAAACAAGCAAACATCCCAAAAAACTTCCCAGGGCCACAGCTGAAGCTGAAAATAATACAGCTGTAGTTACAAGAAGGTTCACAGCAGGTTACCATACTTGTTAAATGTTTTGAGGGGTTTTTTGTATGAGACTGAATGTTTTGCTGGGGTTAAATTCCCATTGGCTTTGGAAAGATTAATTCTTCCAATTTTCAAGAGCAAAAGCATTTAGATGATGGTAGGGAAAGACCCACAGGTGAGAAAGCCTGATTCCAACCTTAACTGTGCTAAAAGCAATATGAACTTATGAGAGCTCAACATCTTGAATCCAGACCCACAAACTAAGATTTGTGTACAGAGAGGGATGGGCTAAAGATTCCTTTTGCTTCTCAAAATCTGTGTATCCGATAACTTCATTCCTGCACAGTCCAGCAGCTCTGGAATCCCCATAAAACAAGGTATACTGGCCTAGGGTTAGGGTTGGGTGGGGGAAGTGTGGCAGGTGCACCTGCCCTAGCAGGATCAAGGCTCCCCAGCTGGTGACCTACAGTTGACCTCACTCCTGTAATTGCTGGCTTCAGGTGTGTATTTGACCACAGAGCAGATTTGGCTAGGTTATAAAAGGAGCCCCACCAAGGGGGCTGTTAGTTTGGTTCTCCTTGGAACAGAGCTTCTGCATTGAGGGATTATCCCCCTGGCTGGGAACACCATTCAAGCTACCTCCCTGAGCTTGAGAGTCTTTTTGGGTGAGTGATTGGGCATTCTGGGTTACCTTTCTAAAAATTAAGTCAGTTGTGTAGTGCCAATTCCATTTGACATCATTAATCTGCATTCAAATGTTGATGGAGATTTAATTGCTTTAATGGGTTAGTTTGATTTAACTGGTTTATATAATAAACCTCATTTGAACATACTATTGGTCTCTATTTTAGGTCTCTGCAACAGTCTCTGCTCTGAGCAAATGTAGAGGTTTTCTACCAGGTGGAATTTGTAGGATTATATTATTTCTTATGCCCAGCAATGAGCAGCTGCCACAACTTCTGAATAATGCATGCTAGTTCTCAGTGTTTTTTCCAAATATATGCTTAAGTGACCTACTCTACAGGCTCTCACCAGTCCATCAGCTTAGTTAACTGACTACATTCAGTACTTGAGCAAGCATCCAGTAATGACCATGTGGGTAATTGTTTGATTAATTTTTTTCCTTCTCATGGTACATAGAGGCCAATTTTTGCTTATTCCTTTCTCAGACTTTACTACAGCTGATGTCCTTATAGGGCTGGCTGAGGGGTGACTTCATCACAGCCTTCAAGTTACTCAAGGGGGATGGTGGAAGGGGAGGTACTGATCTTCTCTTTCTGATGACCAGTGATAGGACTCAAGGAAATCAAATGAAGCTGCATCAGACAAATATCAGGTTGGACTTCAGGAAAAGCTGTTCCTGAGAGGGTGGTCAGTCCCTGGAACAGGTTCCCCAGGAAAGTAGTCACAGCACCAATCCTTTCAAAGTTCAAGGAGGGTCTGAATGATGTGGTTAGTCATATGATTTCAATTTAGATAGTCCTGTGGGGAGCAGGGAGTTGGACCCAATGATCCTTATGGGTCCCTTCCAATGTGAGGTGTTCTTCTTCACCTTCTTCAAAAAGGTGTACTTTATGTCTGTAATGCTAACATTGGTTTTCTAATCATACCCAAAAATCTGCTTTTACTTGACAGCTTCCAAGTGATAGGCTTGTCTCATGACCAAAGCTGAAAAAATAAGTCTGAACTGAAAATGATATTGCTTTTCTACATAAATTACAACAAATAGAAACAGGGAGACAGCAAGTATCACTTCATAACTGTGTACAGGTGGTAAGTGAATTCAGCTGAGTTGAATTCTTTTACGGAGCCTTAGTTAAATTCCTTCACTACTGCAGTGTGATCCATTTGAAATGCCTTTGTTTCTCCCAGGAGACTCCCCTACTCCAGCCACCTCCCCAGTGCATATGAGACTGTGTGATATCAGCCAGTGTTGTGTGGCAACTTCAGATTCCTGAGGACATCTCAAGTGATCCTAAGCAGCCAATTTGAGCCCACTAGGTCCTTTACTGTAAATGTGAACATAGTTGTCAGAAACTTCTGGCAGCTGAGCCCTTTACAGGCTTAACATTTACAGGCAAATGTTGCCTGTTATTTAGGTCGCTTATTTGCAACTCAGCTGAGCTGAGATCTGACTGCTGAGACTGGAAAGATTTGATTTTAATCTAAGTTTTTTTGCAATAAGGTATCTTCAGCATCAGCTATATGTACAAAGTAATGTATTTCTCTCCAGCAAGTTTCTCAGGCCTTTACTGTAACTCTACAGTTCTAAAAGATTTCTATCAAGTTAGCAGATATTAAGAAATGTAAATGCTAGGAGGGAGTCTCAGAAGAACTCTCATTCATATGCATCATCTTAAAATACATTTTTTTAAAAACACATGAAGGCAGATATTACAGAAGATAGATGCCACAGATAAAAGCAGTTGATGCCTGATGGTTTCATTTTAGGGTATAATTTTTTTAGCATCTGGATTTCTCTTGAGGCACGACAGCGATAAAGAATACCACGATCCTCTCTAATAATGTCTACTGAAAGTGAGAAACAGTTATATGAAAAATGATTATAGTGTTCCCCCTTTGACATAGTTTGATTTCTTCTATTTCAGGAGGTAGCTTTCGTATTTCTAGTTTTGAAATGGTAAGAATGTAGTTCATAGCTGTAACAGCCACTTGGTGTCACCAGCACGCTTGCTGAGGATGTGCTCAGTCCCACTGTTCCATGTCACTGACAATGTGAAACGATTCTGTCCCAATACTGACCCCTGAGGAATGCCACTGGTCACTGTTCTCCACTTGGACATCAAGCTACTGACCACAGCTCTTTGAGTACAACCATCCAGACGATTCTTTATCCACTGAGTGGTCCATCTGTCAAATCCATGTCTTTCCAGTTTAGAGCCAAGAATGTCATGTGGGAGAGTTTCAAAAATGCCTTGCACGAGTTCAGCTGGATTGTGTCACTTGCTCCTCCCTTATCCACCAACACTGTAACCCCACTGTAGAAGGCCATCAGATTTTTCAGGCACAGTTTGCCCTTAGTGAAGTCATATTGGCTGTCACCAATAGTCTCCTTATTTTCCAGGTGCCTTAGCACAGTTTCCAGGAGCTGGGAGGAGGTGATATTAACCAGCTGAAGTCCAAAAAATGGTTGAAGGGTGGTTGAAGTCCCTTGTGAGGAGCAGGGCTTGTGAATGTGAGAATGCTCCTATCTGTCATCTGTTCTGTCTTCCTGTTTGGGTGCCTGCTGCAGACCCCCACTCCAGTGTCGTCTCTCCCTGCCCTCCCTTTAGCTCTTACCCATAAGCTCTTGGTTGGCTCCTCACCCATCCCCAGGCAGAGCTCCATGTGCTCCAACTGGTCACTGACATGGAGGGCAACACCCCTTGTGGCCTTCCTGCTTACCTTTACTCTCTTCTCTCTCTCTAATACCCATCTTTGGACACGTACATGGTTACCACACTGGCAGCATCAGTCATGCTACTGTACCAGAATGACCATTATGGTCAGAAAAGTTAACTTTTGTTGACCCCCTCAGTGAACACCAATTTTTGGCAGTTGCAGTGCATTTAACGTTGCAGGTAACTGAACTAATATGAGTTTGTGTGAGTTGATTGTGACGGATGACTGAGGGTTTTTGAGTGGTGCACAGTTTGTGGGGTTAGGTTGCTTTTTCTGAGGTAAAATATGATGAGAAGTAGGAGGGAGCTGAGCACTTCAGAGTTTGCTTCACAGGTGTTTCTCTGGTGGGAGTGTTCTCTAGTGGCACACGAGGCATGGGGCAAACACGTTCATGTTGTGCTTAAGTGGAAAATCAGTACCCTTAAAAAGGCAATGGTTCAATTGTGCTGTGGCATAACTCACCCATCAGGGAAAACATGCCTGCTGCAGTGACTTCTTAACAGGTTGGCAGTATCCTCTCTCCTTGCTGCCAGAGTGAATTTCTTGATGAATTGTCACCTTTCTAGTGAAACCCTGCCTCACAAGCCGTGTCAACAGTACTGACTGATCTCTTGCCAAACAAATCACCTGCAGCTGTAGTTGACTGGGGTTTGTGTCTACCAGCTACAGAGAGAAAGCTTTTCAGCACTGACTGTTTTTCTATTTGTCTTTGCCATCCTGTTAAAGCTGAAGTTTGTGTGTTCTACACATAGCACAAATGTATCCCTAGAATTAAAGTATTTCTTGAAGGCTCATACTCAATGTTTACAGTGAAATAATAATTTGGTTACCCTGTTTGACATGGAAAAGTACAAACATTCTTTAGGATGCCTGCTGTCATCAAACACTCGGTACTCTTCTAACAAGTAATTGAAGTATATCCTTTCCTAAGAAAGGATAAGAACAGCAAACATCAGAAAATAAAGGAGGTAATGAGTTAAAGGATTAGTTTATCAAAGGGACAAGGGAGAGAGCAGTGTTGCTGTTAACTGTCATTATCACCTGTATTGCTGAAAGAAACAAATCAAATTAGTCCTCTGTGTTAAACTCTTTTTGATGTTGAGGCTTGTTTTACTTGCTGTGTTCAAAAAAAGCTCTGAAGAACAGCCTAAGAAAATGCTGATGTCTGTCAGATATAAATCCTGTTCTTAAGGCTGTTTTCTTGCTGTGTGAGAGTTCTGTGGTTTGAGTCATGCTGCAAGCAAGCATGCTAGAAAACTAGATAGTTGTAGATAATTTGTCAACATGCAAAGTGTTCTTCTGTTTAAACTGTTGTGTGACCATGAAGATCAGGTGAGAGGACTTGTGAGGCTTCTTAATGGAGGGTATGGGACGAAAAGAAATTTGCAGACAATTGTGCTGCAGCAAGAACTAATAGAAGACTCAGTTCAGCAAAGCTCTCCCCAGAGCAGGCAGGAGATGGGCCAAGACAGCAAGAGAATAGGGCTAGAAAGACACTCTTCTTAGAAGGTCATTACAGAAGCAGGTGAAGGTGTACTGTACTGATGCTGTACTGAAGGGTTTTGAAGAAGTGAATATAAGAAAAAGTCTTTCAGAAGTGAGACAAGTTCTTTGTGGACTGTAAAGCTGGAAAGCCTGTAATCTAGTCCATATAGTGTGTGGGCCACAGGATATCTGGAAATTAATTTGGTTTTACAGTATCATTTTTGGTTTAGAAAGCCATCTAATTGCCAAATCTTTTGCTAGTGATGGGAGTTCATGTTATTTGACTTGTTTATTATGTTTTATAAAGTTTACGATGACTTAGTTCTTATGTTTCCTTGGGATTTTTTTGGTGTTTGAAAACTGTAGGCCAAGACCTGACCTCTGTGATACCCCTTCTGTGGAATTAAAATGCATTTAGCAATTATTTCCTACCTGTTTTCTGAGGAATCTGTCTTAGATACTGTTTCAGACACTCTGCATGGGGTACATTATGTAGCTTAAGGCTCATAAACTTAAGTGCCCATATGTAGGCATGTAAGCTACAGCCAAGCATCTTGGCTCTGTTTATAGTTGGTGGAGAGGAGATCTACAACAGACAACAGAGCTCATTCTTAAGTATATAACTGGAGCCAAGGTAGCCTGGAAGCTGATCCCAGTCTTACTGCATGACAGAACGCATTTTATATTTTAATTTAATCAAACACTTTGTAATACCAAATCACATGCCTTCCTGGAGTGGGAAGAGCCACTGAAGAAAGGAGGGGACAGTAAAAATGTGGAAAACAATAGCTTTACAAAAGGTGGGCAAAGGCCTGTCAGAGAGGAGAAGGAACAGTCTTCCACATAAGTCTGAAATGAAGGGGAAAGTGCTGAGATGGCTAGAAGAGAAGTCAGGGCTAGGAAAAAGAATTGAGGGATACACACAGGAGAAAGGAAACATAACAGTCTCAAGAACTGAAGGTGGAAGCACCCTTGGGGGGCAGGTAAGTACTGGAATAACTCTTGATGGCTGTCTTGCAAGTAATCAAATACATTTTGTGTAAGAGAAGAGAGGAATCTGCAAATTACAGGTCTAGCCTTATTTTTAGTTTTTTGAAGTAGTAATGAGGAAGTTATGAAAGAGGGGGAATGAACTGCAGCAGCTCGTTTGTCATCACACAGTGTGGTTTGAGGTTGGTTTTGTGGTGGCAAAGTGGAAGTGACAGTTGGAAGATTCAATTACCAGCACTGCTGTGCACTTAGGGTGAGCACCTCTCAACACTGTGCTGCTCCTGTCTCCCATGGATAAAAGAAAGCTGATGGGATATTATTTGTTTATTTTGCAAGGATGATTTAGGCCGAATTTCTTGGACTGCTGTTTCTAGTTGTAACCTATAGTTTTCAAGCAGTGATAGAGAAGATGGAAAGTTGCTTCTTAAAGCCAAGTCCTGATGGATCCGCACAGCCTCATCGGTTTAAGGGGTTTTCTGACTGACAGGAGATGGCTCTTTTAAATTAACTTGGAAGTTTTCACATGTGGTTCTGGCACTGGCTGAACTGAAATTGGCTTCAAAATGCTAATTCAATTGAGATAACTAGAGAGCAAGGCCTTGGAAATGCAGGATCCTTCTCTGAAGGAAGGCACTGAGAAGGATGGCAGTATCTCACAGATATACACTTTCTTGAGGTTGGCACTTTTGAGTATGAAATGTTTTTAGGTCAATCTGATTGAACAGAGCCTTTTCCCACCTTCATGGCTGTAAAATATATCCATCCATCACTTCATGGTCTGCAGGCTTTGCATTGCTTGCTTCTTATGCAACAAGCTTGAGGAATCAAGTTAAGGCCTAAACATGTTATTAGCATTTTATTATAATGTACCACTGTTCTATCCCAGTCTGGAAAAACAGGTTTTAATCTCCTATTAATGAACACCTGGTGGTCTGTTGGCTTTTCAGGGATCTGTGTAAATGAGCAAGCATAGCTGCCCATCCCACCCTAAACTAACTTTTTATATGTTTCTTGACTTTCCAGAAGATTTTTGAAGGGAGAACAGAAGTTTAAATGAGGTAGAGGAAAACTAGTTATTTCAAAAGAGGGGAGAAAGTTTTGGTTCAGAGTTGCAGTTAAGTATTAGGATATTGAGGAGTCTTGCTGAGGTCTTTGCCCTCTTCTGAACAGAATCTTGGCCAGAATGAGCCCATAAGGGAATGTAAAACACATAAGTAGCTGCTATCCAGAAATGTACCTGATTTCTTGATCCCAGGTGGGCACTTAAAATTACAAATATCAGGTCAGAGAAAGAATATTAGGAGCCAACCTATTCACAGCAGTGAATTCAGTAGAAAATTGTTTCCTTTGGGGTATTGCTTGCAGATGGTGTTTTTTTTAATAGCTTTTCAGTATAAAAGGTAGAACACAACTGCTTCTTGACTGTGCAATATTCCTCTGTAATAATCACTGCATATTTACCCTTCAAACAAACCACAGTGCTTTTAATGCTTTGAAACACCATTTGTACACTGGACTATCTAGGTGGGAAGGAGAGAAGTGTGGTCCCTTTCAATCTGTAATCCTGCTTGCAAATAAGAAGCTTAAATCTCACCAAGTCTCTGGCTCCATCTGTTGCTTTCTCTCCTTCTCCATCAGTCTCTCTGAAAGCAGCAATGAAATCCTAGTCACAGATTGCTTTTCCTCAATTGAGAGGCCAGGGGCCTGTTCAGATTATTTATGGACAACAACAACAAATGGGCCTCAGTGCAAGTTTCAGTTCTTTTAATTTTCCTCATAACTTTGCTTTAAATTTTACTCCTTGTAACTGCATGGCTTGCAAAGGGTGTTGAGCAGACATTCTCATTGTAGCAATTTCATGTCAAGCACCTGTCTTTTGAGCTGACAATGTCAGGTTCAAGAAGCACTTAGATAATATTTTTCCAAGTGTTTTTATAGTGGGATAAAATTGGATAGGTTTGCCTTTCTATTTTTCTTTCTGGTAGACTGAAAGAGATATTCTCTCAATTTTCAGCTTTATGCCAGTACAATGTCAATTTTATAGGTGGTAAGTCAGCTGTAGCACAAAAAAAAATTCTCAGGCTAAATAGGTAACTAGAATGAAACTCGGAAATGGAAAGAAATGGAGCAGCTGCCTCTGAGAAGCTTAATGCTTAGGAATGAAGACAGGAGGATTCAGTGTTTTGATTACTTGATTGCAACACCAACCAACAGATGAGAGGGAGTAAGCCAGATATAAATGTTTTAATGCAGGAAAAAGTTATATTACCTTCAGCTAAATGTTGTGTATGTTGACAAGATGCTCTTTTTTTTTTTTATTATCCTCAGGTCATACAATCTTCAAAAAAAAAATTTTAAAAAACTCTTTTCCTTGTGCTCAGTGAGCACTCTTAATTCTCTTCTAGATGAACAAAAACTTCCAATCTATATTAGTCATTCCTAAAAATGGAAAAACAGCAGGGGGAAAATCATAGGATGGTTTGGTTCAGCTTGTGAAGGTCAGGAGAAGCTCGAGTATACTTCATATTCCTGTCATAAGCCCTGGTATAGACAGAGTAGGTGCTTGACCATGATGCAGTCATGACAGTGGATGTGATGAGGGCAACACCTACACTCTGTCTTTTCAGGTGGAGTAGTTCCTGCAGCTACCTGTTCTGACTTGGAGGACTTGCTTGGAAAAAATACACTCAACCCACTTCCCACTGCTTTGGCATTTTGCTCTGTGTAACCAGTCTGAGCAGCTCTCAGCCAGCAGCAGCATCTGACCCTTTGGTCCATTCAAAAGGCAATCTTTTTTGTGTAGGGTGTGTGGATCCCTCAGGCTTTATCATGTGCTTAGGTTGTTAATTGTCTTCTCTGGTCTGTAGTTGTGATTTCAGGGAATTAATGCAGTTCTTGGATTGGGAACAAATTATTTGGGAGGAGAAAATGTGTCATGCCACTGTTAAATGTCCTCTTTCAGAGACAAAAGAGAACCCTTTTGTAAATGATCATTTCTGTAGTGCTTCAGTGTCCTGCTGGGCCTGTTCTTGGCAGGAAAGCTGTTTTTTTGTTGGAAGCAAAGGAATAAAAGACATGTCTGCTGTGCTAGTCATTGTTAAATGGCCCTGCTACTTAACTTCCTGTTGCAGGGACCTTTATTTAAAGCTAATTACAGAATTACTTGTAATTTCATCTCCTGAACTAGTTCTGATGGTTTCAAACCAAAAAGGCTGTTTGCCTGGAGCTGGTGAATTATTGCACAAGTTCACATGACTTGTGCAACCTCAAGAAATTAAGCGAAAAGCTGGAGTTTGGAGGAGAGCAATCTGCCTGATTCTAAGACATGTCTTAATCCCTGGAGACCAGGGTGTGTGTTATCTTGTCACCTGCATAAAGGATGAAAAGCCTGACAGAAAGCCATGTTGAAAGTGCAGTCACAAAGACCCTGGCATGAGACACAAGACCATATTCCTCTGCAAAGATTCAACCTAAACACGTTAGGAGAGCTTTTCCCTAGATGGTCGTCGGTTTAGGACAGACCAGAGTATACCATAACCATGCATATGCCAAGAAGTTCAATAATTTATTCACAACATCATCAAGATATTTGTATATGAATGAGAATATTTTCCTTGTACTTCATGCTCGATGTGTTCTCCAAGAATGTGTTTCCAGAGTGTTGACAATTATGTCCTTTCTATTGCTTGAAAGGAAACATTCTTAATGAAGGATTGGACTTGTTCTTCCGTGCAGAAGGTCAAGGTTGAACTGCTCAAGTACAGGAAACAGGTTCTGTCAGTGATACTCTGTTATGGTGTGTCTGGTCACAATGGTATTCTGTGGTTATAGGTATGTGTGTGCACAACATGACAGGAAAAAAACAAAAATTCAGTCCTTCACTGACAGAAATCATAAAAGTAATGGTGGTCTAGGCCCTTAGCTGATACCACTTCTGGTTAATTTTCTTGAATTTTAAGTTGTGCTGCTGTAAACCCAGTGAAGTCTAGACCCAGGGCATTTGTATGTCTTAGTTCCAAAGTCTGTAAAGGAACTTTGTGCTGACAAAACTTGGGAAAAAGTAGATTGGGCAAACTTAGATAAATCTTTGCTCTCCTAGCCAAAAGTATGAGGGTTTGAGCCCTCAGACCTAAGAAAAGAATGAAATGTGGTTCTCTTCTTACTGACCACTTTGCTGTTATTGTTGTGTCTTGTAATAAACCAGTGGGGTTTTTTGCCAAAATGGTAGTAGGGATCTTGTTTCTGTGGTGGGCAGCTGATGCTGCAGGGCTGCATAGGGAAATACATGCAGTGTCTGTATGCAGTTTGCCTCTAGGTGATGTTTGTGTTTTGTTTTTTCCTTGATCTGCTTTAGGAACTGTAAACATCTGTCAGTCTGTTTATCCTGTGAAAATGCCTATAGGAAGTACATGTGAAATCCTTGTGACCTTTGTTTTGATTTGTGGTGTCTGGAAATTTTGTTGCTCATATGGACATAGTGACTAAATAGGATTTATGTGCTGCTCTGACACTAACATAAGTATCACGGGAATAATATGTGTCCTGTCATATCAAGCAAATATTATAAAGGTGGCAAAACTAAGAAAATGACAGATCTTCTGTGCACTATTTCTGCTTAGTATTTAACTGTCGCAAAACAGTCCATAACTTTGGTGTCACTGCTTTGGCGGAGAGCTGAGAGCAATCCAGTGGTAAAAAAAACCAACTAACCAAGAAAAACCCAGCCAAAATCAACAAAATAATCCTTTTAGCTCAGCCAACTACTGATTAACACTTTCTGCCCAGCTTTCCACTAACTCTTTGTGACTGTATTTCTACTTGGGGAAGGGGTATTTGAAAGATGTCTTTAAAAACAACCCACAAACTTGGCCAAGCTGCGTGACTTGCTCACAGCAGGTAAAGTGGAGCGGTTGCTGGGAGCAGAAGAGAGTTCCTCTTGGTTCCCTGTTTGTGTGAGTTGGCACAGACAGGCGGCCGGGGCAACCACAATCCCACGTCTGAAACACAAAGAGTAAATTTATTTCTGTTACCTCGATAACCAGGGCATCCCCAAAGCATCACCCAGGCAGAGGTATCTAAGCAGAGACACAACCACTGTTAAACTCTTCTCATACCAGGGGACCACTGGCCTGCTGTTCACGCTGGTTTATCAAAGGCTCAAGGTCACTTGAGTGACTTACAATCCTCCTCACCAGCCTTCCACTTTTAACACAAAACTGCTCTTTGTTCTTTCAGCAATCTGGTTTCAATGTATTGCTTACATTATTTCGCTCCTCCTGTGACCAGGAATTGGTGCTTAAGTGGCAGTCACAAACACTGGATCTTACAGATCTGTTTGCACAATGAATCCCAGGTCGTTGAATGGGCAGTACTACAGTTGTTGCTTTGGAAAATCAACTTGAAAATTAAATTTATTGCGTGCGTGAGCATCTGAGCAGTAAATTTTTGCTGAGTTTGAAATAACTGGAAACATAATTTGTTTTCTCCTTGAAGTTCAAAGCATCAGGTCTTAGAGTTCAGCTCTAGAGTCACTCAAGATGCTTCCCCTGCCCCCAAGCCCCTGTACAATATGTTTTAACTTGAATCTTTTTTGTTACTGCACGGAAGCTTGTGGGTTTACAAATGAGAACTTCCCTTTTTTCATCCGACAGCTCTCTGGGTTTGAAAGGAAGCTAAAGAAGTTCAGATGAAGAGCGTTTTCTTACAGTAGGGGGAGTAAATTAACAATTTATGCAAATGTGAGGTCAGTAGTCTACTATTATGCAAAAAAATAATTATGCTTGAGGGCATCCATTTATTTTAATGAATGTTACTTGGTTATTCAAAGAGATAAGGGATGGTATATGCTGAAAGGGAGTTATGAGATCATAAGAGACAGAAATTAGACAGGTCCTGAATTTGCACAGTCATAAATTTGGCAGCAACAAGGGGCCTTACTTGCTACCTCTTAGGTGAATGGTGGTGCATCCATCCCTAAAACCATCATGGTGTTGTGCTATGGAAAGTATTTTTTATGTAATATTCTCCTGACTGAAGCAGTTAGGAAAGCTGTAAGGAAAAAATCTTCTTTAAATTCTTTTCTGTTCTGCTGCTGTTTCACTGTGTATATGGCCAAAATTATTTGTATTGCTGTTAGAGACTTGTCTTCCGAGCCCTTGGTGATAGCAGGTGGGTCAGTGAACCAAGTTAGCAGTTGGTTCTGTGACTGTTAGTGCGACATCACTATTACTGGCTTTATAATTCTTATTGCTATTTTTTATTTGGTACTGTAAGAGGCATGTATTAACCCTGACTGAGATCAGATGTGTTGTCTAAACATATATTGGAGAATTAATCTTCAGTTTAGATAAGATCATTGCATTCAGCAAAACCTGGTTTTGGTTTCTTTTGAACTTGGTAAACTTGAAGACTGAAATTTGCCTTACTAAATGTCCAGATTTTCTTAATATTTATATTTTTCTATCTCTGGAAGTTTTAACTTTCTTTGTTCTTATTGACTGTAGTTTATAAGTATCATTTCTGTGTAGTGCCTGAGCAGTAGCTTAGGGCCTATGTTAGGTCCTGTCATACTCTATGCATTTTAATGATAATCTGCTGTATGTAATGCATTGTAGTGATAACCTGTTGGTCAATGGTTATAGGTACTTTTGACAAGTGAAATGAAAAGTGATTTTTAAAAATAAGGGAGATCAAATTTTTCACCAGGTTGTGTGATCTGAACAGCTCACAAATTATAAAATCTTTTTCAGAAGTTTAAAAACTGGTGCATTAACTCAACGTAGTTGTTTAATTTTTAAGAATCTAGAGAGAATCCAGAGATCATTTCCTCTGCAGTCACTCAGAGCTTTGCAGTTTGTAACTGCTGTTCAAGATGAACTAATTGAAGAGGTGATTGAAATTGCTTCTATCCCTCTTTGCACAAATGCGTTTTATAAGGGATGTGCTACTTATTAAATTATCTCACTGTGAAGACAGTAGAGAGGAATTTCCTTTCTGGATAAGATCATCTACCCCCATTATTACCTGAAATATAGAAGACTTCACTTTTTTTTAATAGAAAACCTATTGAGCCTCTGTCTCAAATGACAAAACAGGCTCTGCTTGATTACTCATTAATTTACAGTCAGATGTTGCATAGTGCTCCCAGAAGTCAGATGGTAAAAAACTGCTGCCAAATTGAAGGGAAATTTGTCATGATTTCTGTGCTTTTGACAAACACTGCTCTCCTCAGACTTCTGTATCCTTCCTACTAAAGTAATTACCCTCATGGTACATTGAATTAAGTTTGGATATTGTTTATTTTTACTTCTGAGCTGTCCTGAATTGTGATGGCCTCTTCCTGAAACCACATACGTGTCATCTTCCAAGATGAGTATGAAGCATACACTTGATTTTATTTTGTGATGGCTGCTGCCTTAGAAGTACTTGTTTTAAAGTATTCAGAGAAAATACAGTCATCTCATAAAAGGGTCGGGTGACTCTGAGGAACACTGTTGCAAATACTGCTGTTTGCAGGGCAGTGAGCACCTGCAGTGATTTGCTGCTCTGGCTGAGGGCAGGCATAGCACCCTTGCTGAGAGGGGCTGGGGGATTAACCTCTTTGTGCCATCTCTCCCTTCCTAGTCATGTTTTTGAACTGCAGATAAGCAAGAATGGGGCAAGGTACTCTTTTTTTTGCAGGGGGGATAGCTTTGGTTGTTCTGTGTGTCTATTTTTTTCTCCCACCTATAATTTATATCTCTGATACCTCACACACACCCTTCCCCCTACTTCCTCAAAACTGGCATATAACTATGTCACTAATTGGATCAGTTAGGAAGCGTTGCAGGTAGCAGAACTCATGTTCCTGAATATTTAGTTCAGGGTAAGCATGAAGGTCTTTTCCTAGATCTGGGCAAGATCCACATATTTTAATGGCTCGTGTTAGCCCCTGAAGAGATGGGTGGAGGGCAACTGACCCTGTCTTATTCCAGAGACATCTCGTATTTCTCGACTTTGGTAAATAGGTGAAAAAAGCACAAATTTAGGGACTTACTACAGTGGATGAGGCATCTAAAGCAGAAGTCTGATCAGCCTTCTTGTTAGAAGGGAGGCTGTGATTCACCTCAGAGCTACAGCCTCTCTGACCTTCAAGTGTACTGTCTTGTAGTTTGGCATAGAACTGAGCTTCTGAAACAGCACCTCTGAATGTCAGAAAGTGAGCTCTCTTTTTGGCCTTCTGACCTCTCTGTTGCAGTGCTGCGTCCTAGTTCTTTTGCTGAAGAGTGCTCTGGCTCATGGGACAGGCTGTTTTCACACATGTATGTCTCCGGATTCATACTTGATTCAGTGGTTGATTCTTTCCAAAGGTCTCTAGGACAGCTTTTTGATGCCAGCAGTAGATGATGGAGAAGCCTAAGTATTTTTTCTATTGTTTGATACTACTTTGAAAGACCACTTGTCCAGGTGTTCTCCAGCCCATTCTTGGCTGAAACCCTGAGATCTCTAAATTGTCTAAATTTTCTCTAAAACTTTGCTCTTCAGAGCATTGAAAATAGGGCAGGAGTTGCTGTCTTGAGCAGTGTTTCTCACTGAAGAGGTTAATCTGAGCAGCATTTGGGGGGAAAAAAAAAAAAAACAACAAACAAAAACAACAAGGCATAAAGTTGAGAGATCCAAAACACAATAGCAACCTCCTGAATGGTGTTTACAAAATCTAGCTATTAAGTGGGGTTCTGAGAACTCCAGCTTCTCATGTGATTATTGCTTGAAATAATCCTGAAATAACAATCTTGTTTGGAAATTCTGCAGGTTCAAAAGTGAAGAGAGAATGGGACAGCAATCATGCATTTGTAAACATATTTAGAATCCTGCATCTTCTAAAGATTACTGTTCAAATTATGTGGAGGAAGTAGCTTGCTAGGATGAGTGACCTCAGGTTTGGAAACACTCTTTCTTTCAGTTGTGAGATCTCTTTAAGTATGCACTGTAGATCCACACAGATATCTCTGGTGTAAATGGACATAGTAAGGGGCTGATGACACATATTGTCAAAAATGAATATTCTAAAAAAAAAATAAATTAGAAAACATTTACAGTTGGCTTGATGTAGATGTCTAGTTGTGGAAGAGTTGTTGATCCTTGCACAAGGGCATTGGTTTCCTACTTTTTTCCTTTAAGGAAATGGGGCTGATCTTCAGGTGTCAGAATATTATATAAGCTGAAGGAAAGATGTGAAACGACACTAGATGGGAGAAAACCCTGGACAAGAACTAAACTTTGTTATTTTCTGGGCAAGCCTGTATCTGCTTTTTGGCTCCAATTCAGAAGGAAGGGATCTGGCAGCTGAGAACTTTGTAATATGATATAATGCTCAAGAGTAAAAGCTCAGGGCTCTGATTTTTCTGTCTTGTGGTTTAGGATGTTTTGGCCTCAATTCAGCAAAGCACTTAAGTCTGTATGGTACCTTTTCTTATTAATCTGGGTAGAACTATTCATGTGAATTATCCTATACCAGAGCTTACTGACCTTCCTGGACCGGAGGCTTTATGATATGTGAGAGGATGAATTGGTCAATCTTAAAAAGGCTATTGATTTAATAGTGCTACAGAAATTGAAGCATAAGCAGCACTGAAAGCCTGGAGAGAGGAGATAGTTTAATCTTTGCTGTCTGTCACCCTAGGCTAGCATTAGAAACTTCTGACAAGTGTATTTCTTGAGTTCTTAATGTGCTCCATAGAGGGAACACAGCATAGACTCCTGCTCCAAAGTGGTGAAAAGTCAGTGCTCTATCACCGAACCTGTTCATAAATATATGAAGTGATACTGCGTTGATGAAGTTCTACTACTGTGTGTGTTGCTACACCTCTGGAAATGGTGTTACCAACTTTGCTACCAGAAGTTACCCAGTATTGGATATCTAAATGCACTGTTAGGACCTATCAAAGTGTTTAGTTCCCTTGGGTCGTCATGTGTCCATAGACAGGACCATTTCAATGCTGATGAACTGACTGTTCATCTCCTGGTAGTCCTGGTCTGTCTGCGCTGAGGCTAGTGGGTTACTCAGGAGCCCCAACAAGCTCAGGGTGAATAAACTGCTCTGCTGTGTGCTAAGGGCAGCAAAAACAGTCCCTATTGTCTCCTAGAAAAACTGGCAACTGAATTCATCAATTTGATATTTCTGCTGATGGGCTCTCTGAGAAAATCGTAAAAAAAAAAAACCAAAACAAAACAAAAACCAAAAACAAACAAACAAAAAACCCAAAACAAAACCAAAAAACTACTTAAAATGGCAAACCACAAACCCCATATTCTTTCTGAATTTCTGGTACCAATAATAGAACAACAAATGAAGAGCATCTTAGCAGTTCATTAAATGAGTGCTTTCACCTACAGAAACACTATAGTTCCTCACAGGAGTTACTTAACTATCAGCTTGCAGTTTGAAAACAGATGTATCTTGATTGAGCTTTCCAGCATGTCACATGGAAACATTCAACTGCTGTTGCTTTCCAGCTCACTTTCTGGGATGCTCTGGGACAGCATCTTCTGACAAAGGTTCCCCTTGGCCAGTGTCTGTCCTCACAGATAGCAGTGTGTCTGAGGGCAGGAATGCTGCCTGCCTGCAGCCCTTTCACTTAAAATTCTGTGCTTCCCATTCCTCCATTTCAAAGTGCAGCTCTCTTTTTAAGAAGTAAGGCAATTAGCTCTGAATTCAGATTCAGAATGGGAAAATATGTGCTTTTCTGCCTTTTTCAGATGTCTCTGGCAACTAAGGGAAAGAGTTGCAGCTCTGTGCTCTTGTATATTCCAGCAACTTTTTCCTTGCTTTTGTAGCTGATGAGTGGCAACTATTTCTCTGTTTCTCAAACTAGTATATCTATCCCCAAACATGAATCTATATTTCAAGGTGTCTGAAAACATTGGCAACGTAGAAAACATTATGCAGAAGAGCATAATTACTTCTGAATTGGAACAGTTATTTGTTTTGTTGGTGTTCTGCTGATGTCTGGCTTTGAGTGGTAAATTAACAGCAGCCTAGTTCATTGCCAGGGGATTTTATACCACTGTAAAAGTGAGGTGCAGCAGTGGTGAGTTAGGACTGCTGTGTTTCTTTAACATCTTTGGCAAGAGTATTTTAGCGCAATTTGGAAAATTACCCATTTTAAAGCCATCTCGTTTTTGCATCCCTGCTTTCTTTCTGAGATCCTAATCTGTAGCTTGCTTTGACGTGCGCTCATAGTAGACATAATCTGATTTTAACAAATAAGTTGTGAATTGGAGGTTCTGATTTCGTAGAATCATAAACATGCTGAGTGGGAAGGGACTCATCAGGAACATACTGGCCCTGTGCAGTAGGGTGCTGTTGCCTCTGTTTGGAACCCCTTGGTGGGGTTCTGCCTACCTGAATTGCTCTTTAGGTTCTTGGCTGTGACATAGTTCTAAACTTAGGTTTGAAAAATGTGTCTCTGATTGTAGCATGTGTCATCAGGCCTGTACCCACCTCACAGTAGCAATAGAAGAATATATATTGACACTATAATTGGAAAAAAAAAAAGGATACAGGAATAATTCCTCCTCTCTTCCCCCTTCAGAAAGGATTAGGTTATCAGATCTTGAGGTTTCCACTAAGATTTTTTCATGCTTTTCCTGATGCCAACAGAAATTTTACTGCTATACCTTTGAAATTGAGGCTTATTGCATCTGGTTAAAAGAAAATAAGTGACCAGCATCCACACTTTGAAAGCAAGTCTTTATTTTTTCATATGTTTTGTTTGTTATTTTCTTGAATTTGCACTGTGACTGTGCATGGACATTGTGAAATAACAGTGAATCTCCAAACTTTACTTTTTTTTTTTTTTTTTGGAAAAAAGTTTCAGAAAAATGTTGTGTATATTTTGCAATCTCAGTCAAATAATAATTAAATTGTACTTAAAAATTGTATTATATTACATTTTGAATTAATGGAAGGGTTCAATTACCCCTGTTAATGTCCAGGCAAATATAGTTAAAGATTGTCTTCTCACGCTAAGTAGAAAAATATTCAAAATTTACTTCCCAGATAATATCCAATTTATCTGTCACTTGCAGAATTCATAAACTGAAATGACAGTAATGGGTGAGACAGATTCCTGATATTAGTGCAATGAGTATTTTAAGCATAAGCAGCTAACTTGGGGCAGGATGAGATTCCTGTGACTTTCAAGGCTTCATAGCTTCCTTGGGGACAGATTATCACCTAAGTGCTTTATGGCCTTTTATTTTTCCTTTGTATTATCCTTGCTGGATGTCACTGAAAGCAAGATATTAAAACTACAATGACTGTTGCTGTAATACAGGGGCACTTCAAAGGGTCCTGAGGCTTACTGGGCTCAGAACAAACTCTGTCCATTTACAGTCATCACCAGATTAAAGTAGTATCAACAATTACATAGTAGCCCATAACAAGAGCATCCTGGATCCCTGTGCCTTGAAACCCACAACTTTGACTAATTTTAACACTTCACAAGTGGGAAGATGGAGTGGAAAAGAGAATCTTCATCCCTTGAAGAAAATGAAAGTTTGTGTCATAAGCAGAAGTCAAGGCCTGAAATATGGCCATGGCACACAGATCAATCAGAGGCAGTTTGCCTCTGAAGAGGAACTTTGCTGTTCTGCATACAGCTTTTGGATTATCTTTATCTCCCTAGACACACCCAAGGGTGTGGGTGGGAGAGGCAAAAGTCTGCCAGGGGTCATCAGTGTTTTGCCTTTGCTTCCAGGCACAACACAAGGAATATGACATCTGTGAAAATGTGACTCACTCAGAGCTTTTGGCTGTGATGTGCCTGTAAGGATCGTGGCAGAGAAACATCTGCTTTCCACAGTCTGTTGCCAATCTGTAGTATGCTAACAATGGTGTGGTAGATTAATTCAACTTCTGAAGCAGTCTGTCATCTAAAGTACTTAGATGACTTTAAAAGGGTTTTTTTTAATACTAATAAACAGTATTTGTTGAAAGCTTTTAATAGTCTGAGTGTGTAAGGATCTGTTCTCACAAGGAAAAGCTTTTATAACAGAAGTTTGTACAAGGTTCTTGGTTTGGAAAAAGTATTGTTACCTGAGCTCATTTTGTAAGCCCTATTTCTTGTAGGATTTGTCACACCACATTTGTCCTTTGTAACAGAAGAAAATCAGAAGGGACAGATGGTATACTAGAGATCTGTGGGTCAGATGGATTTTAAGCCTTTGAGAGTAAAGACCCTTAAAATAAAAGCCTTAACCTTGTGAACTGCACAGCAAATACACATTGCAACAGATATGGAAACACTACTTGTTCTTGAATTGGCTGAAGTGATGTAAAACATTGCTGTCAAAAGCTGGGACTGGGTTTTATTTCATTTTTCAAACTTGGGGAGCCAGTTGTGCGTTGGTTTCAGCAAACCTCACTCAGTGTAAGCAAAAGCACAGATGATTAACAGATCTGGACTGGTGAATTCATATCCAGCACGGTAATTTGTCCATTGCAAACTTATCACCTGAAACCTCACGGTTTGTGCACGTCTTTGGAACCCATTTAGAGGAAGCAAGGGCAGCTGGTCTGAGAGTTATATATATCTCTGTACAGCAGGGGACATATTTTCAGTTCTGGGTTTTATCTTTTATCAGAGATGATCAAAACCACCACACAGAAATGTAGATATGTGTCTCTATAGAAGGCAGAAGAAAAGGTTTGATTGTCCTTTGTAAGGACTCTGCCAGCATGTGGGCAAGAAAAGGTATCGAAAATTACAATGCAGCATGAAGAAACAATCATGATGGCAATCAGGGGTGATTGTGTGAAACAGGAAGGGGGGTTTTTTGCCTGAATTAATCCTGCCTTTATGGTTTATAAGCAGGGTGTATGCCTGGGTTAAGAATTCACAAAGAGGGTATAAAAATACCTAAAGTCTTCAGATATGTTTTCCATATTTATTTTGCAAATGCCTAGTTGCAGTCCCTGCTAGGCTGCTCTCTTTAAAGTGTTCATTACCTGGTAGATACTGTGTTTGGCTCAAGGCTTGGAGTCCTAGGTATGATATTTTATTTTATTTTGGCTTTATGTAATGCTATTAAAGAAGTCTGCAAATTTCAACTGAGTTTTTGTTTTGTGGTGATCACCAGGTACAGGAAGAGCCATTGGAGCCTTAAACTGAAGAGCTCTGGGGAGGTAGAGAGCCTGTAATGGAAGTGTACCCACCTGTCACACAGCCACAGGTAGCAGAACTGATGTTTCCATAACAGCACTGCACAGAATTGGAAACTCAAAAAGAAGAAAGTTTGAATGTGTGAAAATAGAAAATGCTATTTGTTTAGGCTGAGCCGTTGCAAACCTATAGTTAGCACTCTTACAGAACTTAGCCTTGGCACAGGATAAAACAGTATTACATTTTCTGAAGCTTTTCAGTCAGTACTTGAGAGAGTGTGTAGTATGAAAGACCAAACCAAGATAATCTGATGGTGAAAAAAGATTTGATGTCTTTTCGATATCTTCTTGAAACGTGGTTTTTGTCCTAGGTGGTCTACATAATGTACATGATGCCATTGTCTTCAGATTAAAATGGATGCTAATTGCTAATGAGATATGCCATCTGTACAGCTTTCACTGGGAGCCATGAGTCACTTTGGGCTGGAGAGTGCACCCTCTCCACAGATGTATCAGAGCTGCAGTGCATATGTTTAGAGCTGCCACTAGACAGTCAGTCTTTTCCTTGTGACAAGAGGATCCAATGATGCTGAATTTAGCTTGCTGTCCTTAGTATTTCTGGTTATTTTTAAAAGCCATTGTAGCACACTTTGTTATGATTGCTTTCTCCACCCCTCAGGAGCAACAGCTGCCCTTAACTGTAGTGCAATAGAAACATGAAGTACCACTGTCACATATTCACGGGCAAAAGCCTCAGGAACCAGGGTGAGTCTTTGGCCCACACTGACTGGCACTGAGTGTGGTCCAGGGAGGGCAGTGCTTTTTGCTTCTCACAGCAACTGAACACTACTTTTGACACAAAATAAAGAAGACTGATATAATTGCTTAGTGGATGGTAACTGCATCTCTGCTGAAAGCACCAACTTTAAATGGCTGTTAGAGAATCTACTTAGATTTCTGAGGTCTCATGTGAGATTTCTGTGTCTGTTGCTTTAAAGTAATTTTTCTTTACTCTTGTTTCTGAGGCTTTAACAGGCCTTAACAGCTACTGCTACTCATTCCAGGATTTAGTAATAGTATATGAGAAATGAGGGTGATCCTGTCAAACCAAGATACTATTCCACATTGAGGAAGGGGGAAAAATGTATTTATTCTTTTAGAGTGGTATTCAGGCAGGTACCTTCCTGTGAATGTTATTTCTGAAAACACCACCACATCAGACTTCTGTAAAGCTCCTACTTGGACTGAGCTTTTCCCTAGTTTTAACCATTAGGATACTTTCCAAAGTCTATTCCTTTTGAAATTCCTCTCTTCCTAGCCAAAAAGAAATGCAAAAAGCTGCTAGAGTCCAGAGGGAGCTTATGCCACTCTCTCTGCATGGTCTTTGGGGTCTGTTTGTATCACGTTATCACAGAACTGAAGATTTCAAATTACCTTTTTTCTTGTTGGTTTATGCTGGAGGCATATTTTTTAAGTGGAGTATTTTTTAAGTGGAGTATTTCAGAAAATGGTTACTGGGTGAGTAATAAGGAAAAAAACAGACTGCAGGATTCTGACTGTTCACCTTGTGAAAGTAAGAAGAAAGTCCTGCTCCTAAAACACTGATGCAATTTTGCTTCTAAGTTACACTCATGAAGTATTGAGTGTTACAAGAATTACCTGAGATCCCTGGCTTAGGTTTAACAAGGGCAGTGTCACACACACAAAGGACAGGATTTGAGCTTTCTTTAAATGTAAGCAAAGCACTAAAGCTACAGCAGTAATAAAGGTATTTGAAAACGAAACACTAAAACCCTTTTTCTTGATTAATCTGGCACTTTCTTCAGTGAAAGTCTGTTGTTGCCTGCTCTTTTATTGACTCACAGAACATATAGTTCTGGTTAGTTATTGGTTTCTTGCCTATAAGAAACACCTTTTGCATGTCTGCTTTGTTTTTCCACCTGTCATACATTTCCTGTTTGTCTTGTGTTCTGCTATTGCAGGGGGAATGAAATCCAAATTCTACATATTTTTTTTTTTCTTTGATGTGAGCTGTCAAAATTAGAAGTCAAAACAATAAACTGCTTCATCTGCTAGTACATTGATAAACAGAAGAGGTCAATATCAAGGGGACAAAATTTGCAAGTGGCATCTGAGTATATGTTAGCAAAAACTAGAAAAGTTGACAGTGCATTGGCAGGACCTCCCAGAGCTGCGATGATCTGAAGTGCCATAGGAGGTGAGATTAAACTCAAGCCAGGGCCAAATAGCACATGTTGGAAGTAAGAACTCTGGCACAGATGTGGTTGACTGTGGGAGAACACATTAACTATGAATCGTGGAAAGAACGCCTTTAAGAACGGGATTGTAACAACATCAACTCTCCGTCATCATCATTATCCTGATCCATCCGGTTGTCATGTCATATCAGCCTTCTCCCACAACTCCTCCTCTTCCAGATTGGATTGCAACTAATCAAGGAAACGTATGGTCTTCTTTGGCTAAGTCCTTAAATGTTGGCTCATTGTGTCTTTCAGTTTCAGATCCCTCTAACCTGCTAAAAACATGTTTAATTGCAATTCCCTGGTCCCCTCAAAAATGGACAGGATTCTGAAATCAGTATTTCCCTTGGTGCAATGATCCTGACAAAAAATGAAAACTGTCCCCCAAAGGCCAAAACAGCTCCACAATATTTTAACAATGATCCCTGAATCTGAAAAATCGGTCCAAGAAACTGCTCAGAGACTTTTTTATCTTTAAGCAGCAAGGTATTTGTTTATTCAACGTTGGGAGCAAGCCAGCTCGCGCTGGACAAACTTGCTCAAAGGCTTCTCAGAAAATCAACACTTTTATACAATTTTCAGATGTGATTAAATGCATATTCAAGTGATTACAACATCTATCAATGCATATTAATAATAGGTGGAGTATAGGTGGAGCTCAGGCGGGGCTTGGGGCGGTGCTTCTCTTGGCTCCCCATTTCGGAGGGTAGTTCCCATCTTCCTCCATAGGGGAGGGGGCTTCAACTCATCTTCCTCAGCTTGACCCTTCTTCTTTTCCATTGTTCTTGACCCGCTCACTGCAGCTTGGAAAAGGCCCTGGCTCCAGGCCTCTTTCTCCTATTCAAATGTCTACCTGATCCTACTGTATTTCTAATTTATTGCTTCTAGGCCTATTACATGTTCTTGTACTATTCTCTTAAGCTTTGGTCCAGTAAGTAGAATAGAACAGGTACAGATCGTTTTAGATGTTGGTAACTTGTTTGCAGGCCCAAATTTCTTAGTTAACTCTTTTGGGCCTAGCCCCCTATATCATCCCGAAGAATTGGAAATCCCCCCTGTTGTCCATTGTCCTCCCCAAGGGGGTGTTCCTTATCTGTGGACTTCGGGTATGGAAATCAATCCCTAAAGAGGCGGTTGGGGGACCTTGCACCTTTGATCAATTAACACTTTATAATCCTGCAAAGACAATTCCTCGCCTAGCTATTAATCTTCACAAGAAAATTACAAAGTTGAGACATCACAGTACACCCTGAAAAGCTGGACTCACCCACAGTGTGGTGACTCAAAGAGAGTGGAAAATCATTCATTGTAGGACCAATCATTACTAACATAGCCCCTCACCCTCCGGCTCAGCAACATCCCCTTTCTAAATTTCAGAATTTGCAACAATTCACAGAAGAATTGTGACTCTAACCTTCACTTTTGGTCACACAGCAAGGATATTTGGGGCAGCATAGTAATTCCGGCCATTGACACAACACCCACCCTAAATTTGCTTACAAAAATGGGATGTTGGTTAGCCAAAGAGGCAAATGCAACTAGCGCAGCACTAGAAGACCTTTTACTGGATTCTCAACAAACTAAGAAAGCAACATTACAGAATAGATCTGCAATTGATTTTCTATTATTGGTTAATGGACATGGCTGTAATGAGTTTGAAAGCCTGTGCTGTCTAAATTTCTCAGACCATTCCCAATCCATCCACTCCCACATAAATGAACTCTACTCTCTCATTCGACAAATCAGACGAGGTTAGTTGGGACAATATGTTTGATTGGTTTTCCCTAAAAGGACTTTCACTGCACCTGAAAAAATTCCTATTACTTTTGCTTTTAGGCTCCCATGCCAACCCTTTTTAAACATGGACTTTTAAGATCAAGGCCAGGCAACTTTGATCTCTGTCCCACTTTCTGTCGAGTTAACAGTTAATGGAGCTGTGATGTAGAAATGATTGTCTGCTTCTGAGGAGCTGGCAGTTCTGTGCATGCAGCAAAAAAGCACTGTATGCAGAAATAATTGTTTTTCTTATTTTAACATCTGGTGTTTCAGTTGAAAAGAGGTATACCTAGTAATGGAAATTGGCAAACCATTAGTACAGCATCCCAGAGCACAAGTCCACTCATTTAACACTAAGTGCTATCTACTTTGACTTCAGCAGCTCTTAATCTAATAGTATAGTTTTAAGCCCAGAGCTTCTACTGTAATTGAGATTTATTCCTGCTGCGGTCATTTCAGCTGATAAATCAATTAATACTAGGATTAATTTTCAACTGTTAAGTTTCAAAGCAAAATAGTGAGGGTTTATGTTCAGATTTATACTGGCACAGTACAGGTTTCTACTTTCACCCTTCATGTTCTGAATAAATTTAAGAGTTCCCTCCTAGCACATACCTGCATCTGCAGGAGCTATGGTCTAACTGCTACCTTGGATGTTATCTTTATAGTTTGAGTGCCTGGGCAGAAGAAGTGAATACAGTTTAAAGATTAAGTATTCAGCTCGTAATCTTTTGTGGCAGTACTCAGGCTACAGTGCTGATTTTGTAGCATCTGATTGACTCTATATATCCATGTCAAACATAGCTGCTTTGTAAAAACAGGGTTTGAGTGTTGCTGTTCCTAATATTTTCAATGTCCTTCATGCTTTCACATATGAAATTTGCCTTTCCCAATTGGTCTGACACCCCGACCCCTCTTTTTTCCTCTCTAGTTGTTCCAAGGCTATATCATTGCACATAGACAGAGTTTTGGGTGATTATATTAAATGTTGTATGAAGCATACTTGCTATTAAAGTCTAGGAAAACTACTTCTGTGTTTTCTATATGCTGATTCTACGACAGTAAAGTCTGTTGATTTCTCCTTCTTGCTCTGTGTGGGGTGGGAAAAGAAATGAAATCATTCCTTTCACTAGCAACTTTCTAAAAGGTTTTTGGTAGGAAAGCTGTTGCAAACCTATTCACTTTCCGTGTGAGAAAGATAACAGCTGTCCTGATCATGGGGCTGCTGAAGCCAGCCCACTAGGGAATGCATGAACCATGAAAATTGCCTTTCAGGATTACATCTCTGTGTGTTCTCAGGAACACCAGGAAAATGTGCATTGAAGTTTGGCTTTATTATGTTTGCATAACTCATTACTTGGCAACATGTAAATGTGGTCTCTGTCTCGTTTCAAGTCATGTTTGTGTGGTGACATGGGAAGCCTTGCCAACAGCCCTTTCCTTCTGTGAGTAATTTGGGGTGTTTGCATATGTCCAAACCAGTCTTTTGTTTTACATGAATCTTCCTTGGTTTTAAGGAAGCGTAGAAAAGAATTGTATATGCAGACAAGAGCAGCAGTGATGAACAGATCACATATTATGGATGTGCAATATGGGTCAGTACGAAAAACATACCTGATTAAGATGGTCTTTATCCACACAGGGTCAGACCCGAGATGGCCTTAGTCTGCAACGTGTTCACTGTTTAAGAATACATTTAGTGCGGGTGAGTCAGTATGTGAGCTGCAGGTTGTGCCCTGGGTGGGGGAAAATGTCTGGAGCTGCAGGCAAGGGGCTGTGAACTGACACCAACGCAATAGGAAGACCCCAAACTACCACACTCTTGGGCTGTAAGAGCATAAAAAGCTCAGGGATTCCTTTTTTTTTTGGGTCCTTTGTTGGAGGCACCAGCTCAGGCTGTTTCTGTTCAGCTGTCCCTGCAGCACAATTAAATTGTTTGAAGGATCCAGACTTCTAGGAGTATGCTATGGGAAACCTGGGGTCCAGCCAGGGAGGGAAATCTGTCTGACTGTGTGAGTGTGGGGTGTGTAGGGAGTCAAGCGGGGAGTCCATCACTTCACTGGAACCCCTCACTGTGAAGGGGATTCATTCCCAGCAGAGACAGCCTGGGGTGGTTGTGAGTGTGACTGACAGAGTGACTCCTGAATGATCAGACAAGAAAACTTCCTTAATACCTCTAACCATTCTAGCAGCCAACACCTAGGGAGCTTATGGTAAAAATGGGGCACACTTAGGTGGGACTTGCCCCAGCCTTTGAAGTATTTTCACTATATGGCTTTTTCTTAGCTAGAGACAGATTTCTCTTTCATGAAATTGGTTGATTTCCTTTTGAACTTAGGTGAATTTTTAGGACACACAGTCATCTGTTGCAGTGAATTCCTCATGTCATATTCTCCTGTTGATTTTTTACCTGGCTCATGGTAGTTTGAGTGACAGTTTGCTAATTCTTGTTTATGAACAGTCACACTTAAACTAACTATCTGCTGTCTCACACTGCAATAATCTTTCAGTTTCCTGCACAGAAAACTGGTACAGGCAGTCTCTTAAGACTAAGGATAAACACAGTGACTAAGAGGGAGCATGCAGTGTTGGAAAGGTCCGCTCAGCTGGGTGGATTTGTAGGAGTAGCCTTTAAATATACTTCTGGCTCTTTGGCTCATTTCAAGCTTGTCTTTTAACTTGGTAATCAGCACTTCTGTTTTGGTTTTTTTTCCCTAAAAATCTGAATTGAATATATCTCTATTTCCTGTTCTCTGGATATGATAATGATGTAAAGTTTAAATGTAAATGTGACACTCTCTTCTGAAAACATCTCTGTAAAGTTGTAGCTTTTTACTCCTCTGATATTTTCATTGTGTATTCAGTTGCGATATTTGATGTTGGCTTAACAGAACTTGGAGAGCATGACCCAACCTTTCTGCCTTCTGATGGTTGATAACAAAAAGCCTGATTAAAACTCATTGAAATGAATGTGTTGCCTTCTGATCCAATCCATGGTTCCAGACTTCACGCATAACCTCCTTACTGTACCCAAGAGACAATTCCCAATCTTGTGATCCAAGTGTGACACTAGTCACAGAAACATCCCACTTAACAAAGAGAAGGGAGGAAAGAGGTGGGCCAGAACTGAGTTTGTGTGAACTACTTGGAGAATTAACCCCTTGAAAGATTCAGTTCTTGTAACCTCTCATTGTGATCAACATCATGAAGTGCATAATTATGTGGTGAAAGTAGAAGTACCTCTATTGCTCAAACATCAAGTCATCTGCTACAATACTATGGTAATATTGTATCTCTAATTTTAGTCTCAGACAAATCAATTTGGGTTTTTCTTTCTTGGCCGATAGTCTTGTAATGTGAGAGTTTGTACCAAAAATCTGAATGGTTACTCAGCTGTGGAACTCCCTTTCTGAACTGACAGTTTTTAACCAAACAGACCACTTGAGAAGTTCACCAGAGGTCAAAACATCACAGTAACCTGTTTTCAGAAGTGCAGTGCATCTGGCAACTGCCACTGACATCAAAGGAAGCTTCCTGGTGCTCAGATCTCTCTAGCAGGTTCTGTAAATATCACCCCTCACAGGAGAGTAATTTCTTAATGTTGTTTCAAATGCCCAGTACTTCTCAGTTCCCAGAGACAGCTGCAGCTGTCAAGAGGCTGTACTTGATTTCCTAATTTCTGTACAATGGTTTTGTGCTACTTTTTACCAACCGCCTTGACTTTTATTTGAACATCTCAAGATCTCTAAAATAAGATATTAATAAAGGCAAAGTTAGAGATTTTTATTTTTTTCCTACAGACTATGGAGAGGAATCAAGCAAGAAAATGTGACTGATGGAAGGTCTGATAACTTTTCCTTTCCTTCACTGAGTACCTGCCATAATTCTCAATTCTAGCCTCATCTTCCTCTGGAGATGCACATGCTTATTTTCAGCAACTGAATTCACAAACAGAGTTTGTAATCTGATTTTAGGTTTCTGTCTTCCAAACAATGACAAAGGTTCTCTTTATCTTCATATTCTGAATGGCCATTCATCTAATTTGTTCAGTTTGATCTGAACAGAGCCTGTAAGACATTTCCACACCTCGAGTACTTCAAGCTGAGGTGGAAGTCTGAAATTTTCCAAGTCAGAGAGCCTTTGACAGAGAATTGCCTGTCAAGCAGATTTTTCTGAGCCCTTACTCAGGCAATATTTTCAAGTCTGCAGTAGTTCTACCAGGTGAGAACCTGATGCTGATTTGTGTTACTGCTTTAAACTAAAACTTGAACTGTAAGACTTGGGAAAGACATCTTTTCATTGAGCGATTTTTGTCTTGTTTCTTCACATATGACCTCATACATCAGAATTTTGCATTAAGTATTAAGGATGGTTATCTGTAGAAGGTCACTTGGAAGTAGTTTTGGTTAAACCATGCTGACATATGCCATAAACATGGCAGCTGAGGTACAGGACAAGCTGAGGCAATGCAAGCATTCATTCCAACACTGAAGTATCTTAATGAAACCAGACAAAAAAATCCCCACACTCTTCATATTTGGATTTGGCTTGGTGTGCAGAACATCCCTTCAGGGATCCTTTTTTACCTCAAATGAACAAAACAATAGGTTTATAACTGGCAATGTGATACAAGTTTATGAACGTCACTTCACTATAAAATGAAACTACTTCTGTATACAATAAATACAGTAAATATTGAAAATATTATACTCGAGGGTGAGTCATGAGTTCAGCAGACAATTTATTTTTCTAATTTTTCACTTAAGGAAGCTGATGTAAAAGGTTCCCTTGTGCAACTTTGCCTCTGTCTTTTCTTTCTCTCAGCTTTTTAGCCTGGACTGCTTCTCAGTGCTTAATAACCTACTAACCCAACCAGGCAGTTAATTAATGCTGTAATTGATATGCCACTGCTTAAATGAGAGTGAGTGGGAGGACTGGGTCATCCTGAAGGAAGCTAGGGTTCCTTCTGTCACAGCTGGCTGCTGCTCCTGGGGCTTTTTTTGTTGTTCCCTGAGGTTCTTAAATAAACTAAATGATAGTTCCCAGATTTCTGGGCTCTGTGACACATGTCACTGCATGTTGTAGATTCAAGGCTGAGTAGTGAAGGGTGATCATTGATGGTTTGTTAAAACCTCCCTTGTAATAAGATAAAAGGCAAGGGTAGTTGCTCTGTTTTCTCAAGCGTGCTGCCTGGCCACAGTTTCCTTTTCACAGAAGTTTGGTACAGTTTTACCACGGCAATTAAGCTATAGCATTCACAAATGCTCCAAAGGATAGGAACAGGAGCCTGACTATTTGTGAAAGTTCTTGCATAGAGCTATTTGGGTTATCTCTGATCTATAGAATTGCTCTCATGGGGCAAAAACACATAGAAAGATGATATAACATTATTTTATACATACACTACTTTTCAACCTAGAGGAAACAGCGACTGCATAGATCATATTAATTCCCTCTTGAATCTCATCCTGACATCAAGTCATTGAATAGTACTGTCAATCTGTCATGTTGTACCTACTATACTCTGCAGTGATTATTCATATCAGTTCAGCTGAGGGACACTGTGGTGTTACACATATTCCATGCAGGAAACAGGCCTTGCAAGTGATAACATGAGCTTCACTGAGTCAAACTGCAGTGGTTGACTCTGGTACAGAGACCAGAGCCGACCCTGCAAGAGATAACATGAGCTTCACATGAGACAACCACAGAGAGGTTGGCTGGTACAGAGATCAACCCTGATCTTTGCCAACTGAAAAACTTGTTTGGTTTTCCAGACGGTGAAATCTGCCTGAATAGATCATTGCGTTTTCTAACAGAAGGAATGTTTTGATAGGTTATTTTCTCTTCCTTGTGATTTCTTTCTTCCTAAATCAGCCAGCATTAGTGTCTCTAGGCTTATCCTTATGAAAAGCATTGCTGGCATGAAAAATTGAAAGTTCCTGTGCTAGTGAGGGTACAAAAATAGAGTTGAGCTCAGAGCTAAATCCGGAAAGCTGGCAAGCATCTGAGTCTTGTGCTAAATTGAACAGAAGGTGCTCAGCAGGTCTTAGTATCTGGCCTTTACTGAACAGCAGGAGACTGGCCTGACTGACATAAGGTGGGCTTAGTGTGCTCTAAAGGGCTTTGTTCACCACTTGATGAGGTCGTACAGCTTCAGCATTGGTCACTCACAGCACAATTCTGAGATCATTCCTGTAAAAAGCGTAGGGAAGCTGTGTAGATGTGGAAAGATGATGACTTAGCAGTAGTGAAAAGGAACTTTTCTGCAGCTACTGCCCCAGAAAAGTATTGACTGATGCTTTCTCCATAATTAAAGAGTAAGCTACCTTGTGTGCTACACATTAAGTCACTGCTTTTACTCAGACCTCATATATGTGTGAGTTCTGATTATGTACTCAGACTACAAAGCAGTATGTTCCTTAATCCATGTATGCTCACTTACTCCAAAGCAGTACAACACAACCTCTGGGGACAGATGATGAGAACTTGTCAACTTCCTTTGAAGTCAATATGGTAGCTGTGTGTTGCACTGTCTGACCATTTGGCCTAATAAAACTGCATTTATAGTGGAATCTATCACCTCCCCTTACTGAGACTCCTTAAGAATTTGCAGGCTGACCTGGCAAGCAGCCTCAGGAGCTCTCCTTTTGTTTAAGATCTTTTTCATAAGACTGCTCTGACATTAAGCCCAGCTCCTGGGACAACATCAACAGACTCTTTCATGAATATTAGTTGCAACTAATGTGATTTTAGATGTTATTTTGTATTAGAGGGACAATCTATACTGAGAAGGAGATGAATTTTTCTCAATTCATACACATCTATGTCTGCTTTTCAGTTTTCTTTTTATATTCCCTCTGCTAGTTAAAATTAGCGTCAGGTTATCTGCAACTGTTAAGTCATAACTTTGATGCTACAGGTCTAGTTCACTTTGGGGGAAAGAATATTGACTAGATTAGTGCAGATGAAGTTACCTCTTTCTATCAGATATTTTCTGTGGGCACAAAAATGCAGTAAGTATATGTGGTATCATCACTTCCTCTGCCTGTGGTTACACTCTGCTGTATTGGCTTTTGAAAACCCATAAGTTGTTACAGAAAATACTGTGTGCCAACTGTGTTATAGGGTTAACTGTGTAAACAGGAGGTTTTGGTGGCAAGACATGCCAGGCAAGAATGAGAAAAATTTAAAAATTTAAAACTTAAAGAGATGGTCTGAAAATGGTTATTCTTACTGAATTAGTCTCAGCATTGGACTAACTCTGGTGGTGTTGATTAACTCTCTTGGACTTGGATGTTAGGTCACTGCTGTCTGTTTCCAAAAGCAGTGGTTGTATTAGCCTGATGATAGCCCAGAATGCCACAGGCTGTCCTCCAGCTTGTCAAATGAATGAGTGGGCAGGCATCTTGGACTTGATGTTCTCTCACGTTACTGATGGCACCCAATTCACATGTGGTTAGTTTTGGCCCAGTGGTCACAGTGATGGTGGCTTAAAAAAGTTTAAATTAAAATTGGATTTCATTTGCATAGACACAAGAAGAGACAGTAGTTGTCAAGTTCTGGTGCCTGCCTCCACCCAATATCCAGTTCTGTTTACTTGAATGATGTCTAGCAATTTTACCCCTAAGACAACTACAAAGTGGTTGGTGGGATAAAACATGTTCGCTATGGATCTAGGAGAAAGCAAACTTTCAAGAGATGAATGCTACCTACAGCAGTCAATATTTTTGAAGGACTTTGCCCTGACCACTCAATTAAATAAGTTTCCCTAATGTTTCCTGGATCATCCCGTTGTCCATGTCGATTGCTTTCAGGATTTCAGGTTGGTCTCTATACTAAGAAAAAGGTTTTCAAAAGCTCGCTGCATTTGGTTGCAACTGTCATGGAAACTTGAACATGTTTTATGTATCAGCAGTATTGGTGTTTTCTCCTTTCAGTTTGTTTTTCTAGGGAAATGGGATTTTTCTTTCTTTTTTTTCATGCTTATTATACATTTGTGATCCTTCTCCCCACCCTGTTGTCACTGTTGACATACGAATTTGTACGACAGAAGGCTTAAGGAAATTCAGCTTCTGCATGGGTAATGCAGAAGAGATCAGAATCAATTCACAAGGAAAGGTTGTAGTATGAGATCTCCTCTTATTAGACATCAAAGGATCCCCGTGGAAACACAACCTTTCTGAATGAATTCACAGAAGATTACTTGTTCTCTGCTTAGGGAGTTATTTAACATTCTTACGTGGCAGGGCAAATCCTCTCAAGGGACAATTTGTTTCTGCAAAGCCATAGCTGAGAAGAGCATTAAAATCTGAGTTGCTATTTTGGTTTTGTGTTTTCTACACTAGTACAAAAAAACTAAAACATTGGGTTTAGCTTCTAATTATGCCACAAGCTCATTCTGGACCTAGGGCTAGTCACAATGCCTCTGGGACTTGAGACACTATTTCTCATCAAAACTAGGGACAAAGTTGTGCTCTTTGTATCTCTTGCCTCGTTAGAACTTAGTTTTCTCTTAAATTTTGTAGCAGACCTTTACCTGCAGGAGTAAAATGTCTGCATTTTAATGTAGCAGTTCAAAAATCAACACAACTACAGTAGTGTCAGATTAATTTAAATGCTTGTGTTTCAGCACATGCAGGCTGTTAGCCAGCTCTGGGATTCAAGATGGCTTTCGAGTGCTCTGGGCTGTCATTTGCCTGTTGGGATAATTTGTTTAACAGTGTATGTCACACAGGCTTGAGCACAGAGGGAGATACAATGAGTGTATTCAAGAGTGAAGATACCTGGACAGTAAAGGGCAGTGTAAGAAAAATATGGTAGTGTATAGCCAGTGTGCCATGAGGTTGGAGGATTAGCAGGAAGCTCACACGACCATGTTATGGTCATTTACCATAGTCAGTTTTCTGATAGGAGTTATGATCGTAATGGGATATGACTGGCAGAGCCCTGTTTGCACTGAATAGAGAGACACAACAACAGTGGAGTGTCAGGAGGGAATTACTTTTGAAGATCAGTTTAATTGTGCTCAGTCTTCCTTTGTAAACAGGAGCAACGTTTTCTCAGGGAAATATTCAGGGGAATATGGGTTAGTTGGAACATGTACCCCTGCAGTTTCTGCACAACTGCAATTGCCTGCCATGCTAGGCAGAGTTACTAAAGTGATTGAAGTTCCTCAATCCTCCTCTTGTAATATCAAGTTCATATGTGATAGTACGATAGAAACCTTCCATCTGGCACTGCTGTAAATGGAGTTTCTCAGAACCAAAGATCAGGCCAAGCAGACTCTGTTGCCTGACTTTGTTTCAAGAGATACATCGAGGGATCTAAAATGATGACAGTGCAAATCAAGACCTTTTCTTCACTATTTTTGCTTTAACTTTGAAGAATTAGCTAAATTTAGCCCAATCTTTTGAATTACTTGCAGTACTTAGAAGGGCAGACTCAAGAATGAAGTCAGGTGACTGTTCTGTCCCAGAGACATGAATGCAGAACCCCAGCTGCAATGCAATAACATGTCAGCTCACTGCCTGCCCAAATACAATGACACCTGCACCACAAAACAAGCTGAAAATAAAATCAGCCCTTTACAGTGTTTAAAAAACTCAGTCTTGTTTAATGGGATCAGGAGAATAAAATGGAAAGAGGAAACTGAAGCAATGACAGCAAGAGAAGGAAGTAGAGAGACCAAAGGGGTTTTTATGTTGGAGTATAACATGTATTTAACAGCTGCACAACTCAGTGGGTGAACTGAGTGGAATTTACTTCTAACAGTCCCAAATGCTACTGTGATCACAGGGATATTATTAATGTCTTTTGAACTCTACTGTTGTTAAGGGAGTAGAATTGTTGGGTTTTTTTCCTGCAAGGGCCATGGAAAACCAGAGGAATTGCTAAATGCAGCATAAGAAACATTCAAGCAGTTATGAAACAAGAAAATCTATACAGGGACTTAGAGTGATATATTTATAGGGGACTACTGTACTACTTGAAGGGTTTTAATAGACCAGAATAAAAGGAGATTTTTGTTAAAAATGATGGTGTTAAGCAAGGAGGTAGTGCATTCTGCAGAGAAATAGCTAGACCAGCATTGTCACGCATGAATGTGTTCTTAGAGCTTCCAGAGGTGGGAGAGGTCATATGAGCAGCCATATAGTGCAAGTGTACCTGTTCAAACAAACTGATTGCTCCATGTGACACTGAAAAGAATAGCATGGCTGTTGTCAGCTGAGTGATTCGGTGCCATGCTACTCTGTCTTGCTTTCCTTGGCTATGGATTCCTCCTTTTCCTTCTCTCTGCCTGCCTTGCAGGGTTGCTAACTCTATCAGAGGGCAAGATGGGAGTATTTCTTCACTACCTGTCAGCCTAAACACTGGCACACACAGTCAGAGTGTCTCTTGCCCCATCTGCCCCTTTTGCCTTTCCTTTTAGTATTTCTTGTCCTGTGCCATCACAGGCACAAGGAGTTCTTAGCATGCTGGGCTCACTTCTTTGTGAGTGTGTTCCTGTGACAGAAGGTTTCCTAGCAGCTCCCCAGTCACCTTGTCAGCCTTACCTTTCTCTTCCAGCCCTGGGGTGAGATTGCTTTGTGGCAGCAAGGACAAACTTCCTGGATTCCCTACCCTCTGTGACTGACTTGGTGTGGTTTTTCAGCAACTCTGACGCACTTCTAACAGAAGCCACCCCTGTAGCCCCCCCCACTACCAAAACCTAGCCACAAAAACCCACTTCACACACAAAAAAAAATTCTGCTTCTGTAGCTTAGATGTCTCTTCCATGTGAAATATGACAGAAGATAGTACTAAAAAAAGAACTAAGACATCAGTTTGAGATGCATTAGATTCACACAAAACTGTTTTTCTCCAAGTATTTCAGGCTATGTGGCTATTAAAAAAAAAATCCAAATAAAATCATAGAATTGGTTCTAGACTCAGAATAGTGTTGGTAGTTTGCACTTATCTTCTGTTTTTCAAAATATGTAAACAACCTGAGATTTGAGTGTGTCTTTGCAAATATTATGGTAATTCAGAGAAGTTATGTTTGGGTTCCCTCAAGAGGCTTTTGAAATGAACGTAGGACTCACACTCCAGCATGATCAGCTAACACTGTGAGACCTTGCATGGTTGGAGAGTTGGTTTATGCTTGAATCTGGTACAAGTTGTTATTTGTGGGGCAGCAGAATCATCCTAAGGGAAAGCAACATCCCTGACCACAGGATCTTACTGTTTCAGTGTCTAAGTAGAAAGTTTGAGGAAATTTTATGGTCTTAACTGTGGTTCAGGACTAGGAGTTTAAACCCATCTGAGCTTTGTTTAGTCATTGATTTTTGTTGTACTTACTTTGCTTAGCATGGATGTCAGCAAAAAAGCTTAGCTCTGAAGTAAGAGCTCTTTTGACTCATGAATATTTTACCTGCTGCCAGCTTCAAAGCCTGACATGAATTTCCACTCTGACTGGCCAAGCTAAAGTCTTAACCGTATAAAAGCATATTCTGCTTGGTGACCAGCTTCTGGCAAGCATGTTCTCTTTCCTTGAGAGAACTGGTCATATTCCTTAAAACATCCGACACATAGCTTTCCATTAGCCATCATAGCCTATAGACTTTTTTTAGTTTCTTCATAAACATAATTATTCCAAAATAACAAGCGCATGTGACTGTCCCTTTAGTTTGAGTGCAGTGCATCCCAAGCACACGAGAGTAGCTGTACTGGATGAGATTTAAGGTGTGCCAGTCCCCTTCTGTGTTTTCTGGCAGTGGTTGGTAGCAATGCTCACAGGAGGCTGCAAGAAGGGCGATGACAGTGATGTATCTGGACCAATGCATCCTCTTAGCACTCTGAGACTGCATGGAACAGCTTGTGGGTAGAAGTGGTGGATTGGGTTTTTCCAAGGAATGTCTGCTGTGAGATAAATAAGCTTAGGCTAGCGATGTGGGATATCAGCCCGAGCAAATCACCCTCATTTGTAGTGTCTCGAATTCCTTTATCTCAAAATGGATCATATTTTGCACTGAGGCTAAAGAGTGTTCCTCAAAGAAGTGTAGACGGCCCCTCCCAAGGCTGCTTGGTGACAGCAGGGTCACTCAGCTTGGATGTTAGCAAACTGCCCAGTCAGGTCTAGGTCTGAACATGGTTCTCTGGGGCCCTTTTGAAGATGGTCTGTGTATTTACCTGTGTTTAGATGCCCTTTGCTTTAAACGTTATGTTCATTCTCTAAGATAACTACTCCATTCTTACCTGTACCTTCAGCACTCTGCTTTTAGTTTCTACAGAGAATGCTCTCTCTAAGGGTCATCTTCTATCCTCCAGTTACTTCATTCAGTGGAAGCCTTGCTATAGATTTAAAATTATATCCCCCCTGAAACGCAGTTGCAAATGTAATCTGGTCTCAAGTAGTGATGTGGGCCCAAAGTTATTGTCGTCATCTACTTCATATTTCACTTCATGGAGTGTATTTCAGAGTATGTTTCAAGCAGTAAGATACTTGTAGTATGGAAATATCACAATCCTCTACAGATGACAGTAAATATGGATTCCAACTAAACATGTAGTTAGAATAATGAAGCCTAGATGTTAAAAGCTAAAGTGATGCAAAAAAAAAAAAAAAAGTCTGACTTCACAATGGTCCTAGCCTTTTATGGTTTTTCAGATTGTCTGCTGAGAGCTAACTGTGCTCAATATAATGAGGGGAAATAAAGCAAAAGCAGAATATTTTTTACTACATTCCTATTTAACATATTCATATAATAAACAATTAGTTTCATGGTAATGCCTCATGAGTTTTAATCCAGATCACAGTGGCTTTGTGGCATCTTTCCAGAAACAGCTCAAGTCATATATATTTTCTTTAGATTTCTGATAAAGCGGTATGTTTGCTCCTGCTGTGTTGTTTACTCACAGGAATACCTTTAGTTTCTTGTCTTTCAAGACTTTTTGCAGGCTTATGTCTATTAGTTATAGTAATTTCTTGTTGTTGCTGCTTGCTGATATGCCCAGAAAGCTTTGGGCAAGACCGAGGCTTTCCTATTTTGAGGAGTAGCTTTGATTTTTTTGTTTGTGTACCCAGTTTGATGCTCTCAGAACCTGTTTAATCAACAGATAGAGGAAATAATTTGTTTTCCTGAATGTAAACAGCTTGGAATGAATAAATAAACGTTCTTAAATGGGTGCTTTATTTAGTCTTAATATACCCAAGGACTGCAAGTATGTTTGGTTTAAAACAAACATGCTTCAATGAATCATCCCATAAAAAAATGTTATTTAATGAAAATCACAGGAGGAGTTTGTTTATCCTTCTTCTCCTCCCAAACCCATGCCCAAGGTTCTGCTTTTCCAGTATTCACCTTAGTTGCAAGAAACAGGGCTGTGGAGAATACACACAAGTCCCCAAGAAACAAAGTACCTAGTGCAGCTGGCATTCTGCTTCTTCTGTGATGGGATGGACAAAGCAAGAGACACCTTTTCTATTTTATAGGTGAATTAAGCACTTTCTTTGCATGTTTTAAGCCCTTATTCAAGGATGGTTTAGGTGCTTTTAGGAAACAAGTGAGAAATAAATAAGCTAGCACAATCACTCCCTCAAACCAAAGTGTGGTCTTCTGGGGTGTTATTGCTGTTTAGGGGTGGGTTTAGGTGGTTTGTGGGGAAGATAGAGGTTTTCACCATTAGGTCAGTACTATGGTGTTCTAAAGTCCAAGAGGATTTGAAGTTGCAAGCCCATTTTAATCTACTGATAAATGTCTACCTGGGTTTTTATTGCCTGTTAAGATCCAAAGTGGAATGCTTTGCTGGGGCTATTTGTAGATTAATTGATTTGCTGGATAAGAGCTCTAAGGGACTAATTTCTGCACCAGTGTCAAGCCCAGAACTGATAACACCTCTTCCATCTTCTCAATTTAAACAAAAGCCAATGGAAAGGTTCCCATTTATTTGAGTGTCAGTACCTTAATTCTAAAATGCCAGTTGCTTTTATGAGAAACCGTAAAACACTTCAAGATGGCCAGAGGACTCTCTCAGCCTGAGGCAGCCCTGTTGTGGAAGATGCTGCTTGTTGTGGCTCTGCAGCCCTCTGTGCCCTCTCATATGGGGGTCACAGAGCAGCTACAGAGCAAGCTTGAGGAAGGGGACTTGGCAGCCACAACTGATCTAAATGGAGTATCTATCTTTTTTAAGGATTGATTTTTTTAAGCTGTCACAATTGCTCTATGTTCTGACCAAGGATTTAAATACTGATTCTGAAAATCCTGAAATCCCAGGAAAGGCTCAAACACAAAACTGCTTACGCTTTTTCTGCATCCCTGTCAAGGTTTAGAAGTTTTCCTCCAGACTCGTTGACCTGTATGATCAATGACTGAAGAGCTATTTGCTAATCGTACTTGGGATTTTATTTATATTTTCAGTAAAACTATCAAAACAAACAAACAAAAAAGGGCATTTGTCTTCCACGGGGGCAATGTTTGATGCAGGAGCAGGAATTGCTGCTTAGAGTACACCTAGTAAAGGCTAGAGCTAATGAGCACTTCCTAGCTACTGTTGAAGAACCTTTTTGAGTCTTTTTGACTCACTGTCAAGTGTTCTGCATGAGCCAGGATTCCATAGAAGGGGTGCGTGTGTAGGTGCAGGCATGTGCCCAGAGGAGAGGAGAATCCTCCTTGTCAGGGTTTTTGACACTTTTCAGGTGCAGTGGCAAAGCTGCCTTTGGATTGCTATTTTACACTCTGTGCAGTGAGTGCCTGTACTTTGCAGTATTTACGTAGAGCAGTGTTGAAAAGCAGATCATCTGGAGTTGATATAAACTGAACCATTATGAGGGCACAGTATGTGTGGGCAGCCTCTTCTGCAAGGAAATAATTCTCCCCATCTGTGGTTTTGTTTACCAGAGGATTCTAAATATAGTCTCATATCCTGTTGATGATTAAGAATAAGCCTATTCCTGCATTACAGAGTTAGAAATCTTTTTTTCTTGGAGTACATTGGGAGCAGTTTCACTGTCTGACTTTAGTTACCCATTTAATTATGATGTGATGCTATCACTGAAATCATGAAGAGCTGTTGCATACGTAGTGCTCTCTGCTACAGTTCTCCCCTTCTGTGTTAGGATATGCATATGGCTGCTGTGAGGGAATGTGAGACACAATTGTTATGGATCAGAGTTATCCTGAAACCTCTGTGTTTACTCTGCCATGGGTTCAGCAGCATTACAAGAGGATCCTGAGAGAAATTATTTTTTTCCATATCTTTCTGTTAGATTTCATTAAAATTGATTTTTGGAAATTTGGAGGAAAGGCCCCACATTTCTCCCCACTAGAAAAAGGTAAAACAAATACTTCCCAGACACTTGATTTACTACTGGAATTATACTCCTACTTTTAATCTGCTGCTTCAGAGAGGAAAGATGCAATTGTGGATGTTGGTCTCAAGTACACGTGTTGGAGCTGTCAGATTTGCAAATGCCATTAGCATTGTGAACTGGATGGAAAAGGCAGCATACAAACAAAACCTTTGCAGGCAGAGGCTGTGCAGATTGTGAGCCCTTACTTATGGTACATCTAAAGCCTGCTTTGTAATTGCTGGTTAAAAATAATGACCATTTCTTCCACAGCAGGACTGCTGCTCGGTCAGTAATAGTGCAGACCTGGGCCTTTTACCTGGCTCAGATGCAAATATAATTTAGTTATGTGTTCAGTGGGGGCCAGTGCCAGGATCTCTCTCAGCATATAAAATATGCAGGCTGTACCCCACTGCTTACTGAAGCCTCAGTTAGGATGCCATGATCAAAGGGCTCTATGTCAGCTCACTGTATGTGCTCTGCATTTCCTCAATGGTTTGTGTACAACAGCAGGAAATCCAGAGCAGGTGAGGTTCAGGTCACAGAATGACAGATTGGGTAAGGTTGCAGAGGACCACTGAAGGTCATCTAATCCAGTGTCCATACTCAAGCAGGGTCTCCTAGAGCATGTTACTCAGGAGTGTGTCCAGGTGGGTTTTGAATATTTCCAGGGAAGGAGACCAAAGCCTCTCTGGGCACTTGTTCCAGTACTCCGCCATCCTCATGGTAAAGAAGTTCTTCATGTTCAGGTCTACTCTCAGAAGTACAAGGCAGAGAAAAAGAATGTGACAGAGACCAGGATAAGTTTTTTGGAGACTATTGTTCCAGTGCTGCAAGTCATACAGGGAAAGGCACAAGTATTTGAGGAGGAACTGCCAAACAAGCGTGGAGGAGGAAAGAGAATGCAAGCCTAGCATGGAAAAATTAAAGATAGAAATGAAAAAGGCAAGCATATTTAAAAAACTACTTACAACTAAATTAAATAATTGAAATGTTCCATAATAAAAGGAATTGGTTTCTGAAATACAGCTTTGTGGAACTGGATAGGAAAGCATTTTTCTTTCCCCTTCTTGATCCAAACTGCTTGATTATGAGAGATGAACTTCTTGAAACAATGTCAGGGATTTGAAAGAGCCACTTCGCAGCAGATACTCTTGATGTATACTGGTGCAGCTTGTCAGGAAATCAGATTTCACTTCATTTACCTATATTCTGCAGCTATAATGGAGCAATCTATTTCTTAGCTGGTGTCTGGACCACTGCTGTGTTTGGTGGAGAGTCAGCAAAGGTGCCATTTGTCTGACCTATTTAGAAGTCTGCCTTCAAAGGCAGTGACTCACTCCTGAGAAGTGCATGTCTCTCCACGGACCTCTGGGGGAACCTCAAAGATAAGCTCCAGCATTTGTACTGAACATGTTTATATTTAGGTGAGAAGAATCCTACTTCACTTCAGCAGTGAGACACAGTCTTAGGAATCTCCAGTTCTGTCTCTCGAACTGAGTTGTTCTAATCTCATTTCAGAAAATCTTACTCTTTGATGTTTTTCTACAGTTTCAAAACCCTACCTTCCATGGTATGATGCTCAGCAAGTCACAAAGGCATGACAGTCAGTGAGGATGTTGTCTATTTAAAGCCCTCCTACTTTCCTTGTAGCTCAGTCCTCTGAGATTGCTTTTTAGATCTCAAACCAAAGAGCTGAGAATGGAAGTTTTATGAATGATATATTTCTGAACAGAGCCCTTTTTCAACTTTTAAAAGCCAATTTTATGCTCTTGGCATGCAAATTTAGACATACACAGGGCATGCAGCTTGGAAAATCGATTTATTTCCCATGGGAAATAAAATTTTTGTAGTGACTAGTGACTGGTTAAGGAGCAGTTTTCTCAAAGAGTTATTAATTTAGGATATTGGTAGTAGATCAGTCAAGTTATAGACTGCTTGGATGGAGAAAGCCTTTTTTGATAACTCGACATGCCATTTGGAGGCCAAATGTAAGCTTAAAGTGTGGCTATTCTGAGACTTGAGACAGCAGTGTGCGTTGTCAAAAACGAACACAAAAACGTTTGTGTGCAGATCAGTTCAAAAGGAACTGACCCCTCAAAGATGTGGTGCAAGCCACTAGTTTTTCAGAGTGCTTTCTGATTCTCACACCTGATTTTCATCTTTCTTTGCACAGGGGTGTGGCTTTACTCTGTCCAAAGTATGCCCATTTGTACACCATTTCACAGTCTCCTTGCCTAGGTATAAACAGATATACTGAGGCTAAGATGAAAGCAATCTCTCTTAAAATAGCTTTTCCTCAGTAGCCTGCTTTTAAACCTCAAGGACCTTCACAACACCGAAAGAACAGACCTGGAATAAAATAGCTGAGATAGAAATATCTCTTCTCATTATTGCAAGTGTTGAGCTTTCACCTTGAAACACCACAAAGAGGGTTAGATTTAAGGAAGTCATGGTGCAATGCTTTCTGGCCATCTTTTGGAAAGTACCACGGAATGACTTTCAAAAGATAAAGAGCACAAGAATACCAGTCAAGTCAAGAAAACCTTTGCCAGGCTTGCTGTAAATGGGCAGAACAGATGGAACAGATGGAATTCCTTACTCTGAGTACCTTTAGTGAACCAGATAATTCTGAGTAGAAAAGAGTGTGGGAGGAATATTGCATGTGGTAGTAGATTTTGAGAAGTTATTTTGCACTACTTTCAAGTTATTTTAATTAGTTTTTTTGTTACTTAAAACTATTTGGAGTGGAATAAAAGAGGTATTTTGCTATCTTAATACAAGATGAGTCACTGTCAAACCCTAAAAAAACCACTATTGGGTTAGAGTACTGAAAGAGAAAAGACTTTACAAATATCAGATGAAAAGGAATAAGCTGAAGATTCTTTAGAGGGAAAGAGAAGCAAACTAATGACATTGAAACAGAGCATTTTTGGCTTACATAAATTCATTTTGGTATAATGGATCAAATAAAAGGAGACCCAGATAAAAAAGAAGCAGCAACTGGAATGAGCTTTCAAAAGAGAAGTCTTTGTAAAGGAAGATTCTGTGCAAACTGACAAAATGGACTGCTAACAGAGAAAACAATTGATCTGGGCTTTATTTGCCTGCATCAGAGGCTGAGAGAGCACAGCTGATACTGTGTGAACGTGTGTACCCACATGTGAACGTGCGTGACAGCACCCTGTGGGGGCGAGTTCTAGCAAGGGGGTGAGTGTGTGTGTGCACCTACATAGTGCATGCACACAAGGAATTTAGGGTAGATTTATATGGAGGCGTTTTCAAAGTGCAGAACAAATGTTTCAGATATGGGAAGGGGGGGGGGGGGGAAATAATTCAGCCAAACAGAAGCGTATTCAGTTTTCAAATGACGTGGTTTGACTTTGGGTTTTTTATATGACCTTTCTTCACATATTGTGCTTCAAAATGTTTCATTGAAGTAATAGGTAAAGTGCTGTATAGATGGTTTTTTCCCTTGTGTTTACAAAGGGACAGATGTGTTCATCTGTTATTATTTATTCATATATTCCTGAGTTGTACTGACAGTTTTGAACCAAAATACAATTAAAGCTGCGGAAGATGCTGAGATGGCTGTTGTGTGGTAGCCAGGAGCCATTTTTGTCCTTACAGAATTTTTTTTTCTTTTAGTTTTGAATTGTAGCAAATTTTAGGGTTTTTTTAAGTGTTATGTAAACTGAATGTGTCACTTTGTCTGTTTTTCAGTCAGCATGCAGTGCAACTTATTTTTAGGGCTGTTCTTAAACATAATTATCCAAGTGCTGGTTAATCCTTGCGGTAGTTCTGTAGAGCGGGAAGGATGTCACTTGTCCAAATCACAGTGTCTTCAACAAGGTGAATACTCTTCCTTTGTCAGTTTTTGTTCTGGACTTTAAATTACATGTCTGCCTCCAGGATGCTTTCCCAGATATCTCTGGTTGCAAAAGTAAACAGAGGTTCTCCATCATGTGTGTGTAATGTTGTGTAAGTGCACAGGTTTCTCACAGCCCCCCCTTGTCTGCCACGGAACTGTTTCACAGTACTACGATCAAAGGAAAATGGAAGGGACACCCAAAGGTTTAAGCTACACAGATTGGTGTGAAAGAGGAGGCTACTGTGCAAGCAGTGGTGGTAGTAAAGCTAGTGATCAAACACATTTTCTCTTGAAGCTTCTCTTGCCTGGAACTCCAAGACCTTCTCACATCTTCTAAGATATTTAAAGAAATGTGGGGCTCAGCACAGCACTGATGTGTGTTTGTGTGCTTGTTAAAGCTGGTCACCAAGGTAGTGTCTGTCGGGCTTGAGAGGCACTGGAAGGGCTTTGTGTAAAGGATCTCACCTTCTCTTTCCATGGTGAGTGCTGTTGTTTCCAGAGAGCTGGTTTCTGAATGGGGTGCATACACTGCTCATGATATACCAGTGTACTGCTCTTCATTGCATGTCAAAGACCAAAGTGCCCTTCTCTGACAGGCCCTCCTTTACTTTCCCTTTGTCTATGGTGTCTGGTGTAGCCCTTCATGACTTGGGTCTGACAATTTGCACGTGAACACTAGAGAAAATAACACAGCTTTTGATTTTAAGGGCGTGAGAGAACTCTATCTCTGTCCTGAGAATTTAACAGCATATATCCTAAAAGGAGGCAGTAGTCTGTAATATAGGAGGCTATTAGCATAGCTTAAACTCGGCAGAGTGGTGGGCATTCAGTTCTACTACCCAAACAAGAAACGCAGGTAGTACGTTGTTACGCTAGTACAGCAGTAGCAGGGCAAAAGGGAACTTGAGTCTCAGCCACCATATCTGCATATTCTGCATATCATTTGTCCTCATGTAGAAGTAACTTCTCCATCATTGCACAGTTGCTGGCTCCTTGGATAGATTCTGATCTGATACACTGGCCAACAAGCAATTAGAGGGCACCTGCCTTTACTCCTTACGAGACAGAGGGAAGTGCTCCCTGGTGTGGATACTCATAGCAGGACCAAGCAGAGGGAGGCAAGCAGGCTCCTCTGTCTGTGCTACTCAGCCAAGAACAGCCTAACCTTGAGAGACTGATGAAGTCAGATATCTCTGCAGTGTCAAAGCTAATGTATCATTTGACCTTGAGTGTCAACTGTGATGTAAAAGGAATGTGACTGGAATGACCCGGGAGCAGTAGTTGGCTGTCACTGATGCAAATGTACTGGTCCTCTCAAGAGCTGCAGCCTGAGATTTAAAGAGTATCATGGGAAGCTTTCACAGGCTAGAACTGCAGCTCTGCCCAAGCTTGCCTAAAAAAAGCATAAAAACTCCTGTGTTCCTCATATGATTGCTAAGGTGAAATGGTGAATAGAAAGGCTGTTCAGCAGAAAAAAAAAATCACATGGAGAGCTATTTATCCTTTGTTTTTCCATAAAAAGACCATCTGCGTGCAGCGGGAAGTCAGACAACTGAAAAGAGTAAGAATAAATTTGCCTCCATCCATTGGAAAATGGAGAAATAATGGGAAAAAATTGTGGAGCAGAACTGTGTCATACTAGGGACTGAAATAGAAGAATGCTGTCTGCCTATTTACACAGAAACAGGGTGGCTCTCTTCTTACTAGGGGATTGTCCATCCCTATTTTTCTGTGATATCCATTGCTTCCCATTGGCTCATTAATATGGCTCATTGATCTCAAAAGGGAGCATAGTTATAAGTAACTTTCAGAGATTCCATTTCCTTGTCTCAGTTTTGTGTGGCTCCTTTCTGTCATTATCCTCAGTAGTAGCCTTAGACTTTTCTAGAGATTTCTCTTTCTTCACGTCTCTGTCCTTCAGACTCAGCAGAGGAGGTGGCATTGTTCAGAATTTCTGTTGTGAAGTGTCTGGACCCAGGCACCCCCCCCACACTCTTCAAAGGCAGAGGTGAAGATGGCGTGCTTCAACAAAACAGTATTTTTGATAGCCAAGATGAGCCAGAGGGTGGGAAATCTCTGTGTTATTCTTCCTGTTTTATTGATCAGGAGATACGTTATTGAGGTTAAATTTGCTGAGAATTGACTGCTCTCATTCCACATGCAGATGTGTGACTGGAGGGCCATCCTTCCTAGCATCCCCTCAGACCCACCTTAGGGGGGGGTAAAAAAAGGCACCCAAGTCTCTCAGATCCTTCAGAGAAGTCTCTTCATTTCAACTCACAGACAGGAAGCTCTGTCACTGTAGGGGGGGGGGGGAATAACGTGACAGGATATCATAAGACCAGCTGCCTCAAAAAAATCCCCAAACAAACAAAAAAAAACCCAACAAAAAAAACCCCTGAAAAACAAAATGAGAAAAATATCATCCGAAGTTCTCAGGCTGCATCCCAAATGGGACTGTTAGCACTAGTTTAATTTTGGGCTCAAGTTTCTTTATTTAGAGTTTACTACAAGCAAGGTAACGGCTTGGGTGCAGTTACTGCACACAGATCTCATTTGCCTCCACTTAAGATGAGCTTGCTTTAAACTCTCAGTAAGAGACAACAGAAGAACTTCAGGTTTTTTGAGAACAAAAGTATCTGTTGGCGCTCCTGCCTTTGGTATTAATCTCATTATCTTATTTATAATCTTTTTATTCCATCCTAAGAAGTATAAAGTCTCAAATCAATGCATATCCCCAGTGCCTTAATGGTATCATACATATCACAAAGAGGGTGGAACCCAACAGAAATGGAGCTGCTTCTGAAATGGACACAAGAGCTCTTGCACAGCCACCTGGAAAAAGCCACGACAGTCCCTTTGGCATAAAAGGTTGGTCTTTCATGCACCAGGATTGTCCATAGACTGGATTTGGCAGTTAATGAGGAACTGGCACAGCTGGCAAATCTTACATTCTAATGTGCAAATGGGAAAAGTGTCTTTAGCGTTACTGATTATTGATAATGGGCAAACCTTGTCCTTTTGAGCACTAGAAAATATCAAAACACAGCCATAATGTAGGAATAAAATAAGAAAAGAATAATTTTCAGCTGTTGAGGCAAGATTTTGGATTGCTTACACGAATTCTTAGTGTCTATGTGTGTGCCTTTAGGTAAAGTTAGGATTGTGTCAAAATTCCCTTGACACCAGATATGTGAATCCCCCCACCCCAGAAGGGTTAGGTTTGGTTAGTTGGGTTTGTTTCCTGGGTTAGGGGTGGCACAACTACTCAACTGATTAAACTGGTGGGGTACACTGTATTTACAGCCTGTCTACTGGAGCAAAATGAAATTTTCAGATTTTCTTCTCTTTTTCTCCCTATTTGTAGGCCTTTCTGGAGAAAGGATAATACTCTCTTTTCTCCTAAGAAAATCCTCCCCACATAATTTTTACAAGCTTGTTACCGTGGTTTTCAGGGAACTTCCAAAGAATCCGGTTTGGTTTATCAAAGTGGGAGGCAAAACTCCAGCCTGTTCTACAAGACAGGTGAGGCAGAGCCTCTACCTTCTTAAGGAATTCCCATTCAAAAATACAATTCTTTTTATCACTTGTACTTTCTTCCTCAGCATTTTTAAAATTATTTACTTGTGATGCAAGGCAGGATCTTAGCACTGTGGTAGACCTACTGGTAAAATAGCAAGTTGTTCTATAACCATAGTGCTCACAGAACTGAGTGAGTCTTATTTTCACAGACACCAGCACCTCTTACCACTAGTAAAAAGGGACAACTCCAAAGCCTCAGTTCAGTGCTTTGCTGACCTGGAGAGAGTATCCCCTTCTGATCTGCTCTGGGGATGTGCCTGGGTGGCCTGGCAGGGTCCTTCCAGCCCTGGAGATGTCCTATGCAACCTGGCTTGTCTCCAACCTTCCCATGGCAATGTGCAGTCTTTTATTACATTAATTTGGGGCTTGATCCTACAGGGGGAGGATTTAGTGCTTTATAATCTTGCAGTTTATTAACCTGGCTGGTAACTTCCTTGTAAGGAAAACTGGTTTACAGTACATAAACAGCAAATGGATGAAAATTAAAACTCTGAAGGAGTTTCCGGAATTCTTGACGTTTTCAGAAGTTATGGTATTTAATGACACAATTAGGAGAAGCTGGAAAGTCTCCCGAGTGCTTTAAAAAATTATTCAATGTCAGGATGTGCTTTTAACTGCTCAGATTTTGATAATACCATTTAAATTGACTTCTAGCGTATGTCATTCTCTCCGAAAGGTGTCTTCAAATTTTGACTTAAAGATCTGAAGAATAATGGGTCTCTAAATTATTCCTTCAGGGATAAAAGGAGCATAGGGTCTTTCTGATGATTTTTTTTTTCATTCTACCCCCTGGTGACTGCTGAGTGAAAGATACTGTGTGGCAGCAAGCAGCTCTGAAGAGGGGAAGTACTGGCATAGCTGGTGCCAGTTTCTGGTTTTTTTTCTGGTTTCTGTTTTTCCACAGCATCAGGCTGTTCCAGCCTCTTGTCAGTAAACTTGAGTGTACTGACTGTATCAGTTGGTTTTATTATTAGCCCAAGGTTACTCTTGGGCACTGGATATTTACAGAGCCAAGTAAGTACATTGCAAGAGGAGGCATCACTACTAATGGAAGTGCATTTGAAATACGTTTTTTCACTAAACCCTGTTGTAACAGGATTTTAGAGGACCTGCACGCAGGACATTGAGCTGACGTGAGAAGATGCACAAAGTGAAGTGGTCATGCATGAGGAGGAGGACATGAGCATTTGAGTGCTGGCTTGTTCTGTTACAGAAATAGGTCCCAGGGGACCTCTGGGTCTCAACCTGGATCTCTGTAAGAACTTGTGTCTCAAGGAGTGCATGGCATCTAAATTTTAAGATGATCTCTTACTATAGAGACAGGAACATCACATGATGTTGAGGAAACGTGAAATGCTGCAAACAGGCAGGGACAGCCCAACTTGTGCTGAAAGAGCAGCCAAAGGGATGCTGAGCTCCTGAGGCACTCTCCATACAACAGATTGTACGTTGTCAGATATTCCTTTGGGCCTCAGGATTTCAGCATATCACTGAAGACTTGGTTACACGCCAGAGACCTCTGACCTCTATGGAAGCCTTTTTCTTAGTCTGTCCTCAGCAATACTAGCTACCCACCAGGGCTGTGCAGTTGCCATGATGCCACATCCAGTTATTCCTTAACTGTTCTGAAGTGCAGTGTTTCGGGAGTTTTCAGACAGCCAAACACACAGACCTAGTTCAGGGCCTTACCCTCGAGTACTGCCTTTGTGTTAACAGTAACCTTGCAATGATCTTAATTCGATCTAGAGCTAATAAAAATTAAGAGTTTAATTAAAGTGTAAAAGCCCACTGGGGGGAAAAAAAAAAAGCACAGAAATAAAGAGCAAGTTTTATCTGCTTATACAAGGATAATACATAAAAGGTGTCCCTCCTGTACTTGGCTACTGTGTCGCAGGTGCCTTCTGGTCGTACATCCCTGGAAGCTGATGGCCTAGCTGTAGTCTAGTTGGATTTCTCAGGGAAGACTGTTTCCTGGTGCAGTATATTTGCTTTGTAGTCCTTCTGTCTTTCAGAATTTTTCCACAGGTTCCATTCACATTCAGTCCCTTTTCTGCAGACCTCGTTCACTTCTGGCAGCTTACAACTGTGACAGCTCCTCGTAAATCTGAATATTTCACTGGAATGTCATATATTACTTTCTGTATGGAATAAGAACTTTCTGACTCAAGAAAGGGTTAAACTCTCTCTCCCCTGTTTTATCCCACAAAGGTGCTCTCTGGAATATACAGTGTCATATTCTCCTTAACTGCTCTTCATGTTTGTATCAGTAGTTATATCAGCTATAGGACTAAATAGCAGAAGCAAGAATTAATTAATTCAGCCTATTTCTGAGACTTGGATGGACTCAAACATGATGATGATGAAACTTCCATTTGATTGATAGCTTGGGCAAGAGACCCCAACAAAGTCTGCTTTGAAGGGCTATTCTTTTAAATGCAGAAGTCTATGCCTGCTCTAAATGTGGCAGGTTATGGGTGTAGGATATGCAGCTCTGAACACAACACTAGTACTCATATTGTTTTGCCTGTGTTGCAGATTGTGTGTGCTAGCAGTGGAAACCAGGTAACCCCTTTATGTCTTTACTTATGATCAGGAATATTGATTATGATAAGATTGGCTTAGTGAGTCCCTGTTTTCAATTTTTAACTTAAATTTGCCAAAACCAAACACTCAATTCCCAAACAGACACTTGTGGTGTTTTCTTCTTCACATTAAAAAAACCCAAACACACAGAAAAAAAATATACAAACCCAAAGCTATGCCCATTCATCATAATCTTTCAGTAGAGGGGTAGATGTTTGAGGTAGATATGAGTTTTCATGTACAAACTTGGAAAAAGAAGCATAGAAAACAGAGTGAGCAAGACAATAATGACCACTCAAGAACTTTTAAAAGGAAGTAGGAGAACTTTGTGACATACTACTGTTTCATTTCTCAGGGACTTTGTGAAGGCTTTATTTCTAGTTCTGTATCATGTGAATTCCCAGTAACTAGGCTTCAATTTGCAAACCCTTTCAAAACAAAGCTCAGCCTAGACTGCTCATTTTCATCATTTCTGTGGTTTGATCATATGAAGTTAACATATTTCCCATGGTTTCTAGCCCAAAAAATTAATCTAAGGTTCATCTGAAATTCCGTAAAAATTCGTGTGGAATTGCACTTGGATTGTGAGGTGATTTCATTGAATCTGACCTGAATTTCGAGGTTACAGCAGAACTACAGTGTGTGGTGGAAAACACCTGTCTTTTAGTTAAGTTCCCTACCTACTTCCTGGACATTTAACTTTACAATTTAACTAGAATTTTCTGCCTGGAAATAGTAGCGAAATATGATTATGGTACCTTCTCCTATCACTCCCTGAGCAAAGAGAAGCAAAGGGGAAACCAATTTCATATTCTCAAAATATGAAACAGTTGCTGTTTTTTTTTTCCTTTCCTTTGTTCTCTGGTGCTATGCTGTTTTCTGACTGCAGGGGAAAGTTTCTGCAGCCTAAAATGAACTTTAGTTTCGTATTTTGAATATTTGATGTTCAATACTATTTGTCTTTGAGTGTTAGATACTATCACTGGACTGAAATAAATGGGGTAGACCTTCTCTTCTGCAGTCATCTCCATGAAGCTTGGTGATCTTAAGTTAGGTGCATCTGACCAGGTAAAATGAGCCATTGCCCAGGAACAATTGTGTCAGGATCAGTGCTGCTAGGTACTGATGTTCTGGCCTCCATTCATTAAAACACTCCAGGAATACACAAAATACTCAAGAGATCTCTGGCAACTGCATGTCACGTTGAATCATGATGGAATAAAGATTTTTTTAAATGTTATTTTTAGAGGCACTTACAATTAATGCTGCAGCTCAGTGCTAAAAACACCCTTGAGCAGTGAGGGAGCAGCTTAAGCATTAAACAGAGTATTCCTTCTCTCTGAGTAGTGACAAAGGTTGACTCAATCTAACCATTCAACTCCTCTGTGCTCCTTCCCTACCTGATTCCATTGCTTTGGTTCATCTGATCCTTTCATGAGCTGGTTCACCCTGCTTGGAGTCTCTGCCCTTCCTTAAAAAAAAAATAAAATAATTGGCACAGGAGTGCCAGATAGAGGGCGAAAATGAGGAAGGACCTTCTGGGTGAGTAAATATTGTCAGCCTGCACTTTAATATACTCAGTGGAAATGTCTGAATTGAATAAATGCTTTTAGCTGAAAGCTGTCTTTTGTTGGAAACCAAATGAAATTGAAATTCATTGCTTTAAGATGACAAGGCCTTTAAGGAGACTGACCTGCCTATAGTAGTCTTCTCAGGATCTTCATTACCTTTAATTCAAGGATACTTTCAGTGGTCACATTACTTTTCACTTCACGTCAGACCCCAAAGACCGAAGTTTGCCTTTAATTCACTGCCATCTGCATGCTTCTGCTAAGGTACTAGTTCTGGGGAAAAAAGGTAAATAAAAAGTTTCTGGGGTGATACATAAAGCTAACAGTTTCCCCGAGTGCAAATAAACAGAATATATCTATGATCTACCTGTTGGTAACAGCTTTGCATCCTCCAAAATTATAGCTCTTCAGTCTTGGGACAGCATGTGCAGTGAAGTTGCCTGTAAACACCTTTTGCCTGTGTATTACTTCCACAAAAAAAATCGATGATACAAAAGGCTTCTCAAATCACAGTTGTCTCCCAGTGGGAATGCACTTAGCAGTTCCTCATGACACAGATTATGGTTTTGAGAGGAAAATCCTGCTCCTGTTGGAATTATGTGCTCTGCATGCAGTGGGAATTTAACAAAAGTGCTTTGACAAGACTGGTACATTCAAGGAAAGCAAATCTGTGCTTTGAAAAAATTCTGTTCACTTCATCCTCTGCCAGCGCAGTCTGTGCTGCTAAAACTCATCTTCTGCCAGTGTAACTGTATTTAAATAAAGGGTGTCACCACCACACAGCCTTTGTAATTTGGCTGCACTGGCAGAGATGTGTAGAACAGCCATCTGTAGCAGGATGCTGGCCAGACACTAGGGATATGTAAATGGCAGCTTGCAGCTTATGGGCTATCAAAGAGAACAGGCTCAGAACAATTTGTCCCCACATCCACACCATTGTTTTAAGTAAAAACCAAGGCTTTCACTTTAAACCCGTGCTTTTGCGCCTGCCTTAAATTGGTTTAGATGTACGCAGTGCTGCCAAAAGGCGTGGGGTTTTGGACCTCTCAGTGGCTCTGCCAGCTTAAGTGGCTTCAGCGCTGAGGAAAAGACCTACTGCCGGCAGCTCGGTGTGCAGCTGCAGTGGGGGCTGCAGGTTGTGCCCTGGGGGGGAATGGCTGCAGTCCCAGTCAAGAGACCATGAAGTGGCACCGTCCCTTTGACACTGGGTGCAACAGGAGCCGATGACTCGGCAGGAAGACCCCAGCTACTGCCCTCTTAGACTGCAACGGTGTAAAAACCCAGGGATTCCTTTTTTTCAAGGTCCTTTCTGAGTGACACCAACTCAAGCTGTTTCTGTTCAGCTGTTACTGCAAAATGATTAAATTGTTTTAAGAATCCAGACTTCTGGGACTATACTACGGGAAACTTGGGGTCCAGCCAGTGAGGAAAACCTGTCTGACTGCGTGAGTGTGGGGTGTGCAGGGAGTCAAATGGGGCACCGTCAGGTCACTGGAACCACCCGCTGCGAAGGGGCTTTGTTCCCAGCAGTGACAGCCTGGGGGGGTGTGAGTGTGGCTGCCAGAGTGGTCAGACAAGGAAGCTTTCCTAAGCATCAGGCTAGTTGTTCATCTTCAGTTGTGGCAGTAGTTAGTGAGAAAAAAGGATGAAATGGACTGGGAAGTTTTCCTGTCAGTTCTGTTCCATGTCCAAGCGGCATTCCTGCTGCAGCTTTACAGACAAGCTGTGCTGGTACAATTGCAGGCCAAGGGTGAGCTGGGAATGAGCTGTTAGGAGCAAAAACTCTTTAAGCCGGTGCCTGCACTGAGAGGAACGGCCACAGCAACAAGGCACTTGGCTCTTTTCACGAGTTTCAAGATAGGTTCTTTCTCTCTATTCCTGCTCCACGTGGGCAAACACAAGGCTGCTTGTTATATTGTTTACAGCATTTCTGTGCTGGCCACCGCTGACCTTATCTGAATAAGTGCAGATTTGCTGTCATGTGTGTGAGTGCATGATCAAACAGCCATCCTAAATGTAATACCAAATGTCAAGAAGATTTAATCATATGAAGTGAAACATCTCCCACTAATGATACAACCTAATCACAGGATGCTGTTTTGCATGCATCACTGTCAAATGCTTTAATAGTTTTAGTCAGAAGGTATTTCAGTGATTACTGAAATCACAAGCTGCTTGTGATTAAAATTAGTACAATTACACTGAAGGAATGGGATTTGTGTAGTTCTCCAAAGGCACATTCTGAAAAATAGAAATAAATTTCTTATATAAACAAACCTAAGACAAAGTTAATTTGAAGGCAGTATTGTTCCTAGTGACCCATGTGTCACTGTCCCTGCCAGTTTGTTTACACCTCTTGTATGTTGTCAAAGAACATTTCCCTTTGAAATACAGACAGACTTCAAAAACATAAAAATAGCATGCCTGACAAAAAGAAAGCTAAATTTTATTGGTAAAAATAACTGGAGAAGGATGTGGAGATGTTCATTTTTCCCACTCTATTATTAAGCATGCATGTTTATGTTATTTTTTCTGGAAAAAGCAAAAAAAGCTCAATATTTTTCCCCAAAGCCCATGCGTGTTTACTGAAAATTGACAAGTTAGTGGGGTGTGGACTGATTCAAACTAAGGCCACAAAGTTTAAGGGACAGTGTGATTCTGTTAACCCCTGCCTAGCTGACACTCTCCTGCCCAAATTCTAGTGGAGTTATTAGGTAGGAACCCCTGCCAGGTAGCAGCAGTGTATTAATTTTAGTAAGCCTGAGGTCAGGCAAGAAGTCTTTATAAGAACCTTGTCTGGTCTTTTTATCCGTGCTGATTTCTCACCATGTGTTCTTTTGAACATCACCACAGTAGTAATGGGCAGGGGTACAGAGGGAATGTCTCTCTTCTGTGTCTGATGAAGGGATGGTTGGGGGAGATGTCAAGGGAACAGCCTCCTCAATAGCAGGAAGCCTGGCAGAGAGGAGGAGAAAAGCTTCTTCTGCTACAGGAATGGGGACAGGGCAACCTGGGACTGTGTCAGGTAGGGCTGTTTACAGAGAAGAACTCTGCAGAGCTTAGTTCTCCCCTTGCCCCTGTATCTGTAGAAGGTTAATTTGCAGGGCTATCAAGCTAAGCCAAACAAAGCACCCTATATATTTTCACTCAGTCCAGCTGAAGGCAAGAGTTTCTGTGTCAAATAATTGAGGACACAAGAGAGAAAAACAGATTCTGCTCCTCTGAGATTCCACTTAAAAAGACAAGATACACAGTTCCTGGCCTCAGTTCTTTGCCTTGATGTTAAGGCAGTGCAGGTTCTCTTGACTTCAATTTGAATGTCCTGGTAACTTGCAATTTGCTGGAAATCTTAGCTCCTAGAACCATCTACTTACATGAGAATCTTAGTTTGCATGTTTGTTTTGTTTTTCTGAAGCAGGAAAGGCATTTAAAGTCTCCAAACTATTAGCTAGAAAACCTCAAAAACACAAAGATGACTAGATACATTTTTTAAAAATTGATTGGTAAGTAAAAAATTAAGACTTTTTTTTTCCATTCAGGCTCCAGCTTTTGCATCTTGGGAATTCTCATTTTTTTTTTACTGGGTAAAGGTAGAAATGTTCTTTTAGTTCTAGCTTTCTTGTATTGAGGAATATTTAGTCTGTGTTTAGCTCTCTTTCAGACATTGCTGTTTCACTGTCAGATTATCATGTTTCAACCCCTGAGGCTTTTTCATTTTTCAGAATCTGCTTTCCTTTTCAGTTTTGTTTTAACTTGCTGGGGATTCATCAGAACAGAGTCTCGCTTGCAGAAATAGTTAGGAAATCAGCTGACTTCCCTCCCCAAAATATATTGCTGAGTGAAGGATTATGAGTTATGAATGATTATGAGTCTTTGAAAGGAGATTCTGAGATCCAAGCATGTTTATGTGGATAGGAGAAGGTGGCAGAGGCATTGGCTGGGAAGTTCAGATGCAGGGCAAGGGTGCATGCATTCATGTTTTGATTTAGGAATAATCTTCTAAATACTTTGCATTTTGGTAAATCTCATGCATGGGATAGTAATTAGAACCTTTCCACTGACTTCCACAAACTTCTGTTAATTCGTACTAGAGGAAGACATGATTCAACAAGTGGAGAGCAAAATTGATCTTATTTAGCTAGATCAGCTGCTGAAAATAGCTCTTGTATGTTCATGTGTTCCACTAGCTATTTGGGTCTTGGTGTTTGTTAGTTTAGGGTTGTTCATTTGTTTGTTTTATGTTATTATGACTTCTCAAAAATATTTCATTGACATTATACCTGACATAAAGTTCAGTTCTCAAATGATGACAGTTGAGTGGGACATGTTTTGGGATAGACAGCATGCTCCTGAAGAACTTCCTGATCCAATTGTGTGTGAAATCTTACTTGGTTAAAAGTCCTGACAGTTCAAGTGCTGTCATGAAATTTTGTAATTGCACTTTTCTCAGGATAACAGATGTCCTTATTGTCCTGTGACTTGCATGCTTGTATGTGCTGTCCCCAGTGAAGCTTCTGCTTTGTGGATTAAGGGAAAAGGGATAACACACTCTAATCCTCAAGATTTGGATTTAGAGCATAAGGTAAAACAACCTGGAGACTACTCTTATTTAAGCCAGTGCCTCTGTTACAAGTAAATATTCTCGATGTGCGCAGCATACGGGCACGGTTGGATAAAAGGTAATCCAGCACTGTTGGCTGGGCAGAGCTGAACTGAGATTGTTCTCTGCCATTTGTGATCTGCCTCACTGGTTTTGGTGGAGTTGCTCCTGCCTCACATAGTAACATCAGGATGGTGCAAGGGGAGACCAAAATGTTACTTGAGTGTCGTGTAGCCTCGCCTCTGTTACTTAAGCTGGGACAGCTATTTAGCAGGGAAAGGCCTCATAGTTTTCTGCACCCACAGAAATTCAAGGCTATGAGCAACCTATTGTGAAGGTCATTATCAATGTGACCTAATCAGAGTGACTTTTCAGTACTTGATGATGGAATCAATAAGACAAGCACAGGTTTTCTTCCCCTAGGAAGACACACAATTACTCCATTTCATGGCAGCAGATCTTCAGTGGAATGAGCACAACACTTTGGATCCATCAAGTACCTCAGCAGTAGCTCAAGAACCTTTTATTAGTATTTTGTCTAACATAGGGCAAAATCACTGCTTTAGTCTCTTATAAAATGAAAAATCAGTGCTGTTTGGGTGCTTAGAACTTTGCTGTAGTAAAAAATACAGAACAAATCAGCAAATAAAAGTTCGATGGTGGAAGCAATATGTGAGAAACCATTAGATTTTGTCTTTGCTACACAAACAGAATTGTCTGTGACATGAGAGATAACTAAGTGTAACCCAGTATCCCACTTTAGAAACTTTTAGCTGCTGGGTTAAATTCAGGACATCCCATACACCTTCATTTCTTGTGATTTCTTATACTGCTTCAGATTTCTTCAGGTAGAGCTGCTGTTATTGTTATTAATCAGAACTTTATTTTCTGCATTTCTCTGTATCATGGTTTGTGACATGATGGTGCTCAGCACCATATGAACGTGTAACAAGAACACAGTTCTTGTATCATAAGGGAACTTATGACCTGAATCGGTGAAGAATAAACTGATATGCTCAGGAAAGGAAGCACCAGGAGCTGGTGCAACCAATACCAGCTACAAGAGTCTGTGCATATCAGGGCACATCAGTGGCCTGTTCATTTCTGAATTTCCTTTACTCATCACTACAAAGAAGAGTTTTGAGATGTGTTTAAAGGAATGTAATACATTAGTTAGGAAAAAAATTCCAGAAAGAGCTTTTCCCGTACCTGAATTACAGCTCAGGAAATAACCTGTGTGTATGTTAAGAAAGGCAGAAGGAAAGAGATGGAAGTGGGGTGGACAGCAGGACCTGGCAGTGACCTGGAGAAATGGAATGGCGCCAAGTCAGATTTCTTCAATGAAAATTATTTTTGTCTGTTTAGGGGCAAATAATTTTAATGGTTTATCATTATCCCTTTGCATATTATAAGTCATTATATTCTCAGTAAATAACACAGAAATATCACTTCCTCTACCTTACCTACCTGAGGGGAAAGGTTGTCATTTCAGCTCTCTCCCATGTCCCAGTAACATCCTTTACTTTCAAGCAGTAGATTGGAGGAAGGAGGTATTTGATGTGAAGATGAAGTAAGCTCCTATTTGCATTAAAGCTTTAAAAGCACACAGGCTTAAAAAAAAAAAAAATCTTACATTTGTTTCTGCAGTAGTGATAATCAGAAGGTGGATGGTGGTGGTGGGTATTTTGATACCATGTTCTCCAAGTCACCTAACCCAAAATAGCCAATCTAAATCTAGGAAGAAAAAAAATCATTTTATCCTTCAGCCACTTAAATAATTTTTAATGAGAAGTTTGATCTTGCTTGGAAAACAAAGAAGGAAGCAAACACGATCTGCAACAGTCTACTCTCAATGTACTGTACAGTTTAGCAGCTGTTCTACTGGACAGCATAACCTTGAAACCATCATTTCTGAGGCAAAAAAAGTTGCAGTTTAGTTAAAAATATCAAGTTCAGGTATATTTGGTGGCTGTTGTATTGGTCGTGTTGTGGGGTTCTGTGTAGATTGCTGTGAGTGCAGGATTAAATATGTGCAGTTGAGAAGTAAAAGGAATAGCTTTCAAATCTTCACCCTTAAGAACTTAGTGTGCTCTTCCTGAAACGCCAGATTAACTCCTTCCTGTCTCTCTGTCTGCATCACTAGTTACAGGGTTCTGAGTGCCAAGTCTTTGTCAGGGCCAGTCTTCTGTGCCCTTGCTAAGTTCTTCATGGTGATGTAAACACATGCTCAAAACCTACCCACTAAGCATTTTGCCAAGTTTTCTTTGCAGAAGAAAATAGATATGAAATAATTATTCAGAGTTTGTTAGCAAACCTACAGTACTGCTGTATAATCTTCCTTAAATCCTGTGAGTTTGTGGGAGTGTGATATAGTCAAGCTGCCAGGCCTCCTCGTGTTCATATTTCAACCATCCTGCCATCAGCACACCTCCATGAGATTGGTTAGAAGAATGCATTAGCAATATCAGTTGTGGCATAACACTTGGCTGCCTTTGACTCCAGTTCATATCGAAGTTCCAGCAGACTCCAAAAGTCTAGGGGTTGACCTTGAGTCTACTCTGGTGCTTTCTGCCAGAGCCTCGAGGTAGGACCATTCTCCCCAGCTGTGCTGTAGAGGACATTTTTTACATTTTGCCCATCAGGACTGCAAGGTATGTATTCCATTGATGCATCTGCCCCTCAAGCCTCAGAACTGCCATTTGTATGATTTGGCTAGAATAAAAAGAAAGGGATTTTTTTTATCCCAATAGATACTGGTATTTGGACAAAGCTCTTCATTTGTTGTCAGAGTTTGTTCAAAGTACCAGCTTCCAAAAAACAAACATTCTTTTGGAGAAGAAGAAATTTCTTATGTTTAAACTGTGTTTGAGGAACTTCTATTGAAAGGAAAACAGGCAAACTCTTTGCCTTTGTAATAAGGTTTTGTTTTCTCCTGTTTGCTGCCAACGTTATCCTTCAACATGTGGGTTTTATCTGTGACACATTTCTTCCCAGCTTTTGAGAGGCCTGGTCAATAACTGGGGCTGATGGAAGAGACTGTCATTGGGTCAATGAAAATTGTCTATGAATGATTATATGTATACCAACTTCCCTGCCACAGTAATTCTCAGAGTTACTACAGCATGAACAAGCTCTGTGCTCTCTGCACTGATAAGGAAGTGCCTGGGTACAATGTTGGTTTGCAGTGTGGGATGCTCAATGCTGCTCTATTCTACCCTGTAGGAAAGAGGAGTTGGTTGAACATCAGTTTGTCTCTCTCATAGCCATCAGTAACTTGACAAAAAGGGGTAGGAACTTGCATTGGGAAAAATTCAGCTTTTCCACCATAGCTACTCCACACTTATGTTGTGATCTCATGTGGATTTGAAGTCAGTGATAGGTTGCGTTCCACCTAACTGAGGTTGCAATGTTTCTGTAATGTGTTCAGATAACTTAGGAGTTACCCAGTGTATCAAGTCTTTTTTCTCTCTCAAAAGCTATTCTGGAATTTTTATTACAGGGATATTACTGCAGCTCTTCAGCACTCCACGTAGCTATCCTTCCTTTGTAGAACGGTCTCACTGCCCCTGAGAAACTTTGTCTTATTTCCCAGGGGCTTCATACCAAAGCACATGTTATTCTCCTTTTATGAAATGTATCTTTTCCAGGCTCTGAAGATACACTCAGAACATACCTATGCAAATCTATTCCCTTCAGAAATTTGATCCTGAGCTCTCTGAAATAAGTGTGAATATAAAAGAAGTGCCTCTCAGATTTGGGATTTGAGAAGCAAGACCTGCTCGTGGGCGGAATTTGTGTGCTCAGTTTAGTTTTTGATACTCCAAGGAGTTTCCCAACCTGGTTTGTTTGGCTTTTTTTTTTTTTTTTTTTTATGCTAACGCTGCATACAGCTAGACTTGACTGTCATTTCTAAGTTCTGGTCTCCAAAATCTCCCAAGCACGCATGCTGTAGTAAAGCTTCTTACCTTTTGTCCACAAGCATTATTGTGGAACAACAAGCAGAGAACTCTGCAGGCTGTCTTCCTTGTTGGTACAGTTCCTCCCACATGGGAACATACTGCAAGGATGTTGCTCTGAGCAATCTGAAGGTTGGTTGACAGTGTTTCTTTATTTCTTGCATAACAGTTCTAGATGTTATCAAATGCAAAACATATTTGAACTTTCTGGTAAACATTTGGCATCTCTTTGAAATGCAAAAAAAACCCCCCAAACATAGCATGGCCCCATTCCATAAAAACTAGCAGCAGTGGTTTTAGATGCTTGGTGGCAAAATCATGTGGAAACATTTGGAATGTTCTCCTTCATTTCAGCCACTGCAGAATAGTCTGCCAAATTCTATCCTTAAAGCGTATAATTAACAAAATCACATAAAGAAATTTAGGAACAGGTATTCCAATAGTCATGTGAAGCGCTGTAGCTACAGTCATGTTCTGAAAGGTGAAGGCTATAATATTAAACCAGCTGGGTGACTTCTGTTTGCATTTAAAAGTGTCAGAAATGTGAACGACTGACAAAACATTTCCAGTGGCTTGATTCTAAAATGCTCAGCTCTGAGAGCTCCTCTGTGAGGAGCAGCTTCACCTTCCACCCATAAGATGTGAACACAGGCCCACAGTGACTCTATTTGCCAGCAGTTCTTTTCTTGGGAGGTTCTTATTGTGACTTGCAGTTCATTTACCCTTATGAGTAAGATGTTTTCATTCCAAGTTGTAATTGGTGATATGAGCTACAGAGATAAGGGTCTTTCCGTGCTGTTTTTTATGTGATTGTTCAAGGTACAGCAGACAACATAAAATGACAAATGATTTCCTGGTGAGGAGACTGATCCAGGACTTTTACCCCTGAAATTATTGGAGTGAACTCACTCTGATGAATTTGCCAATCACTGGACTGAGCTGAATCTACTCAAGAAGGAAAATATGGACAGCAATGGACTATATATATAGAGAAGCTCTCTGATGAAAGTGGTAATGGAAAGAATGTCAGCATGTAGAGGAAGGGAAAAAGGAAAAATATCTCTGTGGTTGAGGATACAGGATGTCATTTTTAAAGTTACATAACTTAGTTTATTTGGGAGTTTAGGCCACTCAGTTTAAGTTTAAGTTTCTGATAAACTTTGCATAATTTGCAATCTGTTTAGTGGTCACTGCTTGGAGGCAAAAAAAACAAACCTCTCCTCTCTTTTCCTTCCAAAGGCAGAAAAAGTGGTACCTGCCTTTGAAATAACATACAGATGAAAGACTACCTGCCCAGCAGATGGGCTAGGAAAGATAGCCTGAGAACCAGAGTATAATCTTTCTAAGCTCAGTATTTTTTATTTGATCTGTGGATTTACATGCCTGAAAGCTAGATGGATCTGACAGGATCAGATAGTCTGTAGCCCTGACTTTCATTCATCAGGTTGTGCTCTCCCAGTTTGAAATTCTTTCTTGGAAGGTGAGAATCCATAATCCAATTGCCGTCAGCTCACAGAAGATTTATGACACCTCCCCAGGCGCTTATGTGCACTTTTGCTAAATCCCACTAGCTGTCAGAGTTGAACTCTGAAAAATAAATTGAAGAGTAAAGGGTATGAGAAGTTGTTTTCGTACCTCAGTCCTAAACAGCATTGGAAAGTTTAGGATGTATGCAAAGTGGGTAACTCCTGAATTTACTATTTATATTTCTGGAAGCCTTATTACACCTCAAGAGTCCTAGGGATCAATGAGCCTACATCAACTTCAAAATAGGAGCTCCAGTCTGCACTGTAATAGTTACTGTCACAACAGTAGCTGTACAGTAGCAGTACAAAACAAAGGGCACTTGAGAGTTGGCACTGGTGGGTTTCCCTATTATGTCCAACTGGACAAAGATAGAAGAGTAAGAATTGAAAACCCTGCTGAATTTTCTTTGAAGTTCAACATTACTTGAAGGGGCATTAGAAAGAACCACCTGTTCCTACCTGGAGAACTTACTAAAGAACCTTAAGCCTACTCATGGCAATCTGTATCCAGCTCACGTGTTGAAAGGTGTAGCTTTAAGCTTATGGGGGCAAATGAGGTTGCTGGGATGGAGGAGTTTCTTTGCCCGGTAAAATTTTGAAAGTTGCCTTTGTTCTGTCTAGCAAATTTTTCCATTGCTTTCCACGGGGTAAGTGTATTTTGTAATGAGGGTACTGTTTCCTCGGTTCCTCTTTCTGCAGTGCGTAGCGGTAGCAGTTACTTGTGGCGAAGGCAGCTCGCGTGGGACTTACAGGGGTTATTGGGAGGCAAAAGCTGATGGAAGAGAAAAGCAGAGACACTGAATTAGTACCTGAAGGGAAAGTACAGTTCATCTTAGTGCTGGCGTATGTGCGCTGTCACTAACAAAGCAGCTTGCCATGTCCACCCCCAAGCAGGGCTGGAAGGGGTAAGAGACAGAGCAAAACAGAACCCCTCAGAGATCACAGCTGTGGGCATGACTAATGCAAAAGCTGGTTCATCTCCCAGGTGTTGTTCCATTTCCTCATGTCCAGATTGGACCTTTGGCATTACTGAAGAAAACAGCTTAATCTGAAGGACTAAGGTTGAGGGTAAAGTCTATAAAGCATTAATTGACTTAAAGCCATTAAGCCTCACCCTGTCTCGTATCTTCAGAGCCAACCAATGTTGCAGCATCCCTGTGGCAAGGAGAGTGTGCTGTTCAGTCCAGACCTAGGTGGCAGGAATAAAACTTTCCCTTTGTGCCCAGAATGCAGACAAAGTTTGGGAGCTATTAAGCTGAAGGAAGTGAGCAACGGAGAGGGAGGCAGGCTTTCAAAGGAAGTGTGTGGTGGGGTGGTAAAACTCGAGCAAAGCAAGTATGTGATATCCAGAAGGGATGAAGACAGTGATTGGATCCACATGTCACAACAAAGGGTAAGAGAAAGAAATATGCTTAAATGTGGGCAGATAGGGAGACTCGGCATGTCTCTCAGACAGATCCTGAACCCCCAGAAGCAAGAATTCAGCTCCATCTCTCTAAGACCTCCCTCTAAGTGCTCTGAGGCCTTAATGTAATCCCTTAGGCAGAAGCCTTCACCAGTGTGTTCTGCAGTACAGGCCATTTTAGTTGGGGAAAGATAACTGATGGTCACAGAATGTAAGCACCTCACTTCTAGTCAGGATTCAGCTACTTCCTATTGTTGTTTTTCCTTGCTTTTTCTCTTATTACATCTACAGGGCCACACATGGTCTTAGGAAATGGCTGGAGAGCATGATCCTGTTAGAAGCAGAGAAGTCACCTTTTCTCTTTTCTCTTTGATTTTAGCCAGGAATTCCAGAGTTTTCTTCTTGCGCACTGTAAATAATTGCACATGAAGATGTTCTGTTCTGGAGTACCTTATAGTTTTAGTTTAGCATTTTTTTGTAACTTTCTGAGTTAGCTTCAGAACACTCAACCCCGATTTTTTGTGCTTGGGGAATGGTTTGCCTGTCTGCTTCACAGCAGCAGTAATGACCTTGCAAGGCAGGAGGCAGGGAACGGTTGAAACTTTATTTTCCCTGTGGAGCTTTCTGAGAAAAACGCTGCCTAACTCACTCTGCTGATACTTGGTGAATCAGTGGAAAAATTTTATGTTGTTAGTTTATATTAAGAGAAAATACATCCCAGACAACACTGTGTTTTACAAGCCTCTATGCATCTCTTTGCCTGGTTGCATATGCCACAGAAAACCAATTAGCTCCATTTAGAGCTACTGAGAAGTACAACAAAGGAACAGACTGCAGTTTTTGATGTAGCATCTATTACTCTGGAATAGTTTCATTTGTTCATGTGCTGCATGACTTTTGAACTCAAAAGCATCTATGTAACTTGAAATTTCATTGTCCTTAATACCATTTTCACCAAGAAAAAATGCTGCAAATGAAAGCGTTTATAAGTACAGTCAATTAAAGAAACCTTTGAAAAGTCTAAGCCAGATTATTTTTTCAATAATTTTTTAAAATTGCTTTTGAATAAGCTATTGTGTTTCAATTAATAATTCCATAGAAACTCTATCACATTATAGTTCTGTATATTTTTTGCAGAATAATAAGATTTTTCCTATTTCTGAAACAGTAGCTGAGCAGTAATTATTCCACAGATATGTTGTAATAACACATGGTGGTGAAGGAAGGAGGGACAGGGAAGTGTATGCAGGGAATCCTGTTACTCAAGGCAGTGTGGTAAACTCTCATACTGGACACAAGCCAGATTTGGAAATGCACAAGAGGCAGAAGGGAAAGTTCCAGGAGTTATATCTGTCTTCTGTGAGCAATAAGTTACCCATCATCAGGCAGTGGGGTAGGAGGACCTCATGGGTCTTGTCTTGAGCTAAGCTATCGAGTTCAGCACTTTGTGGTCTGTGACCCTCTTGGCCTCTGGAAGGGAAGATGTCATTAGCAAGTCAGCCTCGGCATCAGAAGACTAGAGCTTAAAAGTGCTTAAATGATTCATGGGTAGGTGTTTTTCCAATACAAATACCTAGTTCTGAGAGCTCCACATAGTAGAGTGTCTTAACTGAGAAATGATGTCTTGAGCGGTGTGTTTCTGATGAAGCAACCGAGCACCCTCAGTTAGTGCTGCTGCCAGGACCTGAAGGAGAAGGATGCCACCCCTGAAGGAGAAGGATGTGGGAGCCATGGGCTTTGTTCCCCTAACAATTATTTGTTTCTGACTGTGTTAATAGTGAATTGTAATCTCCAAAGAGTGTTTGGAGAGGTGGACTGATTAATGTGCTGCATTAAACTTTAATTAAAATTTATCCCCTAATTCTCATTGTTTGAATAGGGCAATTTGGGAACTATATCCCTCTGGGTAACACCCACCTGGGTATTTTTAGCTCCCCTTTAAAACAGATCAATTTGACAACTTCAGAGGGGTATAAAAAGAAATGTTTGTAAGGCCTTGACCAGAAGGGAAGTATTTGCATACCATTATAGGACATTGTTTTAATATTCCTGGTAGACATTTGTGCTTACCTTTGTGTACAAATTTTGAACAATTTTTAAAACATGAATACGAGTTGCAGTGCCCCTTTTGAGCCTTTTCTTCCTTTGGATGAATGCAGCAAAACTCCTGAAGCTTTCCGGGTTACTTCTGCTGCGTCTGATCATTGTGTTTAAAGCTCATTGCTGCCTAATCCTATGGAGAGTCCAGCAGACTGGAATGATGCTTGTGAGCTGTAGGTGATGGTAAAACCTCTTCCATAATGGGTGGTATTGGGAGCCTTTCCTTGTTCAATTTAGTTAAAAATAGGCACAGCTCTTTGATGAGACGTCGAGTATGGTTTTGGTTTTTCTGCCTTGCAAAGAAGAACACACAAGAAGTTTCATGGCAACTACAACCAGCTGCTGGAGCTATTTTATGAAGAGATTTCTGGCAACCACATTAAATAATGCCTTTAGCTGACATATCGGCTCTCTGAAGTAATTTTTATATCAACAGCACTGCAGATGGGGGATTTGTTGCAGCGCTGGCTGACATTTGAAGTTATGAGCTCCTACAACAAAAGACCCTTCTACTTGTCCATGTTTTCATGTTTGCAGTTTCTCTTCCACTCTGGGCGGTGGTAGTACATAGAAGAATTGTGGAAGGGAGAGGAGGAGAGAATATTATTTCACACCCCCCAGGACTCAGTTGGAATATCATTATTAATACCAGTTGAACTTCTTTCCATCTTACTACTGGTTCCACCTTCTAAGCTATTGGAATTCTTCACACCTGTGGTTTGTTTAAAATGGCCTCTAAAAATTAGTCATCAAGAGTTCACCCTTCAGTGACTGATATCTCAGTCCAAATTAGCCCATATTATGTCATTCAGCAATACTAGAAGAAAAAGTTCTGTTTCCCCTTATAAGCATCACCTGCAAGCTTTCAAGACTCAGGATGGGAAAGTCTTCAGTGTTGTAGCAAAGGTTGTGTGCAGGCAGATGAAAACAGAATCTATGCTGTAGAGTGCAGGAGACACTTGTTGGTAAACGCTTCTGAAAAGACATGCCACAGGAAGGAAGCCAGTAGGTTCATTTTATTACAGTCATTCTTCTCCATGTTGTTTATTGAAATATGAATTCCTTGATTTTCACTCCCAACTCCATGACATTGAAAAATACCAGAATCCAGAGTAAGATTCTTCTTCTAGTTATAGAATTAAAACTATTGTAGTGATTATTCACCAAAGATATAACCACCACCCCACTTTGCCAGCACTGTTTTTATTTCAAGAGGCTGTGTCCCATCAGTGTTCTGCAGCTCGTCTTAATGCTGTGAAGTGTTGTGGTTGCAGTTGTAAAGGATGCTCATAAATGTTCTGCTAACTGTTAAAACCTGGTTCAGGTGGTGGTTTTAATTTCTAGTTCTATTTGAAAGCACCCTGAACTCAGGGTGCATGATGATGCTCCTTACTTTGGAATTGTGGATTGTCTGATAGCTACATAGAAATAAGCTGGGTTTGCACTTAAAGGCTTATCCTGTATGAAACTGAAAAAGGGAAACAGGGGCATAGAAGGGAAATGATGCACATGCAGCTACAGAAAGCATTGGTGACAGAACCAGGAAAAGAACTTCGCACCTGGTTCTCTAGGTCATCAGTATCCATTGGCAACATTATCTTTCAAGGTTTCATGAAGCTTCTTTTCCTTTGACCGTGTTTCCTGACAGACACACACCATTCGGTTGTGGTTTTCTGCAGGGTGGACCAAGCCTGTGATGTCTATAAAGCTGAAGTCCACTAATCTGTTATATACTCTAGGAGAACAATATGTAATCACCTACCTGCCTTTGCTTTTGAAGCTGCTCAGTACAGGCTTGCGGTTTTTCTATGTGGGTGATCCAAAGAGTTTTAGCAGACTGTCAGGCACATGAATTTCACACTGTTCCTTGCTGGTGTTCTTCCTGTTTGATTACAGCACAGCTATACAGAGCTCAAACTGCAATAAAATGGTTTCAGTGAAAACTGTACATAATGATCTGTGATTTCCTCTTAGGAACTACAATCCTACTTAATTATTTTCTGCATCCTGGAGTTTTGTTATTACTTTATGCTTGGACTTCTCTTGTAGCCAGTTTTCCCTGTTTGTCCAAATGCCCTCACTCCTTCCCTTTTCAGAGGCATAATATTTGAGGGCATTTCTTAAGGAGTGGAAACCTTCCTGGAGCTTTGTGCTGCCTTAGTCAGAATACTTTTAAGGATAATCTCTGATCTGTGTGAGTGAGTAACTGAAACAAGGCCCATATGTCCCAAGGGAAGGAGAGCTTGGAAATGGGAGCCAGCATTGACTGTTCAGCAAATAACAAAACCCTTTTGGCTTTGTTCACATAAAACATTTGTGTTTGCCAAGAGAGCCAGAAACTTCTGCATGACTATTTAGAATGCCACCTGCTCATTTAGCACTATGAATTGCATCTAAGCCTACTCTTAAATTAATCCTGTCCTCAAAGTATGGCTATTAATTTTGCAGGAGGAAGTGCTCTCTTACACAGATTATTCTCAGCAATCTGTACATAATTCTTAATTTCTTATTTCTCCCCTATGCTGCAAAAAGGAAGGTATAGGCTTGTCTCTTGATCAATGCAATAATTAATGCTTATTTTTCATAAATAGAGAGCTATGCTAATATATAGTTGACTCTTTAACTAATGGGTAACAATCAATGTTGTATTGAACCTCTCTAGCTGGAATCAAATGGAAATTGTTTTGTGCAAATATTTTATTTATTTTGAAATAATGAAATAGAAATCATTATAAAAATCACAAAATATTTTTCCTACATGATCCTAAACAAACCAGAGTAGATGTGTTTTGCCAACTTTGCTTTCCTATGCCTAAACCAAGGCCCACTACACAGGCTGTGAGAGGTATGAAGGTGAAGTGGATAACACCTAATACCACACCCTCCCCTCCGCCCCCCATCTGTTCTTTCTCCCAGACAATTGACAGATGAGCTGAAATACCTTGATGTAAAAATAGGGTTATTTTTGTGTGCCTTTTTGAGCCTTAAATATATATTTTGGTCATGTATACATGCTTCTTTCAATAACCATGAAACTTAGGTAAAACAAAATGAAGGAAATATTAGATTGTTTGCCTTATAAACTTTGTTTCAATACAAGGGAGCAAATATTTTCATGCTATAACCTTTCTGATAAAATCTTTGGAGCTGGCAAATTGAACTGAATTGCTGAAAAATGACAGGACAATTCCAGCTTTTGTTGCAATAGGAAAGGTGAGTACAGTGTTACTCCAAAATCCCAGAAACCTGGAAATTGTGGCACTGCTGTGTCCTGGAGTGCACCCCCTCTGTTGGGGGCGGGAGGTGGGGGCAGCTCCGGAAAGTTTTATTCTGCAGAGCTTTGTAATCCTCCTCTTCACTGGAAGCTGGAAAGGGACAGCTGGGGACACAGCAGGCAACCTTTCAATTAAGTGGAAAGACAAGGAAATTTTCTACTGACAGTTTTATCCCTTCTTGAACTGACAAATTTGAAAACCTGAAAACTGGTAGGAAAAGAAAAAAAGAGGTAGTTCTTGCAAAAACAAGCTGATAATCTTCTCCCATGGAGTGAATTGAAAAAGATTTGAGCTTTTTCTACTTAATTATATCTGAATATTAAAAATTGGGGCTTTTTTCCGAAGCCAACTTTTTTTTTCCCCACACTTTGGTTAATTGGTTAAATAAGATCTTAAATAAAGTAAAATTTTGGATTTGAAATTTATGCTTTTAAAAACTATATGAATAAGAATTTCAGCCTGAAATACGTTTGGAATTGTGGGTTCATGAATATGCAGTTTGGGGGTGATTTCAAATTTATGTTCTGATTTGGAAGGGATTTTCAACACCTTACAAATACTTGTGGAATACAAAAGCCATTCCCCATGCAGCTGCTGGATGCTGTGGTGAGAGTTTGGAAAACGTGGATCCATTCCCTTAACTTGACAGAGGTTATCCACCAAATTCCTTTCACTGAGGCTGTCAGACTGCTTTCACAGTAATACATCTTCCTTTTTCTTCACTGACCAGCAACTGAACTAACACCTGAAACGTAATAAAGTCTTAATTTTCTTAGATTTCAAGACGTCCTTTCTGTTGAAGTATAAAAGCCTATTTTGCAGCACATAAGGGTAGAAAACATCCCAGCTCCCTTCACAAAATAATAGGCACAGAGAAATGTGTGTGCATACTCTAACCATACTTCAAAACAAAAGCCATGGTTTATGAAGTCTTTGAATCCTTTGTGCACTGGTTGTGGGTAGAGATGATTGAACTCTAGCCAAAGGTTTTAAGAGGGTACTGTTAAGTTTATTAAACATCTGGGAGGCATACCAGGTTTCCTGCAACTCATCTGGCACAGAAGCTTCTTACTATTACCAGTGCTCTGAGGTTTGCAGTTACAGTTACTAAGAGCCCTCACTGCTGCTAGTTGAAAGGATTAATTTCCTCCATGACATGCTCTGACATGGTTGGTATGGTTGGAAGTGACAGAAGAGAATGTCTTTCAAGCTAATAAATCATCCATTATATTAGAGGCCCAGACTGGCTACATGCCAGGCACACACACAAGAGAAATAAACAGTGCCAGTAAAAACTTAGAGCAAATATAGTAGGATCAATTTCTCGGTGTGATAATCCATTAAAACGGAGGCTATTTTGTCCTTGTGATACTTGCAGTACAAGACTCTGCCCTCCAAAAGCAGTTTAGAGCTCTCCAAATGCTCTTCAGCAGCCCAGAGAGTGTTTATGAACATTCCAAAATTCAGAAGAAGGATTGGTTTTGGCTTTGGGAGAAGGTGGTTTTATTTGTTTTGATCCAGGGTTTGGGGATGGTGGTGTTGAGTTTGTTTTGATTTGATTTGTTTTGATTTGTTTGTGCTTTTTTTCCTGAAGATTTTCTTTTTTTCCTCTTTACTCTTTCCTGTTATTTTCCTAAACCAGTGAGTCTGCTCCTTACAGCCCAGATCCCAATTATGTTGCAGTACAGGGAAAGATGTTCAAAGCTTCACTGGCCAGAGGTCAGGTCTCACTGCCTGGAACAGCAAAATGTGGCTGTTCATCCGTGCAGGATGAATCTGTAGCTGAAGTCACCCCTCCAGCAGCCTTTCCCAGCCCCTAGGATGGCAAAATTTAGTGCACAAGGGGGTTCTTTTTGGCTGCCTGTGGGAGTGTATTGAGTCTGCATGACATTATTATTCAAACCCTTAAACCTCTGTCAGATCGTTAATGTCTTAATGCTTATGCAAGGGTCAGAGACTGCTGGCAGCTGTCAGAGTAAATGGGAGGCTGTCGGTAGGAAAATGGCTTACCATTCACAGTGTGATTGCTGCAGTCTGTCAGGTAGCATATGAGAGGATGTCGGACTGAAAGAGGAAAGGATGGGGAGGCAGGAGAAGTTGCAAATGTTTCCTTGTCTTGAAGAAGGGAGGGAGAAGCCTTCAGCAATAGCAAACATAAATCAGTAACTAAACAGAAATAAAGATCCCAATATCAAGCTTTGGAATAATGCCACTAGGGGAGAGGTCTTTTAAAGCTTGAGGCAGATGGCATTGACACATTCAGAAGCATTTGCAGTTATCCACCAGGAACAGAAGCCAGACTATGTTTGTCAGTACTCCCATTTCTCCTGTGTTTGTACATCACGTGTATAAAAGGAGACAAGACCCTAAATGAGAGATTTTACCCATAGTTAAAGGCAGTAATTGTGCAAGAAATGTTATTTCTTCTAGATAACCTGCTTTACAGTCAGGGGTACTTCCCAGTCCATGAGGTTCTGACCCCCCAGGCCACAGAGGACTTGGGGATCAGGATTTAATTCTGCTCTTGGTGTTAGGTGTTCATGTGCTGCAACACCTGACTTTGAAAACACTTCAGTTTCTTTGTCTTTAAGACAAGGTGGAATATTTTTCAAATTTGCACGTAACTGTAAAGATTTATTACTTAGGATACTTTAGGGAGGTTTTATATAAATAAAAAGGAAACTGTTATTTCACTCTGGACAGTTTATTCCTTTGGGTGAATTAAATAGAGGTAATTGATAATGCAAGTGATTGCAATGAAAAAACAGTGTCTTTTAGAAATAAAAACTGGGATTAATCCATACTGAGGATCAACTTGGCCCACTTTCTGTATCTCCTAGCCTGTAGGAAACATCAGGGACTAGTGAAACATCAGAGAATCGTTTTGATTGGAAAAGATCTTTAAGATCTTAGAGTCCAACTGTTAACCTTGGTTAACCAGGTTAACCTTGACACTGCCAAGTCCACCACTAAACCATGTTCCCAGGTGCCAGCATCTAGACATCTTTTAAATACCTTCAGGGATAGTGACCCACTTGCTTGATCACGCATTGAACTGTACTTCTTTTGGTGGTTTTGGTCTTGTAAAGAGTCCCAGTAGTACTGGCAAAGTTATGTTCACTCCAAAGTAAATCAAGCCATTTTCCTTTACACAGAATCTTGGTGCTAACGTGGAAGGCATGGAGAATATAGAAGAATCTCTCCGTCTTCTTGGTTCTGATGCCCATTGCACTGAAGAGGATCACTTCAGTGCAGGTCCAGCTCAGTCCCTGAAGCTTGGGACTGATGTCAGTTGTGAGAAGGTCTGTGAGAGTTATGCTGACCAATTCTCACCTACGCTTGTAGGGCAGGCAGAGAGTTTTCAGAAATTAGGAGCTTGTCTGAATTGGGCAGTTCTTGCATTAAAGGCAAAACATTAAAGACAAGTTACAGGGAGCATATTCTTTTAATCTTCAAGACCTGTCCAAGGCTTTGTCACAGAGTGTTTTCCTTCAATAGGTAACAGTAAGAAATCAGAAAGCTGTAGTTAACACAAGAACATAAGTAATAACAGTAATTTTTTTTTGTCCACTACCTTTTCAGGAAAGCATAAATAATTTCATCTGAATTTTGCCCTAGCCTGAAGCAGGCACCTGCCATCAACAGTTCTAGCTGATTGCTTGAATTCTGACAAAGTTGTAAACAGCTCAAATCAGTGTCTCGTTACAAAAAATCTGTTACAGGAACGACTATATGCCTACCATTCAAGTGCCCCGAGCGCTTCTACATATCTTAATGTTCACACACAACACTTGCACTGTCACACTACTCCATCTAAACATTGAAGACTGGGCTTGAATCCCTCTGTCAAACCACTGAAGTTTGCACTTAATTTCAAACTTGAAACTGAGGCAAGGTTTAAGTGATCTGGTGGGCTGAATTCCTCCGATCTACATTTTTACAATGTGAATTAAATTTGAAGCAGTTTTTTGAAAATTCAAAGTAGTCAAGATTTCTGGTACCTGGATCTGCAAATAATTTTACAGATGTCTCAGATTCTGCTGGTGACTTAATGATTTCAGTAGCAGTTCTGTGCACAGGTTTAAACATGTTCCACTACTGCCAGACTACTGCTTGCCTTTGAATTTCAGACAATTGTCTTCAGACTCTAAATCCTTCCCTTCCACCCATTTGCACCAAGAGTACTCTTTGTGTATGGGATTCCGCTGAGTACTTTTTGAAAGGTAAAATATGTTGTGCACTTTTTATGTAACACGACTTCTCTACAGTGACTTAAATACTACTTTTCATTTACTTTGACTTTCGTCTCATTTAAAACCACAAGCTAGTTTTGGCAAGCATTAAGAGCTCTTAAATGATTTGTAATCTGTTTTTAATATGATCTTAGTTCAAGTTCAAACTGAATAAACATAGGGCTTAACTGAAACCTGCTGTCTTTCTACTTTATTTGGGAAACTGCTACAAACCACAGGGTAAGGGCTGATATATTTGTTAAGCAACAAGTATTACAATGAAAAAAAGATGGGCATTGACTGTTTTAATTATTATTCTTCAGTAACCTTTTGGAGTTACAGGAATCAGAAAGCAGCTAGTTTAGCCAATTGTTTCACATTGCTCTGACAGAGAACTGTCCAGATAGTTACTTGCTGGAACAAGAGAGAATGTTCTCTCTTTATGTTTAAAATTCACCGTCATTTAACTGTTTTACAGACTGTGCTTCCATGACCAGTGAAAGATTACTGAGTAAACTGAGGGAAATGGTTCCTGATTTATCGCTTGGAAATTATGAGTATTAGGCTGGGGCACATAGCATGGGATCAGGATAAACCCAGAGATGGGGAGGGTGTAGGTTCTTTTATCAGTACACAGGTTTTCAACTGCATAACAGAAGTTAGCCCACAACAGAGGTTGCATGGAGTTAACAACTCTATTTTCAGTATTCCCAGGCTTGGTGATTTTTCTAAAGCTTCATTTCCTCAAGTTATCTGATGCCATTAAATATGCTTCCTCCCCTCTGCCTTCTTTATAACTTCAAATTCTTGTGTCTTAGAGAGACACTGGATAGATGAATATGTTGATTTTAAGATTATTAGCTCAGCTATTAGTCACCAGAAAAGTAAACAGAAATGTGCTGAAAAAAAATGCATTTTCATTCTATGTAAGTATTGAATTTTTAAAACTCCTCCTTTTTCAGCAGTTGATAACTGGCATTGCTGTTTCAACTTGCCTTTTCTGGAGAGGGTCTGAAAGCCCAGGAGCCTGGTTACAATTAGCCAGAACTTTAGTTTGTTTGCCCAGAGATTTCACAAATCTAACAGATAGAAAAATCATTTCTCTCCTAAAATCCAGTTTGTTTTGAAGTAACACATTCCATTTTCACACGCAGACCAATAATATGTTTTCATAGTAATAATGGAGATAAGATGGGGCTGTGGATGAAATTTTCCACAGCTCAAATGCCCAAGCAAAGCAGAGACCTGATCTGCAGTCCAAGCCCATAGCCTGTATTTCTGGCACGGTGGAGGGTCTCATGTTAAAGCCCAGCCTAGATGGGTTTCATGCCATCAGATCCAGCCATGAGACACAGGCCTGGATTTTAGGAGAACATTGCCTGCACAGAACTTGTTTAGTGGGCATTGATTTAATTGTTTAGATCATCCCCCATCTAGTTTTTTTGGCTTTTTTTGTGCTTAATTCCCTTAATCTGCATTGCTGTTGTGAGGAGTACCATATCAAAATGGGAAGAATAAATAAGCAAAACATCTGAGCAATGAAGACCAGGCGTGTTACGCGCTTGAAGCGTTGGCTTATGACCGCACTTCTTAACTCCTCACAGTTTTTTTAAACCCCTCTCAACTCATGCCAAATCATTCATAACCACTTGCACTACTGCAAATGTGGCCTGAGCAACACCAAGCACAGCAGACAAAATACCTCCTCCCTCGCTTAACACGGTGCCTGACTACAGCCCACGCTGAGCTGTAGCATTTGCCAGTCTCACAACAGCTCAGGGGTGCTGATTCACACACGGTGTCGTTCAGTGCACCACCCGTCGCTCCCCTGGGGGAGTCCTCTATGCCAGCGAGCCCGCAGGCTGCCTTGGCTCTTGTCAGCTTGTACCAAAACAAACCAGGATAAATGCGTCTGTACATGCCATTACTCCGGTAAAATATTTCCACTTTAGTCCAAGATCTTGTGTGAGAACACAGGATACAAGGAGAGGGAAAAACAACTTTTTTCCTTGAAACTAAGAGGGGTAAAAAAAAAAAAAAAAAAGGAGGAAGCACTTTATCTGGATGAAGTCTAAATCTTTTTTCCAGTGGATTTCTTGTATGCGTAGTAACAAGGGTTATCTGATGAAGAAAATTGTGGGGGTAAACAACAATAAGAAAGCTAAGTAGTTTATTGCATTGAGAAACCCATCACAGGGAGGAATTGGAGGTAGAAACACCACAGAGTAGAACCCAAGGAAAATATGTAGCACCGTCCTCTGACATATTCATCAAAATGGGAAAAGTACCAGGATATGTGAGAAAGTGTTGTGACCTCTGACTTGGCATTGTGTAATCTTCCTTCAGAAATAACATTGCAATGTCCTTTTGTTATGCTTCATATCGTATGTGACAGTGTCCAAAGGGAAACAGCAGGTGTTTGTGTGAATCCAGAACTTGCAAGTAATTTCTAGGAACCACAGTGAGATCACATGCACCTCTAAGAACCAATTTTAGAAAGAGATTTGTGTGCACAAAGGCCCTTTGTGTTGGGATTCCCTTTACTATTACTTATCTTGCCAGCACAATTACTTTAAAAGTAGTTTTTACAAGTATTTCTTTCTAGATACTGTATTTAAAGAAATGGAAATGCAGGTAGGCAGGATTGTGTGGCAGCCCACAAAATCCTCTGGCCAAAGGATGTCAGGTTTATGTGCTCCTTCTATGCTTGAATGTAGAAATAGTAGCTAGAGGCACCTGTCTTTCAAGCTTCAACTACCAGGGGCAGTTTTTTCTACAATTAGTGAAAGATCCGACATATGTAGCTAAGCCTCACATGTAAAGCAGGGGCTCTGACCTGGCTGCTGCCACTTGCTTGGAATACCTTGACTGGATGTTCTGAGGAGTAACTCCAGCTTGGTGCCCAGGTGCAGTCCAAACAAGAAAACTGAGCATAGATCAGGAAACGAGAGTAAGGATTGGAAAGCAGGGCAAGTTGGAGCACTGCTCCCTAAATCTGAGTTTCAATTGCACCTTGAATTGTGCATGTGCAGCTCATTTCCCTCACCTCAGAAGGTTTAGAAGTATTGCATAAAAGTTGGTGAAGGGTAACAAGGATCGTCAGAGATTTGGACCCTGGTCATAGAGTGACTGGGTAAACCTGGACTTTTCAGCCTGGAAAAGTAAGCAGTGACTGAGAATGCTATGCATGAAGTGGAGAAAACTCAGAGTGCTCTGGAGAGAGCACACAGGAGCAAAGTGTTTGTCACTCCATGCATGAGCAATGGGATACCAGATCCAACCTTGTAAACTGAGTTGCAGCGAAAACAAGGAATCACAGAAACACAGAATATTCTGAGTTGGGAGGGACCTACAAGGATCGACAGTGGGTGGGGAGCTGTAGTGGATCTGTGAGAATCCTTTTCGAAGATTATTGTGGATGAGCTGCCGGGGGAGCTAGACGAGTACTGGAAAGAGAGACCTCCTGAAGAAACAGCACCGAGCTGAGGAAATCCAAGGAAATCCAAAGTTTTCGGCTGTGCTGGAAATACGATCTGGGAGACTGCTCAGGGGAGGCACTGTGCGTGTGTGTCCCGCTCCTGCCCATCTCTAAGCATCCTCTTCCGACCGCTACCAGCAGAATGATGCAGGGCCGGCGGGGCAGCGGCCAGTCGCACACCAGTTCAGGTCAAGCCTGCCACTAGGACCTCCGACACCTGCCCGCCGGTGGCACCCATCCCCTGCCTTCCCGAGGGCCGGCTCCAGGCGGGCCGGGACCGCGCTCCGCCTCCTCCGGCGGCACCGGCGCTGCGGCGCGGGCGGGGCGGGGGAGCGGCGCTTCCCGGCGCTCCGCCTGCCGCCGGGAGATTCCCGTGGGGAGCCGAGCCGAGACGTGCTGTACCGTGCTGTGCTGTGGGCCATGAGTGCGTGAGAGCGATAGCGCAGCGTCTGGGAACGGGAGCGCCTGCGGCCGCTTCCAGGTACAGTTCGTGAGTCTGCGGTACCCGAACGTGAGTCTTGTCCGTCCATCCCTCCATCCGTCTGTCCTCTTGCCAGCCCCGGCAGGATGGTCTCTTTTCTCCCGAGGTTTAATCTCCTTCCTGGCTACCCAGTTCTGTACACTCCGGGCTGCTCTTTTCTGAGGGATCAGCATATTGGGGAGGGGAGAGAGACTTCTACTCAGCGGAAAAAGCAGTCGGCGGTGCAGTGTTTGGGTCCTTCTCCCTGTCCTCTTCCCTGTAGTAAGATGGAACAGGGTCCTAAAACTACGCGATTTGATCTTTCTGTGGCTGTAATCCTTGGAGAAGCTTTCCCGGTTTTTCCTTAAGATCGTCAGTTCAACTGATGGCTGGTTTTCCTGGATGCGAAGGATGAAAAAGCACTAATTTACCAGATTGTGTTGTAAGGATGCGTTAAATGGGTGTGTGGGCAGGATGCGTGTGTGTGTGTTTGTGTGTGTGTGTGGTGTCACCTAAGGGTGTTAATGGGTTTGTCTTTTGCTGGGCATCTGCTGCGTGTGACTGTGGTAAAACTTCAGGTTCCTGTGCTGTGTGAGGTGGCAGCAGTTCAGGGGTAGAAGGAGAGTCGCGGATGTTAAATGACCCAAGACCAATGTGTTGCTTGTCAGCTACATCTCCTATGTTGTGCTTAGTGCGGACTGTAAACTAAGGCAGCCCTAACAACCAGTGCCTCCCTGTCTGCCTGTGCGTTAAGCTAAATATAGCACTGAGGGATGAGGAACTCTTTCAGCGGAGTTCCCCTGAATAGAGCGGAGGAGGGCTGACTCCTCTCAAAGGGCAAGAATGGCCTGAAAAAATCAAAAGAGCCAGGAACAAAGAAGCACTCTGTACCTCAGGCGGCTATCCGTCTAAGCGAGGAATGTTGAGGGGGTTGCTTTCGGTGAGATTACAGCCATGGTGGGCTGAGATAACATGCCATCTGTGGGAAGTTGGGACTCGGGCAGGCAGGACTGGGTCTCTAGGTTGTCTCTGTATTTTGAAAGCTGACAATAGCTTTTTGAGGTATGGGTTCCCCACGCTTATCTTACAGCTTCCAAATGAGATGCCTTTGAGAGAAGCTGGTAATCAGCTGAAAATCAAAGCTGAATGTACTCAAGACAAGTAGCTAACTGGTGAGATGTGCTGGAGAGAACTAATAGGTAAGACCCAGCACTGATTTTGGATAACGATATGGGAATATCACTCCTTTAAACAGGCAGAACCGAAACAGGACATTGTAGGTTTTGTTAAATCTTTGTAAAAAGAAGTACTGGTTTAGCGAGGGTTTCGCTCACAGTGGTGCCACACATAGAGTAAACTGCTTTTTTTGTATGGTACAGTGAATCCCCACTGGTTTACATTCTTCATGGTTTCTTTCTGCAGAGATTTTTGGGGACAGCACACTGTGTTGATACCTGTGCTCCAGTTGTATGAGTTATCTAAACAGTCCTTTGGGAATGCAGAGTCACTGTACCTGTTCATGGTCTGCAGGGTAAGCTGTTGTCACACCGTGTCAGAAATGACAGGCACAATTCAACACTGGAGCATTATCGGTGAAGGAATAAGAACTGAAAAAGCTGACAACATGGAACTTTATTTTTGTAACTCAGTATAGTTAAAAAGTGAGTTTTCCTTGGGGTGAAGACAGGAAGGAGCTATGTGTGGATCTTATTGCCAGTTTGTGCTACATCACTGTAAGGGTCTGGTGTTATGACACGTACTCGAGCTGGGTGGAACAGGATGCCTGCATTTCAATGGAGGAGGCAGAATTTGTGATTGCACATACTTAAACATTTTTTCCAAAATGTTAGTAGATATACAGGGGTATATGCAAGCACTGACAAGTGCCCTTTGCTTGGCATGAGTCTGAGGGACTGAGCCACATTGTTCAACAAACACTTTGCTAGAAAATGAGCTTGTAAACAAAAGTTCCAGAGAGCATTTTGCAGCTGCAGCAAGGACAATACAAAATATACAAACAGGAGGCAAAGACTAGCTGAAAGCTGTTGCTAATTTCTCCTCTATTCTAGCTGCTGTAAGAAGTACTATTAAAAAAACTAAATCACTACAGTGAGGAACATGAATGGATGGTATTTAGTATGACTGTATTTTTAACTGGAAAATGTGCAGGATCGTTGCAACAGTCCAGCTCACTCTTCCTAGGCGGTTCTAGAATAGCACTGCATGACTCAGATCCATGCATTCTGACTGTTTTGGTTTCAATTCGTTAAAATGCATCTTCTCCCCAGAGTAAAATGTTCCCCAGGTCACCTGCTCCTCCCATGGGGCCAGGTACTCTGCTTGTGTCTTGTCACATCTGGAAAATGGGGCAGAAATACCAGTAAACATGCCAGTAGAGAGATGAGCCTGGGAGCTGAGAGTCTGCATCAGCCAGCACAGTGAAACATTCAGATTCACGAGGAATAAGACAGAGGATAAATATGCTTGAGTCAGACTGGGGAGTGGGGTGTTCTCTGAGATAATTGCTCTCATTGATACAAAGGCCAGGTGCTTTCTGCATGAGTGTAGTGTGCTGAACTGACAGTACTTGTCCGTCAGGACTGCGAGTTGATCCTCCCTTAAACATCCTGCAGGGATTCAGACACTATTAGGCCATGTTTGTAACGATCTTTTCACAACCCAAACTGGTGTACATTTGCTCAATAGCATACCTACTGCGTGTTGACTTAATAGGTGTAATTGTTTCGGGACAAGGAACCTTTGACCGTGGATTGCAGAGCCCAAGGGTCCACCCTCAGTCGAACATGGGAACTGCTGGGTATTAAAGGTTGACACAAAGCAGCAGATGCAGCATGTGACTGGAGGAGATTTCTGCTATGGCCTGCCTAGACTAGGGAAAAAGCCCCTTTCAGTCATTTTGGCTATGAGTTTCTTTGATTTCCCAAGGAGTCAGTCAAGCTGATCGGAGACAACTGTTTTATGAGTCCTCTGTACCTCAGACCCAGCTCTGGTCTAGAAACCTGATGGATACTCACTGACTGATACTCAGCCTAGATATAAATGGCTGTGAGCCAAGTATAACTGATGCAGATACAGAGTATACTGATGTATTTCCTTTCTTAACTGCCAGAGTGGGACCATCCAGTTTTATCTTCAACCTAAACAGTGGAAAGTGTATTTTTTTGTTGTGGTGCGTTTTTAAATGCAGTAACTCTACTGCAGAAAATGTAAATATACTGCTTTCAAACTGCTGTATGTTTAAATGTCAGTAAAAATTCTGTACTGTTTATGTAAACATAAAGTCTCAGCAAATAGAATAACAAAAATTATGTGAATTTTTTGCCCTTAAAACCAGCATTTTTTCTGCATCATCTAAGTAGAAAAGAGACATTTGGCAATGAGGTTGTAGGTAGAACCAATTAAATTAAATTCTGTTAGTTAACACTACTGCAGCTTGCTGTTGTAAATTATAACTTGGCTGCCTGTTATGATTTTAAAAGGGAACGGTGCTTTCTTCTGAAACATATGGTAGGTTTCACCAAAAGGCCAAGCATGGGTGTCTGCAAAGAGCAACAGTTTTGGGATTCAGAAGGTGTCTTGCTTTGATGGGGTTGAAGAAGGAACTGTATCAAGAAAGCTTCATGCTTAAGGCTATTACTGTGCTTCTGGCATTAATATAATGTGATACACCTTCTGTACCCCCTTTGAAAAAAGATCTTGGTACTTAATGAAAGGAAACAACCCCACACTTATCCCTCTTTGTACTGTCAAACAGAGGAATGGGGTAATGAGAAACTGAGTGACTTGACTAAAGCACCGTGAGGAGCTTGTAGCAGAGTCAGAAGCAGATCCAAACTACCAGCTGCCAGGTGTAAGCACTGAAATAATGCTTTCTCTGCTGACTGTGAATGGATATGTGAGGAGTTCTTGATGAAGCTGGTTATCACTCTGAGATGGTTCAGATCCACACTTAGCTACTGACCATGCAGATAGAGAAGGTGTATCTTTTGGCCTTGATCTCCTGAGGCGGATTAGGATTACAGAGATTCACACATTCGTGTCACAGAAAATGGATCATATTCCCCAAGGTTAGTGAAAGTCTAATACCACAATGAATTCAGTGATACTCCTGTGATGATGGTGTTGAGGAAACTGCTCCCGTTTCTGTTGACAACATCAAATCTCTGTTTCTTTGGTTTGAAGTACTCAGGAAGCACAAAACATGCTTCAGAAATGATGCAGAGTACAGAACTCAGTAGATACAGAGCTACAGAGCTCATGTCAGAGTTCTGATTCACCAGTGGGGATAGCATAGCATGGGTGTCATCACAGGTCTCATCTGTCCACCTCACCTCACGCCCCATTCCTGGACATCTAAGCCACCCTGGGTCAGCTGCTGAATCACTCGATTTACAGTGTGATGTTTTGAAGTAAGTCTTCACTGATGTTCACTTGCCTTGTAACTCCTGACCTCAAAACTGCAGCAATTCATCAGCTGATGGATGAGCAGGATCTCAGTAGCGTGGGAGGCTGGGATGGTGACCTCCTCGAGTCTGTAGAGCTCTGCACCTTGCTGCTGGATGGAAGCCCTGACAAACCAGTCTGCACATGAGTCTGGCTGAGTAGAGAGGTGGGATTTTAGTCTTTTATGATTGTAATATTTAAGAACCCTCTGTTCCCAAAAGAGCAAATGGCAAAACTGTTCTCTACTGCATTGGGAGCAATGAGGAAAATGCTGTGTGCTTCTGAAATCCCCACACTGCCTCAGTAAGTTAAAGAAGTGTAAGGCTTTAGTAGCATTCTTGTGGTTTTTTTGCATTTAATATACTTGTACTCTTATGTTAAAGCTCTCAATTTTGCCATCAGCAGTTGTGGCCAGTTCCTTAACACTTTGTGCTGACCAGCCAGTAGATTTTCTGCCTTTCCTGATGGTATTTGATTTTGAACAAAATTTAACACACAGACTGAGGAGATCATATTCAGCTTGTGCATTAGTTTGATTTTAAACAAAGTGCTTGGAGGACATTTATGAATTTTTCTAAAGAAAATAGATCTTGGGATGAGGAGAAAAAATTGTTTCTTAATACAATCTCACTATTGATTGTCTATCAAAACTTCCTTGCTTTCAGTCCAGCTGTTTGCTCAAAAGTTGAGTAGAAATGAGTAGCTCTATATGTTATCTGTTGTTTAAGTTGGGTGATGCTTCATTGCATCCTTTGTCTGGCCTGAGACTTTTGTGCATCTTTTTCCATTTCATTCGTTCTGTAAATCTCTCACGTTTTGCAGGAGTCACTATGGAACATGCAATGGACTGAACTTTTCTAGATTCTCTTCTGCCCTCTGACATATAATTACTGCTGTGCTACTCCATCATGTCACTTAAAATAGATACTTATCCTATATGTTTTGTGTTTTGAACTTCTCTTCTGAAACCAGGGGTAAAAAAGATATGGAATTATCAAAAAGATGTGCAAGGCTAAAAAAAAGCCCACACTTATAGGAGAACAGGAGAATTTGAATTCAAATGCTAAAAGCATGCCATCCAGATGAAGAAATTATCCATAAAATTAAAAATAACTTATAAATGAACTTAATAAAAAGATTAATCAGTCAGTGATGAAGCACACTTCATGTAGTGTCTTTTTAAATAATTGTGGCCTCCTCAGTTTTAACCTACAGATAGAAATCTCAGCTGTGTTGAGATTGTGGTAAGAGACAAGTGCATTGCAAAAGTATTTATATGTGTGGTCTTCGTTTCGTGCTCTGTGTTTCAAGTCTGCTGCTTTTGTGTGTCCAGTAACACAGACAAATTGCTTCATGTGTTTTGGCTGGGAGGAATATATGTCCCGTCCTCTCCCTGGACTGGGTAATTTTCCTGCATTTGGGATTTTTACCATGATGTAGTTTGCCTGCAAGTGCTTGTCTGGCACTGCAGCAGTGCTGTAGCACATCCACCCTCAACATCATTACGCTCACATCGCTCTTCCTGCCCCACGGAAGAAGAGCGTGGGGAAAGGGTAGAAGGGGTGTTGGTTCTTGGTGCTTCAGCAGGAGACATGGATTTACAGCACATCAGCAACAATGAGGGACTTGTTTACGTTTCCTTCCCTTTTTCTACTCTTGCAGAGTTTGAGAAATTCAAGACGTTCTTAAATCCCCACACACTTTTCCTAATGCTCCCAAGCACACACAGGAATATATTCATACCCATCACACTTTTGCAGTTCAGTATCCAAGGACTTTAATTTCAAGTCATTCGGGATTCACTTAATTATAGTGCCAAAGTTCTCATACGTGAGTGATCAGTCAGCAGTGCTGCATCTGACCTTCCCACATCATCAGATGGATCTATTTATAGATCCAAGAAAGATGCACATTCAGGAGGAAAATACTTCTAATTGAAATTCAGTTCCTGGTTTATTCTTTGCCTACTGGGGTTTTTCTTATTTGTTTGCAGCTTATTGTTGCCATGGTAATTTTTTTAAAACTTTAGAAAATTGTTCATTCTCTGCTGTTTTAGTGGAAATGAAAAAGTACTTTAAGGCTCAGTCAGGTTTCTTGTGTCTGCCTCAGGTCTTCTCTTGCCCTACCAGCAACTGTGCAAGACGTATTTCTACTGTTATGTCACTGTCCAGCAGTATCCCCTGTGGATAGTTTGCTCTGAGGTGGATTCCTTCTGAGTTGTCCTTAATCTTGCTCTTGATTTCAGACAGGAAAAAGCCAATATCACTCCTCTTTTCACCTCCTATGTGAGTATGAAATAATATTTTTTACTCTGCCTCTTACAAGATACAATTAAGAAGTAGTATTTCTAGGAAGGAATTATAAATCAAAGTTGGTCTGAAGTCACTCTCAGAGAATTGTATGGGAAGTGCTTCATGAAGAATGGGAGCAGGAAGACTTGAGCTGGCACATGAAACACTGATCTGGGGAGTTTTTCAGGTTTCTTGCCTTCTCAATAGCTTGGGCTGTAGAATTTCACTTTACCTTTCAGTGGGAAAAACAAAAGCTTTGTAAGCAAAGCACACACACAGCTGTATGGAATGGGACCAGTGGCCTCTGTGTCTGGTGTGCTTTTGTTTTGGGTAGCCTGGGTGGATGCCAAAGCAGTGCAAAGGTATTCCAGCTGCTCCAGGCAGCGAGTCAGCTTTATCAAGGACCTGGCTCATATACCTCTGCACAAACACAGGTGGTATGGGGAACAAAGAAGAGGAATTAGAGACGTACACGTGCCTGTATGGATGTGATATCACTGGCATCACAGAGATGTGGTGGGATGGCTGCTATGGCTGGAGTATTGGAATGGAAGGTTATAGGCTTTTTAGGAAAGAGGATAGGGAGGCAAGGAGGGGGGGGTAGCCCTCTATATCGGTGACGAGCCAGAGTATATGGAAATCTGCCTGGGAATGGATGAAGAGCCAACTGAGAGCTTTTTGGTCAAGATTAAAGGGAAGGCAGAGACAGGGGATGTTATAGTGGGTGTCTGCTACTGTCCACCCAATCAGGAGGAGGATGTGGATGAAGCCCTCTATAGGCCTCACAGTCACAAACCCTGGTCTTAATGGGGGTCTTCAACCTCCCCGTTATCTCTTGGAGGGACAACACAGCAGGGCACAAGTAATCCCAGAGGTTCCTGGAATGTGTTGATGACAACTTCCTTGTACAAGTGATAAAGGAGGCAACAAGGGGAGGTGCAATGCTGGATTTTGTGCTCACTGACAGGGAGGATCTGGTGGGGGATGTGATGCTCCAAGGCAGCCTTCCCAGGGTCTGCAAAAAGGGAAATATAACCCCGATTTTTAAAAAGGGGAAAGTGGAAGACCCAGGGAACTGCACAGCCATCAGTCTCACCTCTGTGCCAGGCAGGATCATGGAGCACATTCTCCTGAGAACTGTACTAAGGCACACAGAAAACGAAGAGGTGATTGGTGACAACCAACATGGCTTTGCTAAGGGCACATCATGCCTGACAAATCTGGTGGCTTTCTATGACAGAGCTATGGCATTGGAGTGCAAGATCCTGTACCTGGGTCAGGACAATCCCAGGCACACCTACAGGTTGAGTGGAGAAGTGGTTGAGGGCATCCCTGCAGAGAAAGACTACTCTGCTCTTGTGAGACTTCAGCTGGAATACTGTGTACAGTTCTGGTGTCCCCAGCATAAGAAGGGCATGGAACTGTTGGAGCAAGTCCAGAGGAGGCCATGAAGTTGATAAGAGGACTAAAGCACCTCCCCTACAAAGACAGGCTGAGAAAAGTGGGGCTGTTCAACCTGAAGAAGAGAAGGTTGCGTGGAGACCTCTCAGCAACCTTTCGGCATCTGAAAGGGCCTACAAGGAAACTGGAGAGGGACTCTTCATCAGGAACTGTAGTGATAGGACAAGGAGTAATGGGTTCAAACTGAAAGAAGGGAAATTTAGGTTAGATATATGGGATAAATTCTTTATTGTGAGGATGGGGAGGCACTGGAACAGGTTTCCCAGAGAAGTTGTGGATGCCTCATCCTGGACAGCGTTCATGTCCACATTGGATGGGGCACTGAGCAAACTGGTCTAGTGGAAGGTCTCCCTGCCTGTGGCAGTGGGGTGGGAACTAGATGAACTTTAAGGTCCCTTCCAACCCAAACGATTCTATGATTCTGTGATCGCCTAAAATTCTCCACACTTTTCAGAAACACTTAAGAGAAAGCTGGATGTTGCTGGCAAGCACCTATTCCTTATTTCCTTTCTATGTATTAAAGCTGAGGTTTATTCTGACTTGCTCAGACTCTCCCAGGTTGGTGCAAGCTGATAGTATTAGTAGTCCTTTCCCCATCCGAATTTTTTTTTCCATACCTCAATTTTATGATGCCATCCATAAAAACAATGGTAGATGATAATCATCTGCTAAATGTGGGTAGCGGTTTCTGACTGTATAGGGAAGCAACTCTGAGGGGATTTAATTGCCTTGGGACTTATAAAAAATTCAGGCACCATTCTTCTGGTTGAGGATATAGTGTGGGAGATGACTGTACATAACAAAGGAGCTGAAAATATTTGGCAGTGGCTTTAAAAGCACCTTTTGTGTCTACTACTGAACTCGTCAGTGGGTACATCTATAAAGGCTACAAGCTGTTCACATTGTTGGTTTTGTTTTATACATCTGATGTGCAGCCTGAGCTCTTTAATATAAATGAAGACAAACCAATGCAACCTTCCACTGTTTATAGTAGAAAACAGATATTTTTTTTTTTCTGTTGCTAAACATGGAGGTTTAGACAAGCACTTGGCAACCTGGAAGCTACGTCTGATTCCTTTAGTTTTACCAAACTGGAACTCGGCTCCTGCAGGAAATGGGAGGGTTTTGAGCACATCATCTTTGGCTCTGACTTTCGATTTACACCGTTGTTAGTGGGCAGGTTGAGACTTCTTTCTTATCAAAGGCTGCTCAGAGTCAGAATTTGGACCTTAATGCCAAGGTCTCACATTCTCCATAATGATACTAACTGCAGAAAAAATGTTGTAGTCCTCTTTCCAGTGCAGAGAATTACCAACTTTTCTCTGTCACAGGAGTACATCACTGGTAAAGCCAGGAAATTATTTCATTGTTTTTTCCTTCAAGTTAGTTCTTTGCACACAGAAAAAAAAAAAAAAAAAAAGAAAAGAAAGGAGAAATAAATGGGTTTCCATGTGATTACTAGCTAAATGTTTCCAAAGCCCAGTTAAAAAGTTTCAGTTCTTATCTCTTGGGATGTTTTTCGCTAGAGTCATATTTCCTGACTTTTTGTCTAATTCCTGCTTGACACATGCTGTATTGCTGTTTTTCAGCAATATTTTTAGGTCCGAAGATACTTCTGCTCCAAATGCCACGTTTTTGTGGACCATTCTCTGCTCTGCTACCAAATTTCAGTTCCACTCAAGTTAGTCTGAAGGCAGGGTTTGGGTGAAGCTTTAGCTAAAGAAGCTTCTAATTAGAACTAAGCATGCTGCTTTGTGTCTCAACCTCCATACAAAATACAGCAGAAGAGTCAAGGTCAAGGTGGTAGAGGAGTCATGCTGGAAAAGCACATGTGTTGTATGAATCATCCCGTTGGCTATGCTATATTTATCTCTGTCACACTTTGATATCATCCCTTTTCATCATGTGGAAAACGTGTCCCGTCCTGTTCACTTAGAAGTGAAATCCAGTGTCTGAAAGCAGAGCACACACAACATCTCTTAGCTACTACAGCTTGGTGCCTCACTGAAGCAGAACTGAGCCCTCTCTATCAAGCAGCTTGCAGAAATAGCAAACAAATGAGCTAATATGTACCTTTTGGCAATTTTATTTTATTGTTATGAATCAGTACATCTGTTAATGACCTGATGATTTTTTCTTTCCTCTTGGTGAGGCACTAGGAGGCTGTGTCTCCAATTTATTTTTGTCTGAAGAAGGATCCACGTGGTTCTGGGACTAATAGTTATGCAGAGAGTTAGGGGCTGCAAACTTCAGAAAGGTCTCATTTCGTTTGGGAGTTAGTTATTAGAATTTAAGCACCACTTGATGACCTTCAAAAAAGTCTTATATTTTATTGGGCAGTAATATATAGTGTGTATATGTAAAATATGTCAGAGAAAAGCCCTTTGGGGATTCACAGCTGCTTCAGTTCTTCTCGTAGGAGAAGTTAGTGATATGGTGGAACTGGAGGTTTTTCCAATGGATTAAGACACTCCCTGTCTGGTTTGGGTGGTGAGGGTTGTATGAAATCACAACTAATTACTGGCTAGGCTGGCTAAATGCCCTGAAGATTCTAGTCTCACCCTGAATTAGGCTGTTTTGGTTAATACGAGATCTGGATTGAAACCAGTGTCCTTGGGTTTTTTATAGTGACAATATTTGTTTCAAGATGTTTTGCAGATGCAAACCAGCCTTTTCTCACTTTCCCTGTGGAGTATTACCTTGAAATCAGACTGCTACAAATGTTTGGTGGATGGCAGTGTTAACACTGTTCACTACCACTTGCATTTTGACTGAATAAACTTCACTACAATAGCTGAAAAGAATCATGATTTTTGGTGCAAAACAGGACATCTTTCAGTGCTTGTGGGCTGAAAAGTAGTTTGTTCAAGTCTGTGGCCTTACATACACAGTATGAAAACCTAGGAAATGCTACAGAAGGTGCCTGTCAGCTCCTCAGTAATTTTTGTTTCTTAAACTGTGTTAACCTTGAAAAGAACCTGAAAGTTCAGGAGTCTTTATGCATCAGAATGCTTTATTGTTGCAGAGCATGACTGTGGTTGGGTTGCACCTCACCTGCACCTCACCTCTCTTTTACAGAAACCCTGCTTTGGTCAGTCCTGCACTTCCTGCTCTCATACTGTGGCACGTGTATTTACTTTATTCTTCTCTTCTCCCAGTTCATTGGTCTGAATGGAATTGAATCACTGGTTGAACAGCTGCACTGTGTTTAATGTCACTTTTCAGACATGTGGACTCCTTACTCTTTCCACTTTGATGCAGATATCTTTTGGCGCCTCGGAAGGTGGGACTAGCACAGGTCATGTAGGCCAGGAGGCTCTCTTCACTGTCTTTCTCTGTTTTTGCAACCATTTTTGGCTTTCTTTTACTGTTTACTTACTGAACCACTCAGTCTTATGCTAGTTTGAATGTCTCCATTGTCCAGACGTGCTGCCAGCAGCAGCAAGTCTGTGGCTCTCTGTGTGGTGCTTCAGGTCCTTGCTAAGGAATCTAGCTAATAACTTATTAGCTTCTCATCTTCTGTGGGCTCACTATGAAAAGTGCTTTATTGTGAATCGTGGAGCACACAGATGGCAGCACACTATTTATCTCCAGGCTGTCACATCACTAGTTGTTCTCAAAATGGAGTGCCTTCACAGACTGGTGTCTGCTGAGGTCTGGGGCTTTAAAAGAGCCTTTTGCCGAATAGGATTTGATACAATGGAGAGAAAAGGAACAGCATCTGCACTTACAATGATGGCTCAGGGGCATTAATGCTTTTCTCATGCACATGCACATGCTCTGTCAACACAGAGCACAGCAGCCTGTGGATATTGTCTTCTCAGTTTGACCTCCTTTGGACCGCAGTTGTGGGGAGGATGGGAGGCGATGTGCAGTACTTTTTTGCAGTTTATCTGTCCACTCCCTGAATGCCCATTAGCACCCACAGCCCAGGAACTGCTGTAGTAGAGTTAAAAACAGCACATATTTGGGGTTAAAACCGGGCGTGAACTTAACTCACTGCAGAGGCTATAAAACCTGCGTTCCTTCAACTGACAAGAACTGCTACTCCCAGAAGGCAGGGGAGAGGGAAGGAGAAGGAAGGAGTTTTTAACTCAACACTCAAGTAATCAGAGGGATTTTATCTCTTGGCCTTTTCACATACTGCATCACTAAAAGAGATCTTGGGTGGTCATAAGTCCCATTGCTGCCCACCCACTACTCTGGATGACTGAACAGCCTGTAGCACTGACTGATCTTTTCCTTGGTAAGACATTTTTGTTCCACAGGCACTGAGATGCAGACCAATGAGTAATTGCTTTATTTTTCCTTAAGCTGGAAAACATAGGGCTGGATTTTTCACATTTTCACAGAATTTGGGGAGAAGATTTAGCAGATCTCTGAGTCTGCTCTTGGCTTTTATATCATTGGTGAACGTGGACAACATTGGTAAGCAACCTATAGACAGGCATATTTTTCCAAATGTCTGTAGAGCCACTCAGAGAGTAGGTGGAGCAGATGTGCTGAAGCGTCAGGCTTAGCCTGGGTCACACTTGTCACAGTGTAATTGGAAAAACCCAGCAGTGATTTACCAGGGTGGAGTTGGGAAATGGGAGTTTTTGATTGCAATTACAAGGCTGTCATGTTGCATAAGGAGGCTCTCCTCTCACATAACCTCTGTGGGGCTTCACTTCAGTCTTTCTCCCTCTGCACTGGCTGGGGGTGTGTCAGCCTGTGACATGCTTCCCCATCAGACGGGTGCTCTTAGGTAGTAGCTATTTCCGTGATTTGCCCAGAGTTGTTGGTGAACATTATGCCAAAAGCTTTATAGAAAGTCTGAGTTCCCACAACCTGTCAGGATTCTTGTGCGCTCCTTCTAACTCTTAACCCTGGTGCCTTACCTGTCATTCAATGAATAAACAACAAGTTGTAAAAGAAGTACCTGGCAATTGTGATAGGCCCTTTCCTGAGAAATGTGCACAGGCTTGAAAACAGTACAATCTTTACTACTGTGTGCAAGCAACCCACGGTGTGACACTGTGTTTCCTTCCTCTCGCAGTACTATCTCTGGAGAGCGGAAAGCCTCTTACATTGTACCTTCTGTGAATTATCCTTTATCTCTCCTGTGTGTCTCCTCAGGGAAAGATGCCACAGACACCTCCCTTTGCAGCTATGTTTGACAGCAGTGGCTACAACAGGAACCTGTATCAGTCAAAAGAGGACAACTGTGGAGGGCTCTGTTATCATGACAACAATCTCCTGTCTGGGTCTCTGGAAGCTCTGATCCAGCACTTAGTACCCAATGTCGATTACTACCCTGATGTAAGTCTATACACCCAGCTAACTATATGGCTTGGCCTGATGCGTCTCCTAAAGGGGAACTGTCACATGTGCAGGAAAAGCAGAATGTGTCACATCAAATTGCTAAGGAAGGGGTTCAAGTGACTGATCAGCAACAACAGGATAAACGTGTGCTTTATGTGAGTGTAGCATGCAATAACTCACCTCACCTAGCAAGTCTAATTCTTTATTACTCCTGTTATAAGGTGCACAACTCTGGTGAACCACTTATAATTTTTATTATTATAATTTATTGTATTTATATGTGTATATAAAAATTATACTATTTAGTATTATAATAATTTATATAATATAAGCCTAGACTGGCTTACTGTTTAATGGATTTTATGTACCATTGACCCTTAAAAATCTGTCAGGTAAGGTGAGGAGGAAGGCATGACCACCAGCATGACAGGATGAAAGTATTTATTCCAAAACCAAACAGTTTTTAATGCATATTTCCCATTGCTCATCTCAAATCCACATGTATCTTGAAATGGAGATGTTGAACTAGTACCACACTGTTTGGAATCAGCAGAGGCTGGATGTGAGAGTAGGATGTTTGTCATATGAGAATTTTTGGCCTGTCTAGACACATCTGTGCATTGAGATGTTTTATATAATTATTAGAAATGAAGATAAAAAACAATGATATCAAAAGGTGACAGGGAGGCAGTTAGTTATGTCCGAGGGATGATGAAACCGCACCTTTGCTTGTTGAAAGGCTCCTTCTGAAGACATAAGCCTGCTTATATTCAGCCTCTATCATAGATCTATTTATGTTTCCAAGACAGTGTCTTTTTTAACTTGGGTCAGAATAAACAGCAGTACAGGACTGTGCTTAAGCTAGTGCTTGTGCACTAATACTTAATGTAAACTTTAAACATGTAGCAATTTAGACACTGATTGGTCAAATATCATTTATTCCAAGTTCCTAGGTTCGGAACATTGTAGAATCTTTCTTGTGGGTGCCATAGATATTTAACTATGGCACCTGGAGATATTTAACTGGCAATCTGGAGAGTGGAATGGATATTTTGAATATCCGTCTCACAATGAGTTAGATGTATGACATATGGAAACTGAAGAAAAATAAAAAGAGCCTTTTCTTGTAACTTCAGAAAGAGTTACTAATTTTTATTATTTAAAATTAAGCTATGTGGTTCTCTCCACTTTCACCAAAGAGACAAGCAATGCCATGAGAAATGAGCAGTATTTGGGGATTCTTAAAGGAAGTACAAGCTCATGGTGTGCAGTTTACTGAGGTTAGACAGGCAAACACAGCATAGTAAAGATGGTGTGTATGTCAAAATTGAGTCAACTGAACAATCTTGTCAACTGGCACCTATTTTTGTTCTTTTTTGAAGAGTATTTACTTTCACTTGCAGTGTGGAAGCAGACAAGATTTCTCTGTTAGGATGTTCTAAGTACCTTGGACTTGCAGCATGAATGTTATTCCATCATCAGGCTAGAAAGAGTTATGTAACCTGGTAATGGCTTTCACAAAGGTTTACTGTAGAGCAAGAGAAGATGAGTTGAAATTTTATTCTGAGTAACTTCACCTAATGAGCTTGCAATAAGGCTGTGTGCAATAGGAGAGCTAACCTACCTCTGCCCTGCCTTGTTTTGGTTAAATCTTGCGTAACTTGGCTCAAGCACGAGTTTATAACACTGATTCTGGAGCAGTGCTAAGTGCTTACTTCTGTAGTAATTGCTTTTGGCACAGCCACATGCAGAACTTTCTTCTGCAGGTAGTAAAGTACTGGGAAAAGATCTGTTAGGAACACATTTTGGGAAAGTATCAAAATGCTGGTAATTTATCCCTTTCTCTGTCTTCCTCTTGTTTGCAGAGGACGTACATCTTCACCTTCCTTCTCAGTTCACGTCTGTTCATGCATCCATATGAGCTCATGGCCAAAGTCTGCCACCTGTGCATTGAGCAGCAGAGACTAAGTGAGCCTGGCCTGGACAAGGTAAGATCTCAGGGACTTCTGTCAGTGCCAGTCAAATGTCTCTACCCTGCCCAAAGCAAAATGTTCTTACTCAAGAGAGTCCTTGGCAGGATTAAACAGATTGAAAATATGACACAAGCAACTAGAATTTGTCCCTTTATTCACTGACATTCACGTGAAATTTCCACGCTCCTCAGCCTGAACTCCATGAAGACTGTTGCTTCTGCTGCACTGTTTGTTTTACCAATACATGAGCTAGAAACAAAAGTGCTTCCAGTTTATGAAGTATCCTGTACTGGCCCTGCAGTGGTTGCTTTTCTGTCAGGGTTCTGAATGTCTTGACATATAAATCCAAAATGTTGGAAAGATGAGTTAAGCACATCAATGGGAATTACACTGACATGTCTTGCATGCTTAAGCTATGCTTCTTGCTACACTTTTTGCAGAGTGGCTTAGATTGCTGGCCCCTTTGCAGGGGAATGCATGGGGTTTTGTGTGTCACCTCCACCCCAGCAGAACATTACACAAATGAAAAGAAGATACTTAAATAATTCATAGAATCATAGAATCATTAAGTTTGGAAAAGACCTCCAAGATCAGCAAGTCCAACCTTTGACTGAACACCACCTTGTCTGCTAAACCAGAGCACTAAGTGCTGCATCCAGTCATGTCTTGAACACGTCCAGGCATGGTGGAGTCACCATTTCCCTTGGTAGCCCCTTGCAATGCTTAGCCACCCTGTGAAGAAATTCTTCCTGATGTCCAACCTGAACCTCCCCTGGCACATCTTGAGGCCGTTTGCTCTCATCCTGTCACTCATTGCCTGGGAGAAGAGGCCAGCCTCCACATTGCTACAACCTCCTCTCAGGTAGTTGTAGAGAATGATAAGGTCTCACTTGAGCCTCCTTTTCTCCAAACTAAACAGCCCCAGCTCCCTCAGTTGCTCTTCATAGGACATATCCTCTAGACCCTTCACCAGCTCCATTGCCTTTCTCTGGACTTGCTCCAGCACCTCAATGTCTTTCTTGTAATGAGGTCCCAGAACTGGACACAGCACTCGAGGCGTGGCCTCACCAGTGCTGAGGAGAGGGGGATGATCACTGCCCTGGTCCTGCTGGCCAAACTGGTTTTGTTACAGGCCAGGATGCCCTTGGCCTTCTTGACCACCTGGGCACACGCTGGCTTGTGTTCAGCTGCTGTCGACCAGCACCCCCAGGTCCTTTTCTGCTGGGCTGCGAGTGCACTCAATCCCCTCATGCAGATTATCAATAAAGATACTAAACAGGACTGGGCACAGAACTGAGCCCTGGAGAACACCACTGGTGACCAGACACCAACCGGATGCGGCACATTCACCACCACTCTCTGAGCCCAGCCATCCAGCTAGTTTTTAACCCAGCAAAAAGTGCATCTGTTTAAGCCATGGGCTGCCAGCTTTTCCAGGAGAATACCGTGGGACAGTATAAAAGGCTTACTGAAGTCCAGATCAGCTACATCCACAGCCTTCCCCTCATCCACCAAGTGAGTCACCTGGTTGTAAAAGAAAGTCAGGTTGGTCAGACGGGACTTGCTTTTCCTAAACCCATGCTGGCTGGGCCTGTTTCCCAGGTTGTCTTGTATATGCCATGTGATCACACTCAGGATAATCTGTTCCATAACCTTCCCCAGCTCCAAGGCCAAGCTGACAAGCCTGTAGTTCCTCAGATCCTCCTTCTGACCCTTCTTGCAGATGGCAATCACCCTGGCCAGCCTCCAGTCGTCTGGGACCTCCCTGGTGAATCAGGACTGATAATAAATGATGGAGAGTGGCTTGGTGAGCTCTTCCACCAGCTCCCTCAGTACCCTTGGATGAATCCCATCCAGTCCCATAGATTTGTGAGCATCTAAGTGGCACAGCAGGTCACTCCTTCCTCCTGGATTGCAGGGGGTCTATTCTGCTCCCTCTCTCTCTCTACCACCTCAGGAGGTGGCTGTGGCTGCCCTGGGGATAACCAGTATTTCTGTTGAAGACCGAGGCAAAGAAGGCATCAAGTACCTCAACCTTTTCCTCATCCTTGGTGACAATGTTCCCTTCTGCATCCAATAAAGGATGGAGATTTTCCTTGGCCCTCCTTTTGTTGTTAATGTATTCATAAAAACACTTTTTATTATCTTTCACAGCAATGGCCAGATTGAGTTCTAGCTGAGCTTTCACCTTTCTAATTTTTTTTCTACATGACTTGACGACATCCTTGTACTCTTCCTGAGTTACCTGCACTTTCTTCCAAACATCATACACCCTTTTTTTTCCCCCTGAGTTCCAGCAAAAGCTCCCTGTTTAGCCAGGTTGGTCTTCTTCCTCGCCAGCTCATCTTTCAGCACATAGGGACTGCTCTTGTGCCTTCAAGATTTCCTTTTTAAAGTATGTCCCGCCTTCCCGGACCCCTTTGTTTTTAAGGACTGTTTCCCAGGCACTCTCTGAAGCAGTGTCCTGGACAAGCCAAAGTCCATCCTCTCAAGTCCAAGGTACAGGTTTTGTTACTCCTTACTTCACCGAGAATCAAAAATCATTTTGTGGTCACTATGCCTAAGACAGCCCCCGACCACCACATCTCCCACCAGCCCTTCCCTGTTCGTAAACGGCTTCCTCAGTGTATGGTGCCCTGTGTGCATAAGTCTTGGCAGAACTGGAAGGGATCACTTTCATTGTTGACAGTTAGTCATAAGTTATTGAAAGACTAATAAATGTCTTGCACTGAGACACTCCTGATAATGAAGGGAGTCATCCTAAGGTTTCCACCTACGTGAGGCCTAATTTCCAGGTCAGTTAATCCAATGAGACTCTCTTCATTGGCTTCCATGGCTATTGACTCTGGCCTGTGATCCAATGCTGAATTAAATTAAGCCTAAAAATTTAACTGACGTTCATAACCTTATGCTCCACGGTATCCTACAGAACGGAATTCTATTTCCTTTGAGTTAACTATTTGCTGTACTGCTGTTACATGTAACATTCCTCACTACTGTTTTCAAATAGAACTGGACGCAAAAAATTGCACCAAAAATCCTACAGTTATTGACTGAATGGACGGAGACTTTTCCTTACGATTTCCGAGACGAAAGAATGATGAGGAACTTAAAGGAGTTGGCACAAAGAATAGCCAGTGGGGATGAGGTAAGTTATCTGTACACAGAGCTATTGGATAAAAAGGCATTCCTTTTACTGCTTTGATATTGCAGGTTTGTTGCTGTTAGTAGCATGGTATGGCCCTGGGTGGTTAAGCTAACTTACTGTGAAGGTGCTGGTAGGCAAAAAGTTCTATCTGGCACCTAGGCCTAGGAAGAAACCACACAGCATAAACAGATCTCTTTCAAAGCATGGGCAAGGTTCTCCTCGTCCCGAAGCCCATAACATAATTCCATATTTTGCAGACCGGCACAATTTGGTGGATGTTAGCATTTGTCATTTTAGTGATTCTGCCTGGAAGAAGCCAGCTAAAAAGCCTGGAAGCCTTGCTTATCTGAGAAATCCTTATCCATGGTGATAATTTCTTCTATTTAGTTGGAATTAGTTTTGTTGGAATTGGGCCTTTGACCTGTAGGTCAATGGAAAAGTTAATAACAGGTTGGGGAAAAGTTTCTAAAAGAAGACTAGACCAGGAAGAATTGTCTTGAGCTTACAACATCAGCTATGGACTCAGAGGAGAGCTGTCACATCCCTTCCCCTAGGTGAAGCACACGAGGAAATCACTTGACCTTTTTCTAAGTCCCACTTTTCAGATGAAAGTTCCATGGAGGTATTATGAAATATTTTGATGTTTAACCGATGATTGTCTTTTGACTACTGAAACAAACTCAGCCAAAAGCCAAGGCTTATATTTACTTAGTGGAAAGGCAATTAGCAAGGTTTCAATAAAGCAGATCCTGTGTAGCTGGCATAATAGTAAGATTACAAAGGACCCTGGAGTGGCATTTGGAAGAACTATAAACACAAAGAGCGATTGCTAAATGGCATCGTGTCTCCAGTGTCCCTCAGGGGCTGGTGTTCCTTATGTAAACTTTTGAATAAAGATATGGATGAGGCAGCAAACAGCACATTTACAAGCATGTAGGTAAGAGCTGGGAGGAGCTGAGTGCTGCCAAAGGCCTAGGAAGATCTTGAGAGGCTGTAAACAAGGATGGAAGAGAACAAACCTAAAGGGAATTTGAAAGCTGAAATACATTTTGATGTTGTGAAAGTGGGGAGGGATGAAAGAGGATGAGACAAGAGAGTGAGATGCAGTATGAAATACAAATGAAGAAGAGACTGAATTTGATGGGCAAGCTGAGAGTTGCTGCAAGATAGCTAGAGGGAGCTTTGGACAGTGAAGAGGCAATAAGTTTACCTTCACTGTGGGGGTGCCAGGAGGCCTCTTTCCCTGTACAGTGCTCCTGTACTGTTGCTTTTTTTATAGGTACTCTTAATAGGAAGGTAGGAAACTGAAGTTCACTTCAAGAAAAGTAGTAAGATTGAGGACTCACACCCACTTGAAAAATACCCATTGGCACGAGAAGAAAGAACTGTTTAGCCTGGAGGAAGTTGAGTTGGTGGATGCAAGAGTGAAATGAGATGAGTGAAGGGCTGCCTACAGTGAAGTTTCTGGCTATACAGACAGTTTAAACAGTGAAATCATATACTGAGGGGAAAGACAGCTGTACAAAACTGCTGCAAAATGAGCGCTAGGGAGCAATCTTACTCTGACAGAGAGCTATGAATCTTTTCTAGTCTAGCTTTGAGGGGGTTTTGACTTTGAAGTTTCCTTCAGAAAGACAAAGGGAAAGCAAACGCTGCAGTAAATTGATTTGTTTTATTGTGAACTGCTTGGAACAGTAAATGGCAATTTCCTTGACCTTGCTTTTCTACAGATTGCTTGGATTTGTGTGAGTCATAACCTTAAAGGATCCAAAGGAATCAATGTTTCCTATTCCTGTTCTCTATTGCTCTTCTACTTGTAGCTTCTTATTCCACTTCCTGAATTAGTGAACTCTGGTACTATTAAGAGCTGTCAGTAAGAGTCCACCTAAAATGGCTCACTGTGCTAACATATTGCTCCTTCAAAAAAACATTTTTGGAAAAAGCTTGGGAGGGAAATAGCAAGTTCATCAGAATAAAGGAAACATTGCTGCCTTGGGCTGATCACACCGTAGTGTGCTGCCAATAGATTTTGGATGATCCTTTTTGCAGTCACTGAGATGTTGCTTTAGTGGCTTTAGGATGGTATGTGGAATGTGGGAGAGTAACCACCTTGGTTACACGGATCTGTCTGCTTAAGAGTTGAGTCCTGCCTCTCCTTTGTCACTCCTGTTAACTTAAACTGCTACATGAAAAGGCCTGCAAAGGAGAGATAACAGAGAGATGGTTTTATCTTCTCCTTTTTCTCAGATTCACTGCAAGTTTTAACTCTGACTTTGGTGAAACTGGTCTTGATTTGCTCCAGAGAGAAGCAGGCCCTTTATTAATCACTTATTTTTTCCTGTGGTCTTAAGCAGGAGAAGATGGAGCATTTTCATGTCTTGTGTTTTTTTCCTCCACTGGTTGGTGACACTTTTCAGGAAGTGGATCATGCACATCTTTTCTGCTGTTCCTTGAGCTAACTGATTCAGTATTGAATCTGTGAGACAATCACTGTTTAAATCCTCATCTGGATTCCTTTTGGTCTGATGAAATGCTAATATTACAAATTCACATAGTAGAGCTTATCTTAAGTTGACAACAGGCATCAGCATCCATCTGTTTTGGTGTCATGCAGACTTTAATACTGTATTCTCACATTGTGAAAATGTCTCCTGATTGTTCAATGTCATAACAGATGTATCGGAAGAATGTACAGCAGCTCCTCCAGAACCTGATCCGGAAGCTTGCTGCTGTCAGCCAGTATGAGGAAGTGCTTGCAAAAATTGATGCCACATCCACAGATCGCCTCACGGTTCTGAAGACCAAGCCCCAGTCCATCCAGAGGGACATAATCACAGTCTGCAATGATCCCTACGTGTTAGCTCAGCAGCTGACACACATAGAGCTTGTGAGTTGTTATGCTTCTAAGTATGATTTCATCCTTCCCCTCTGTTTGAAGTGCAGGTTAACGTGGGATATGACTTGGCTGCTTCTGTGCTTTGTTTAGGAGAGACTCAATTATATTGGACCAGAAGAATTTATCCAGGCGTTTGTGCAGAAGGATCCTTTGAATAATGACAAGGTAATTGGAACAGATCTGGAGCAACTCTGAAATGCAGCATTTAACATCATGGAGCTCACTCAGGTGCACCATGAGCTGGAAGTGAGGTCCAGAAATAAATGAGGACCAGTAGAATCAAACTTTATAATGAAAAGGCTTTAGTATTCCTCTTAAACATTATGTTAACGCTTTTTTCTTTCTGGAGCTCCAGAACTCAGCCAACAAATTGATTTTTTGAAAGAAAACCCACAAAACCACATTTGCCGCAGTCTACAGCTGGAAGAGGCTGAGTTTGGCTTTGGCATTACTCAGTTTCAACATCTGTTCTTCCTTTTAGTAAACTGAACTCTTTGCAGCAAATTGGCAAGTGGGGCACTTTGCAGGTAGGGCATACATCACAAAAAGGGGACAGTGAGCTCTAGATCTATGTGAGATGAAGGGCAAAGATGCAGTGGTTTTAACTGGCCGTGATAGAGTTGTCATCTCCTTGAGTGCTATTTGCAAGATGACTTTTTTTTTTATGTTTTTCAAGTTGACATATGCTCTGTAAGTGAACTGTGCCAAAGTCAGTCTGTTAAAACTTGAATTAACTGTCCTCCTTAAAACTGACAAACAGAATAGAGTGCCACAAGTTTACAATTTGATGTTCAGTCAGATGGTCTCTGACAATGATTTTGTAGGTGGAGATCATTAAAGCTGCTGTCTACCCCTTTTTAGGCAACCCTGAGTTGTGGTATGGGAATCATTCCAAGATGCTACAGAATAGCACTGGTCAGGAAAGGGAAAATCCAATCAAAATGGTAGAGCTAATCTCCAAAAGTTAGGATGCAGTGTGTCAGCTTGTCATCAACAGCTGAACATAATGTGCCCATGGATTGGCCTGACCTCTGCTTTCTTTCTGCACTTGCAGAGAGCATAATGTTATGTTTCTGTATATTCCTGTGTGGAACAGGAGTAAGGACTGAAACACTGTTCATATTCAAGAAAGCTTTAAGCAGATACTTGGCTTTGATTGTTTGCATAAGTCTATTCTAAGTCCTTAAAGCATCCTGGTAGGACTTAAAGCACGTGATGGATTCCACGTGCCTGCTCAAGGGCTTTACTGGGCCGACAGCTCAGAAAGAAGTTATACATGCTCACATACTATCACTGCTGCTTTCCCTCCAAGGTTTTTGTCACTTTGGGTAAATGAGTTATTCCTGGTTGTTTGACAATGTTTGGGAGTGGCAAGGCAGAAAGCCAAAAGGTCTCTCAGGGAAAAGACAAAAACTGCACTAAAAGCTGCTATTTTTCTTCTGTCTGTAGAGCTGCTATGGAGATCAAAAGAAGACTCGGAATCTCGAAGCCTATGTGGAATGGTTTAACAGGCTCAGTTACTTGGTTGCAACAGAAATCTGTATGGTGAGCAAGGACTTGTGCTGAAAGATTTTTTTTTTTAGTCTATTTATCTAAAACTGTGAAGCCTTTTCAGGATTGGTACCTTTTGGACTTTTCATTCTCTCAGCTCTGTACTTTTTCACATTTGGATGAAGTCAGCACACGTCTGAAGAGGAAATAAGTTCAGTGTTTTCAGCACTGTACTGGTGTCTCAGCCTTGTTCCTGTGGCACAGTGGCGATGCTATGCTGGGTTAGCCCTTCTTGGTACAGGAGTGCATCTGGCCTGCAGTTCTCTCCTGTGACAGCCCCTTGTGAATGGACCCTCTTCCCTGTTCTTCTGTTCTTCATATCCTTCTTCTTAGCAGAGCCCCTTTGCCTCTTGTCCTTGCTCTCTACCTGGCTGGCATCTGGATTGTCTTTGCTGTCCAGAATGCTTTTGAACACAATAGTGTGAGTTCCTCTACATGTAAAGAATAGTGTGAGGCTGTGGCACATGTGGAAAAGACTTTTAACAGGGGTGTTGTTTCTTTTGGGGATGCGTCAGAGTGCTCTGTTTCCTGCTGAGCATAACACTGTAATGGCATCTCTTGCAGCATGTGAAGAAGAAGCACAGAGCAAGAGTGATAGAATATTTCATCGATGTGGCACGGGAATGTTTTAACATTGGCAACTTTAACTCCTTAATGGCTATTATTTGTAAGTATGTGTACTGAGATATTGTGTCCCTGTTTGAATCTGGATAAAGGAAGCACAGTGCTTTACACAAAAGTCTGCTGCTTGGCTTGCTCAGCAGCGTGAAGTTGGGAGGGAAAGTGGTGGAGAATTGCTCAACACTGTTGTAATACCATGTAGTATAAATTACTCAAAACCAAAGTTTTCATTGCAACTGTTGAGAGATCTAAATCCCCACTTTTTAAAATCAGCTTCAGGGCTAAATTGAAATGGTAACTTTTCCTGTAATATGGAAAATTGATTTCCTCCATAATTTCTATCGTACAATAAATATCCTAGTGGTTTAAAAATTTCACAGCTGTTTACATCTAATAGGAAAATATCGGGAATATTTGTTTTAATTTGAAATGCAAAAACTTCATAGTTATGTGTCATTTTCAATGAAGTACGTAAGAGATGGTGTTGTGAACACTCATTTGAGCTTTCCTACTGTATATTCATGTTTTATCAAATCCCTATTAAATAATATCATAGCATTTTTTCAGATCTTTCATTCTGTAAAAGGTGTAGATTTTGTTTCCAAGCTTGTTTTGGAATCTAAAGAAAACAATGAGTTCAATTTCTTGAGTAGCTCTGTTAAATATTTGTTATTGTTAATAGGTCCTTTGCTTTAGAAATACCTGCTAGTCCTAGCTACTTCCAAGATTTTTTTCCAATAATACTTCAACAGTCTTTTTCTCTTACATCAAGCTGGCATGAATATGAGTCCTGTGTCTCGATTAAAGAAAACCTGGGCTAAAGTGAAGACTGCCAAATTTGACATTCTTGAGGTAACTTTGGCTAATATTTGGACAGGGGACTGTTAATAGCATTTTACTTTTAACTGCTCTAAAATACAAGTTTGGCTTCATTATGACATGTTTAATTTTGTATATTTGTGCTGTTAATGGAAGTTCTAGAAGACATAATAAGAATTGTCCAGATGACTTCTGCTCTTTTGATTTGGAAGAAAGAAAATGAAGTTTGTTTGTTTAGGTTTTTTAATTTCCAAACCCACCTCCTAAGAATTATGAAAAAAAAAATAGATAAGCCCTTTAAAGGGAGATATATTTGAGAGGGCTTGTGTAGACTGACCTTATGCAGTTCTGCCTTTGAAAATCAAGTTGAGCTGTAAGGCAGCTGCCTTGCACTTACAAAGGGATTTGTCTTGAATTAATCGATTGACACTTACCTTCAGATGGTAGAGAACTCGGTCAAAGATCATGTAGGTGCAGCACTGTACGTGTTTGTGATTTACCCAAGAGATTATTTGCCAGCTACCTAATTATCCTGCTGTAAATGACAATCAGTTAATTCAGGTTATTTATTAGTAAGGTAATGTAATGTTTTGTACTTGACGCAAGCATGAAATATTTATTAATATCATCAGGAGATCGGACTTGTGTTCTGGCAACAGATTAAAACTGGGTCACTGTAGCCACCTCACGCTCCCTTCCCCCACCCTTGGGTGGAAAATAACCTTCCTTGCTTTAAGGGTGGCTGCACAGCTCAAGGTTACAGCCCTATTTCCTTTGACCTGATTATGCAGGCTGGACTTTGCTGGTTAGGGTCATGCTTTGTGAGCCATGCAGTCATCCCAGTCATCAAGGTGAGCAGTGGAGCGGTGAGGTGGGGGCACTACCAACTTTAGGTGTCTGATCTTGTTTTGCCATTGCAAATGGATCAGCTCTGAGAAACCTGCACATTAGGAAGAACAGAATATTAGTGCTAACCCATTGTTTTCTTTATTTCATGGTTTTGACTTTTGAATTAGAATTGGGCTACCTTCTTTTTTGAGAGAGAGAGAAAGGAGGTCCATGAAGCTGCCTTTTCTTTCCTGCCCCTGACTTGTACTGGATCCCTTGTTGTGCTGAGTGAATATTTTTTAAAATAAAATTCTCTTCTGACCAAATGAACAGATAAAGAGATACCATAGTCCTCCAAAAAGCTGTACTGGGGGTGCTGTTCAGAAGACCTTTCCCTTTCTTAAAATAGTTGCTCAACTGAAAAAGGATTGTCTTGGTGATACCACTATCTCATTATTTAAATTCCTTCATGCCTTGTAGCATCAGATGGACCCTTCCAGCAATTTTTATAATTACCGAACTGCTCTGCGTGGAGCCACTCAGAGGTCCCTGACAGCTCATAGCAACAGAGAGAAGGTATGTTTACAAAGGACTTGGCAGGAGGCAAAATGAAATGTGCTTGTTATGTTTTGTGGTAAACTTTTATCCTGGAAGTCTGACTCTAAACGACTCTGCCTCTGGTGGGGTTGTAAAAAGCCTCTTAGGGCTGCCAGTCCAGTTCAGTGCTGACAGAGCTGCAGACATTAAATGGTTGCTTTGATTGTTTAAATAAAGTAAGTATAGTACCTCAGCTCTTTTTTTTTTTTTTTTTTTTTTTTTTTTTGACAGAGAACTGTATCTCACAAACCAGTAAAACAGATGGAAAGGCTAAGGACTGAAATGAGGTTGCTAGCAATTTGTTTTTATATAGCTGCTACTTGTGCTAAATTTTAAGTGATTTATGGCTTAGGGTGGAAAATACTTTAAAACTTGCTCAGAAAAGGTTTTCTGAAACTCAAATCTAGACAGAGCTGTGGAATCCCCTTCCTGTGTTATAGTCTTCAGATGAACTTTGGAGTTTTTTAGTGGGAATGGTGACATTAATCAGGTGTTTGTGCAATGCACTGGGTTAAAATCCACCTTCCAGATTCAAGGGTGACTGTGAACTATATGTTAATAGAGGTGGTACTTTTTTTTTAGTCTTAAAATGAATTAGCTTTTGAGAAATAAACTCTATTTTGTCATACATTAATGCAGAATCTCAGCTGTAGTTCTTGTGGAAAGGAACCAAATAGCTTCCTAGCTGCTCTCCACTTAGAAGCAGTTGCTCATCAACTGCTTATCATATTAGGACTGTGTTTAATAAATCTGATCTTATTGCTCATAGAGTGAACTACCAGGGAGATGAAGCAAATCCATGTGCTCTCAGCTGGTCTATAGTGTTGTTATACAGGGAATTTTTTTCTGAGTCCTAAGGATCTGTTCAAATATCATTCGAAGTACCAGAAGTTTAAGATGCTTACTTTTTTTCAGAGAAAAGTGAGTTTTAAGGCTTCAAAGAAAGAACTTACAACTATTGGAAAACTGCAGTGAAGTCTTCCATGGAAATAGTGATAAGGGGTATTTGTTTTATCCTCAGTTGTAAGAAGGATGTGCAGCTGTGAAAATTTTAGTAGGATGAAAATTAAAATAGAACCACTTTAAGAATGCGAGAATGTTCCAGCGTTCTCCAAAGAAAAACACTTTGATTTGTTCAGTTGGCAGGAAATGCTTCATTTTAAGCCAATGAGTACCAAAGTTCAATTTCTTGCATGAGCTCAGGGAGCTGTAGTTCAAAAACCATTTGTGCTGCTAGCCCCATATTTTCCCTGCTGTGTTTTAATGCACCTCCCCTTGTTTACCATCCTGTCAAGAGGGAAAGCTACACTACGAGATACCCTGTGGGGATTACATGTCAGAAGTAGGCACCTCTGAGCATTTATCTCCTGGAATCTGCAAGGAAGAATGAAAAAATGAAAACAAGAGGGACGTGACATAGAAACAAAATGTTAGGCATATTGTTGTTCTAAACACGTCTCATAGCCACAGCTGACAAGCAGTGAAGTGCTAACGGGTGCTTTGGTTGTGATCTTGAGGGAGCTACGTTGCCAAGAGGAGTTCAAGTTAATGGAAGCAGTTTGGCACAGAGATGAAAGTAAAACTATAGGGATTAGCTTGCCATTTAAGGGAGGACTTTGTGAAGAGGCATCATGTATTTTAAAATGTAGTGAATGCAAAATTTTTATGTGGTGAGAGAGAGAGATATCACAGAGATCTTAGTCCTTTGGTATTTTGCTTATCTTTTGTACCACCCGGCTTCCTTTTGTTTTTCTCTGTAGAGCATTATGTCTTGTTTCAGGACCAGACTGAGAATAACATTGTTCTTTCCTTAGATCGTGATACCTTTCTTCAGCCTCTTGATCAAAGATATTTACTTCCTCAATGAGGGTTGTGCCAATCGTCTTCCAAATGGTCATGTCAATTTTGAAGTAAGTAGAGCACTGGGTGGGGTATTGATAGAGGGCCAGCCACTTTAACAGAAAACTGAATCATACCACGGTCCAACTTCCGCTGGATTCTGGGAAGAGCAAAATTAGACTGGAATTTGAGTATATGTGTTATTTCTCAGAGGAGCTGAGACATAGTCAGGAAGAAGCAGTTTTTTTGAAGATTGAGTGTCTATAGAAACTTTCAATATTCATAAATTTTTAGTGGAGGAAAGAGTCAGAACTTTTTCCCAGTGCTCAAATTCATCTCAATGTTTCAATTTACAAGTTTATTATGCTTAATGACAAAATCATTCAAATTAGTATTTTAGAGCTTATTTTTTAAATGCTCATATAAAAGGTGAGTTCTTTCTTTGACAGGATATGTAGGCAGTATTTTCATACATGTAAGTCAGAGATTGTCTCTGAAGAAACATGTGATAGAGCAGCAGTGAAGGAGTCTCTTGTCTTTCAGTAGCTCTGCCTCTGATTTTATGCTTGTTACCCAACAGTGTGGATTACCCAGTGCTTTGTTTTCTGGTACTTTCAGTTTTTAAGAAACCTGGATCATTCACACAAAATTACAGTGCATTTGACTTGTAGTCATTGACCTGAATTATCCTGATTCTAAAGCTTGGCTGTGCAATAATCTGGAATGTCCTTTTGCTCAAGGAATCCATGTGCACTTGAGGCATGTTAAACTTTAATTGAAAGAGTTTATCAATGAATGACATCAGCACACTACATGGAGAGGGTTTATTTTTGGCATAAATTTCCAGCAAGAAAATAGAGCATTTCAGATTAGCTAACTAACAAAAAGCATCTGGATTTTGAAATGTCGGTATTCAGTGTCTAGAGACTTCTGATGTGAAAATCACTAAGTATTTTATTGCAAAACATAAAGCATGAGCATCATCGAAGTTAAAGGTTGGCATAAGAAGTGTTACCAGCTCCTTGAAAAGAAACTAAGTGCAGTTCCTGATCTGCTATATTTGTATTCATAAATAACAGCAATTTTACCAAGGTGAAAGAGTGGGAAGTTAGAGCAGTTTGAAACATGAACACAAAAGTTAGAAACTGAGTTGTTGAGTCAGATCATTTTCAATTCTATCTTAAAACCTGGGGACAGTCCAAGGCTTAGACTCAAAACCAAGATCTCTCTCTCTTTTTGAAAAAGTGTTTAAAGCAGTTCAACATATAGCACCTCTTCTGTTTTCTATTCCGACAGAAATTTTGGGAACTGGCAAAACAAGTCAGTGAATTTATGACATGGAAGCAAGTGGAGTGTCCTTTTGAAAGGGATTGGAAGATTCTGCAGTACTTGCTTACTGTCCCAGTCTTCAGTGATGATGGTAAGGAGCTCTGGACTTCCTGCAGGTCTGATGTCACTGGCCACTGCTTAATCTCTTTCCACCTTAAGTTGTGGCTTCCTCACAGTTTGTCCTGAGACATCTCTGTCTGGCAAGTAAACAACCCTTCTCCCTTACAAATGGCAGAGAAGATAAGATTTTTCTTTTATATGCATGTGGTCTGTGATAGCCAACATTGTCCTTTTCTCTGAAATGGAATGAAAAAAATTGATGTGGTCCCTCTAAATGTCATATGAAATGTATTTATATGAATTTTCAGGATACTTTGCACTAAAGGGTGCTGCTTGAGAAAGAAAAGAGGGACTTCACTGGTTACTTACAAAGCAACGTGTCCCTGGGCTCAATTTTTTTTCCATTTGAGTGCTCTCTTCTACTCATGCACTTGAGTTTTCACTAGTTGGTTTTTTGCCCCCTCAGGGTAGTCTTTGTTCTCATGCACAGTTTGTTAGTATCGTCTGGGCGCAATTATAGGCAATGCTGTACCTCCTAATGGGATTCTGGAGCCCTAATCTGGGAGATGGATAATACATGCCTGCTTCATTTAACTCAGTCCGCTTTTCAGGGAGAGCAAATTTTAAAATGCCAGTAGGCCTAACATAATGTATTTTCTTCTGATTGCAGCACTTTACTTGGCTTCCTATGAAAGCGAAAGTCCCGAGAATCACATTGAAAAGGACAGATGGAAGACACTGAGGTTTGTGTCAGAGGTTACCCGGATCAATAAACAAACAGAATGGGATACAGAGCAAGCATCAAACAGTTAAAACCAAATGGCACACTACATGTTTCAACAGATGGAGCACAGTATCATTGTAAATCCCCCCTCCAATCTGGGACTCTTGGAAAAATATAGAACAATCGGTCTTTATATCTTAAACCCTCTCAGTCCTTCTTTCCCTCAGAAAATGGGAATTAGAATAAGTAATTTTGTATCTTAATTTCTTGTGTTACTCAGTGTAGGAAAAAAATATTTTCTAAACTCCAAGAAACCTCCACCCCCTTACAAGTACAATACAGAGCACTCTGGTTTCCAAGCAGATGTTTTCGCAGCAACTGCCTCCCTTTATGCACCAGCCTTTCAGACAGGGCTGAGGTTTGCACAAAGATCACTCTGGGCCAAATGAATTCATAAAACCACTTAACAATGTAGAGTCCAGGCTGGGAAAAACAAATTTCATCAAAATCATATTTTTGGCTTTTCTTCTACTGCCGGTTGAATATAGCCTCATCAAGTCTTTCATTTCTACTAGCTATGGAAGGATGCATGAACCATTATGACATTGTTTTAGACCATGCTTTGCCATTTGAATTTTAATTTTTCCTTTTTTCTTTAAGTTGAATTCATGGCAGCAGAGAAAACTAATCAGGTGCATAAATAGATGCAGAATTAAGCAGGTGTAGGAACAGTCTGTGTTTTCCCCCCGAAGCCATACCTCCACTTTACTCTTAAGACTGATGATATGCCAAGGAACTGGCCACCAGTCAGGTGTCCTTGTCACCATTGCAGGCAGCTGGTGTGTGAACATCTAGAGGTACCAATGGGTATAACATCCCAACTCTTACACTCTGCAGCACTGCAAAGAGACACCGCACACCACAACCCTAAGGATTCTCCTTAGGCCATGTTGTTTTTTCCTGGAATATCACGAGGGGGACGTAACGATTGCATTTGTTTAATTCCACTTATTTTGAGGAGGAGACAGAAAGTTACTCACATCAGGGCACAGACAACTCCATGTTACACAAGGTGGCAAGATGAAAATCTGCAGTAACACAAATCTCGGCTTCACAGGATCCTTTTCGTAGGCACTCCGAAGCTGTCTGAGAAGATTTACATCATTCTAATGATTGTCTTTACCTATTTACATTTCCCTCTTCCTTTCAGGTCAGCGCTTCTGGGCAGAGTCTAGTGCACAAGATGTCTGGTGTTGCTGCATTATGTGGATTACCAAGGGGCATGGCTTGGTTTATTCTTCTGTACGCTGAGTGGCATTCGAAGTGATGAACAATGTGCAGTCAGTTGCGATATTGTGTCAGCAACAGTGAAAGAAGTTTACTCAAGAACAAACAGGCAGCTTCTCACATCTGACAGATGAGATAAAATCACAGCCCCCTCAGCTGTGATTCAGGCTTAAGTATTGATTGAGAACAGTGCTGACAGAATCCTTTGAAGATCTCAGATGCCGCCTATGAATCATTTCACACCTGGATGAAATATTCTTCCTTTTTTGCTGCAGCTTGCTGCTATGAGGACTCTGCAGAGTTTGCAGCAGATTACAAAGGGGAAATAGTCACCATTCCTTTCAGTGAAACCCAAGCCTGCATTGAAAAGCTCCCATTCCTAGTAAGCTGAATATAGCCCAGAAGTTTGCCTGATTGGGATTGCTGAGAAGGAAAAGGACTGGACACAACAAATTGGCTACTGAGGAGAGTTTCTCTCCACCACTATAATAGTGACTGTGGTTTTTTTCTTTTTCCAATATGTTTTTGAGTTGGCTGCTGGTAGGCAAACTCATTATTATTGTAAGTTATTTAAAAAAATATATAGTAATAAAAATCAAAGCTGTGGTAGAAAATACACCTGCTATAAAAATATAGGACCTATGTAGCTCTACAACTTCTAGAGAGGTTTTTACTTTTGTTCACTTCTTTACAACTAACCACTACATGTTACAGACATTTTTATTTTTACTGTATGGTTTTGTTACTCTAATTTTCCATACTTGACCTTCTTCTTGTATTAGGTTGAACAAGCTGACTTTTATAGAATAGTCTTTGAGAAACTGGTGTACAAACTGCATTGAAATATGAAAGTATGTTTTTATTAAGTAATTTTTGTAACTGCTTTTTTTCGGAAAGGCTAACAATGGAGAACACAATCCACTTTGACTGAAAGAGCAAGATGCCAAAAAGAAAAAAAAGAGGCTTTTCTCAAATACAGCTATGAACAAAAGAGTATTCCTGTGTATCTGCTTTAGGGATTATGTTTATGACTGTGAATTAGTCCACTGTGTTACACACCTGATAAGTTTTTAGTAGCTCTGAATACTTGGTCGCTCTATCCATCCTAAGAGGAACTGATGGGAAAAAAAACCCAAACATGTAGCTGTTGATCACCCTGGATGCCAAATCAATAAGCAAAAGTACATACTTGGCAAAAAAAAAAAAAAAGGTATTTGCAATTATTCTGCCACAGTTATTTTAAAAAAAAAAAAAAGAATAAATATATGTATTTGTTGCACTGCATCTCTTGAGTTTTCAGATAAGCTGGTTTTTATGTTCTGTCCATGACTTTTCAGGCAAGTATTTTAATTTTGAGTTCTGTAAGAACTGCTGAAGCAGCCTTCATCAACAAGGATACTGTCCTTGACTATGACCTGTTTGCTGGTACAGGGTGCTGGAAGTTACATATTCCATAGGGACCATCACCAGGGCCTCGAGCCCTGCCAGTGGAGAAGGATTCCTTTCCTTCTCTCCCATTCATGGAGTTAAAGTGAAGGAGAAAGAAGAAGCTAACTCTTTGAAAGGAGAAGACTGCTTCTGCAGTTCAAAGACTGGCCTCCCAGCTTTCATCAGGTGAGGTCTTTCCCATCTTCCCCTCTACGTCCTTCCCCTCTTGTGGATGCTTATAGACAAGGCTTAATTTATGTACAAATGTGGGGAAAATCAAGGCTGTGGTAGAAAATACACCTGCTATAAAAATATAGGACCTGTTTAGCTCTACAACTTCTAGGGAGGTTTTCACTTTTGTTCACTTCTTTACAACTAACCACTACATGTTACAGATGTTCTTATTTTTACTGTATGGTTTTGTTACTCTAATTTTCCATACTTGACCTTATTTATGCAGTTGGATTGAAGCCTTTGTAAATAAAACGAGAAATAGCACTACTCAGTCTCCGTCCAGAGAGTGGGCTTTGTGTGTTTTGTGGGCCAGAAAAGGGAGCACAAAGAGGAGCTTTGGTATAGAGAGAGCTCAAGGTATGGAAAGGTGGCTGCTGCCATGGCACAGAAGATCAGCAGCAGGTGCAGGAGCCTGTGACTGGTGCTTGAAAGGGGAATGCCTCAGGCAAGCCTGTAGCCATTATTGAACTCTGTGTTTGATGTTAAAATCACTGTGCCCTCTGCTACATCATTGGATGCAGCCACTGTGCTGAGTTTAAATTTTGAACATCCAGAGCTACTGTCAGACTGTTGAACCACTGGCTTGGAAACAGCCATTCCCATCTGTCTCTAGCAAATAAGAGAAAAAATGACTGATTCTTCTGTGGTCAACCAGCTCCTAAAAGAAACATCACAAACTCTCTGAAATGAGGAGTTCCAAGAACTCATTAATTCTACAAGCTGAGCGTTCAGACACAACTCAGTATCCCAGCTCAACGCTGACAGATGCTCAGTGCTTCATGGGGACTGAAGCAACATCAATGTCTCCTGTATAAATGGCTCAAACATTACTTATTTCTTTGTGGTGCACTTTTTTCTTTTTTGGTGCAGAGACAAAAACTCTGTCTTATGGATCCTTGTGAACCAATGTGTTCCAAAGTGTCTAGATGTCTGGCTGAGCCTGCAAGAATAGTACCTGTCATTATCATCCAGCTATTTCCCTTTTCTCCTATTTGGAAAAATCTTCGTGGCATTATCAGGGAAAGAATAATCAGTTGCATGCAAAAATGTGCAAAAGCCTATTTACAACTGTCATCTCTAAAAGAGCAAGCAAGAGCCTATGCCTCAACGAGAGTATTTTGTGTTTGGCATGGTGGTTTTTGTGAACCTTCCCAGACAGACTTATTGACAGAGCTGAAACTGGCTCTTGATCGAGCACTAAAAAGAACTTTTTTTTTGGCTAATAGGCAAAATGTCGTTCACTACAAGACTTCTGTTATTCTAGGGAATATTCCCTGTCATTCTGGGAGGCTTTCCTTGTACTAGTTGTGTGTAGCAGGCTCCTTTGTGGGCTTCTTGCAGTATTTCTGCTGGAAAAGGAGAACAGACCTTTTGTAGTCCACCAGTGCCTGTTTTTTCTCTCAGCTCCTCTGTCTCATCTTGGTCATGCTGAGCAGATTTTTCCCACATAAAGGGGAAAGTTAATCCCTTAGAGATGCATTCCCTCACAGCTGCCTCTGTTCTGCTGCTGTCAGTCAGATCCAGATAGGCTGCTTCTACCAAGCAGCTGTATCCTGTGCTTTATGCTCGTGGGGTCCTGTGTCATCAGTTGTTTTTTTATCTTGAGAACATGGCTGGCAAGGATACTTGCAACTTTACTGTGGTTAGTCGTGTGCTAAGCTGACACTTCACACTCAAAAATTGATCAGTGAGCTTAGAAGTGAGAGTTTAGCACCAGAAAGGGTGACACCAACTGACACTTTGTCATTATGCCGCATTAATAAGCTCTTGTGGAATGTGTTTTTTTCTTTCTCCTTTATTAGAAAGTTTTAGCTATAGTGTGACCCAAAAAGATGTCTCATCATAAGCCAAGTACACTGTCCTTCTTTCATGGAGATTGCTTTTCAGGAAGAAAAATGTAAAAGATAATGTGAGTAAAGCAGCTGTTTTTCATCGGTTATTTATATAGCCAAAGTGGTCTAAGTGCCAGTGATGCTCTGAGGCAGGATTTCCTGCTTTCTGGTAGTGTTTTTCTCCCCTATCTTGTGAAGTCCAGAAGTTGGAAGGGGAAGTGGTCCTTAGGTGCTCCAGAGAGCAATAAACCAAACAAAATGGTGTTACAGCAGGATCCTCTGCAGGCCCCAAAATTTGGTCAAGTGGTCAAAAGATTAAATAACTTTCCTTAGAAAGAAACCAGCAAGCCATTAACCAGTCCTTATTGTCTGATAACTCAGTAGCATTGACATGTAGAATGCCTCACTGATTTTCAAATGTGTTTTTCTTGGGTGAATGTTGTATATAGAAGACCACCACAAAGAGCTGTGTTTGAAAGTTCAAGGTTACGAGTGATTCAGAACAGTGTGAATGATGGGGGCAAAGTTGTTCAAAGCAGCTCATCATGTCAGTCAAACAGATCGACCCCATTTTTATGATGATCCATCTATTGATAAGGCTGCTTTTAGTGACAGAAGTATGTTTTGAAGCTACTGTGGGAGGCATTAAAGCTACCACCATGATACTTTGATTTCTGTTTAACCATAAAGGTATTGACACACTGGGACAGCTTTTTTATTTCTATTTGTGTGTACAACTGTGATAGTAGGATAGAAGGTTTACTATTTTTTCAGTAATAGAGAAACATGTTTTCTTTGCTGCATCTTTCAGAACTAAGCCATCTTCCACATTTCTAATCCTGACAACCTGCTGAAAATTAGAAATAGAAAAACAAGACAGAATACATGTGAAAAACTATGCTTCTTGCTCATTTTAATATTTACAGGAGGACTCTTTCCACTAGAGGCTGGTAGAAAATCAGAAATAATTAGGGCTGGGAGAAAGTCAGTTATTTGAGAAGGAATTACACTTTCCCTATACCTCTTCTTCTGTGGACAGTTCAGAGAGTTGCAGTTCTGCTTTTCCACAAAAGGCATTAGAAGAGGATCTATGGAGTAACAGGAAAGAGAATCTGTTAAGAAATTAATTTGCAGCCCTTTCCTGAGGCATATCACATTGTGACCAGCAGTATTGAACAGGAAGAAGTGCAAGCAATAGAAGTTTGGCTTACAATAGTTAGTTTGACATGCACATGTTGAACTTCAGGTTTGCTGCCAAAGAAGCTCCACTGATTCTTAGAAATACCACAGTGACTCTCTAGTAAAGGAAGTCAGAGATGTACTGTATCTGCTACCAGGCTTAAAAGGAAATAACATCAAATACCAACAAGAGTACCCTAATAGTGTGACAGCAGAAGTTTGTATAAAATCAGAACAATTAGTAAGAAATATACTTACCCATGTGGTTAGGTGATAGTTCGAAGAAACAGCACATGAAACATGAGATAAAAAAAAATAAAGGATATTTTTTTGGGCTGCATACAACATGATGTTTCTCCCTACTGCTGCTGAGAGGGTAACAATCTACTCTGATGCTAACAGTGGAGAACATTGCTGATTTTTCTTAATTTCTGTTTGAGCAAAAGTTACTTCTTTGATACTTACTTCTGTTTGGCAGTTTAGAATCAGACATAGAGGAAGTAGCAGGTGGTGTTCCTTGATCCCTGTGTGAGCCAATTTGATAACCAGCAGAACTAGTATTCACAGGCAGTTTTCCCCACCAAAAAAAAAGAAGTTATTTACAGCATTACATATTCTCAAGGAACATCACAGAGAACAGATCTCATTTGAAGATCCAGCTTGAATTCTGAGGGCTGAGCATTAAGGAGACCTGATCTGTGAATCTCTATTTCAACAGATCTACAGTAAAAACTTTAAACTGCAATACATGTTGAGCTATATACACAAAAGAGTAGTGAAAATATCTTCTGGAGCAATGTTCACAGGGTATGTCATTACCAGATTAAGTTTCAAGAAAAAAAGAAAGGTAAGTGTATGAGAACAGAGCATCACAGTGTTAGTTTTCTAACAGACAAAATTTTCCTTACAATTCATGCAAAATCAAATGCAGATTCATCACAGAAGGTTGCTTTCATAATACAGAGTTTTAGGACACAGTACACTTTTTTTGGTATGCTGTTAGATACTTGTTATACTTAAGAAACAATCAGTCACCACCTTTAGAAGCAAAGTGTGCATTTATTTAAGTCCGTATTTACTCCTGTCTATACAAATTTCCATAGAAGCATAATTAATTGGATTATTTAAGTGCTGCTTTTCTTCACAAAGAATAAAACTCTTTCCTTTTTATTAACTACCTTGCAAAATAATAGTTACATAATATCTTGCGAAGAGTATCAGTTTTATATTTAGCTGGTTTTCAGTAATTATTTGTGAATATAGTAATGAAATTAATGTATCAGAGGCCTGGTTTGTTTTAAACAGCTGCTTCAGTGATATCTGAGGTTGGTATCCCAGGGGTGTACTTCAGTTGCCTGCAGGCAGAGCAGGAGTTCAGGTGTCTTGGGGTGTTAGGTACTCTTCACTTGTGATGGGCAGGCTTGGCCCAGGAGCTCAGGAGACCCAGATCCTTCCAGGGGAGCTACAGGGAGAAACCCTCTATATGTCTTGAAGAGGCAAAAGGGGCCTAGAGGGCAAAGTCTGGTCATGGGCAATTACAGGCACCTGCTGGCAGCACACAGAATATTTCAGGCACGATTCTCATTGGGAGCCTGAGACTTTGTTGGCAGTGGAGAAAGCTAAGCAGTTGACAGCCAAAATGGTGCTGTTTCCATAACCCGACAGCTTTGGCTGTTGGTTTGCTTGGAGGTCTGAATAGTTAACAGTGAAGGAAAGAAAGGAAGAGTTGCATTTCAACTAGCTCCAGCACAACTGAGTTTTCAGTGAAGAGTGTTATACAGTTGTTTTGTTTACATGGCTTATTTTTAGTCCGCTACCTTTGAGTTCAGTTTTAAAAATTGCAGGAGTTTTCTTCCTACTGAAGAAAAAGGAGAGTGAATGTTCATCCCTCTCGCCCAAGGAGAGGGCACTGACATTGCAGGTGCAACTGGCTGTTGCCTTGTGGCTCCTTCTTCAGTGTCCCTGTCCCTTTAAGCCCATTTCATTCCAAGGACTTTCCTGTTTTCAATATGTGGATGGCAAACTGTAGTCTGAGGCAGGGTGCCCTCTTGTGATATAAATGAAACAAATCTGGGAGGACTTGAGGAAATAAGAATGAAGGTCCACAAGAAGAGATGTGTTCAGATTGTGACCATACCCAGCAGCCAGCAACTGCTCTATTTGCATACGCTTCAACTTCTACCAACATGTTTTAACTTAGCCCATATTGCAGCTGATTTCACTGAATGGGCAGGGGACTGGCACACCACAGGAGTTTCTGAGTTTCTTCCATGGGATAGAGAAGTCTCCAGCTGCGTATGGACAGGGTGAGAGCTGGAACAACTTGGCCATCATGTAATGGTTGTCCCAGGGAAAGTCCCCTGAGCACATGACAGATGTTATCTTGCTTAATGCCCTACTGAAAATTGTTCAGATATTCTGAGTTGGAGACAAAGTAAAATGCAAAATGAAAGAAACAAAAGCATCAAGATCATGGTCAGAGATTTCTCCCTGTAATTTTACAACCTACTGAGTCAAAATTGAACTCATTGAAATGTCCCTCTTGGGATTGACCATATGGGGCATATAATTCAACATAAATTTTCTCTTGTAGTTCCTTTATTTCCTCTAACTGTGGAAGGAGAGGTGGAAACCCCAAAAGAACTTTGTGTGGAGAAAAAAGCAACAAGCCTGCTGTCACACACATATATACTCAAGTACTTGGGGAATTAACCCAATGAGTATACAAAAATATTTTTAGATAAATTTGTTCTCCCTCTCTCCCCTTCCCCCTGCCCCATCAGTGGTCAAATGCAAAAATGTTAGTTGTAATTACTGCCTCTCACCATTTGTTTTCAGTCACATTCTTGCAGCTTTTGTCAGTCCATTCATGTATCAGTTTGGTATCGCATTGCTTCCACAACCTCCTGTAATCAGACAAGTCATCTAATTTACAATTTTGAATTTACATGGTTGTAGAATAAATTGTATAGTGTGAGCTAATATCAGCAGGCTGGCTCCGGCTTTTCCACCTACAAATATCTGAAAACAAAATGGCATTAAAATAATTGTCTGAAGTTGAAGAAATTACTTGTCTTGGAAACACACTAAGTCTCAAAGAAACTCTGAACAGAGATAGAGAGAGACCACAGCTAGAGGTTGGGATTATCTGCTTATTCTTGAGATTAGTCTTTTGTATCAAATTACATTTGTATTTGGCTCTTCAGGCAAAAGAGCTTTGTATACTGAGAGTTTCACCTGATGTCACACTTAGAGCCAGGGTGTTGCACATGTAATTTAAGACACTGGAGAGAACCAGGCACCTCCAGAACTTGATTCATCTCATCTAAGGTGAATCCTTCTTTGCTGCACTTCCTGGAAAAGTTAAAAATAGGGTTGATCCTACCTTTAGCAGATGGAGTATGGAATAGTCCTTCACCCTACATATTTCTATATTTCTACTCTCTATGTGTGTTCTACCTGCATGGTATCTCTGTGGGAGAGCCTGAAGACCCATCCAAATATATTGTACGCTGGAGGATCTGTGTTTCACATAAAACAGTTCTTCAGCACGTACTAAAACAAAGTGATGTGTAACTCTTTTCCCCCATTGCACTGCACAGCCAAAGCAGAGGCTGGTGGAGCTGCAAATGCTACAAGTTGCTAGTGGATATTGTGAAGATATTATTTCCCCCCATTCTCATTTGTACTGTAATCATTGCATTCACTGAACTAAAACCAGAAAATACCAACAAAAGAGAAATAGCTTTTACTGTTCTTCAGTGGTCATTTAGAATATCTCATTTCCTGACATTATTTTACCTGTCTCAAAGGCAATTCAGAAGGACGAGCATGATGAGCAGGCTGACCACCTGCCCTGACCTCAACACATAGATTTGGAATCAGACTATAATGGAGAACCATTTGCAGCCAGGTGGGGACCCACAAAAACTGCTGGACATGGTGCAAGGGATTGAATTTCTTACACAGGGAAAGAGAACAGAGATCAGGCTTCTCCTGGGAAGCTATAAGATAGGATAGTTAGGCAGTGTGAGATCTGTGGAATGTTTACAACATGCCTGCAAAGTGTGAGTGATGAAACGGCACACGTGATGGGAGAAACACCTGCTAGATGAAGATTGGCCACCAGGTTAATGTGGCCCCCTTGGTTCCATCAAGACTGGCAGGTGCTGCAGTCTCACAGTGGTACAGCTATCACCATGGGGACTAGAAGCTTTCTGCTGGGAAAGCAAACAGGAGTAGCATCCTAGGAGGAATAAACAAGCCTATATGTCATCACAGAGTGCCACTTGAGCTAGAGTCAGATAATGAAAGCTCTTTCAAAAACAAAGCCACCCAGGAATGGGCTGCAGATCAGGGAATAAATAGACTGGGTACACCATATTCCCTGTCACCCTTGGCCAGGTGGAAAGATAGAGTTGTACAATGGCTTACTTAAAGCCATGCCTATGTGCCCTGGAGAAAGAGAATCTCCAGGGGTGGGAACCTTCCCTCCAGGAAGTTATGTGACTAATCAGCACAAGGCCAGGAAATTGGCATCCTGAGTGTCCTCGTTTTTTGCCCTACAGAAAACTTTATATTCCCAGGCAAAAAAGTGCTAGTCAGGTGTGTGAATCCTTGGATTGGGAAGTGAGTTTGTGTTTCTCACCCTGCATCTGTCGAAATCCCTTAGGAGAAAACGAGATCTTAGCCTCTAATTCCAAAGGGGGAGATTTCCTTAGCACATAAACATGTTCTTGTTTTCAGTAGGAGCATGTACTTGGTATGAGTCGGTCCATTTTTATACTGAGGATGGTGTTGGTGCATGTTCAGTTTATTCAGTATGTACATAATAAATAGCTGAAATACAACCAAATCTTGATAGGGTTATAAAATCTGTAACACTGCTGTTGCCTCAGAAATGGGTCAATTGCTCTCTGCTGAGCAGTTAGAAACTGCATTGTCACGAAGTTCATATTTAAGTTAAAAATATATTTTTCTACTTTGTTCCTATGGGACTCATTATTTTGGGGAGTATTCTATACGTGCTGTACACTCACTTTTGCTACTCCTTGTGTCCTGGCTTGATCAGCCAAGGATTGTTTCTCAGGATTTTTGTTCACCGTGGCAGGTAATCTAGGTAACACTGACTGAAATCAGTTTGGGTTTGAAGTTCAGTTTCACAGGATGATAATGTTGTGCTGATGACACAGTAAGTTTAATGAGAAAGAGGAGTTACATCTAGAAAAAGATTGGAGTTGATACATAAAAAAATTATTTTAAAAAATTAGGTGTTAATCCAGAATCCAGTCCCTTCCCACTTCTTTTACATATACATGTATGTGTGTGTCTGTGTGTCTCTGTCTGTGTGTCTGTGTGTATATATCTTCATATATTCAGGCATTTTAGTGCTGATGCTATATATAAGGAGAGGGGCAAAAAAAAAAGTAGTTTTACAACCAGTCAGACCCATTTCAGTGCACAGATCTGGGCCAAGTGCAGAATGTAGAGATATTTGCAAAATGCATCTATGAGACATCTGTGCCACTTTTCAAATAGGGTGAAGCTAAGGGCGCCATTCAATTGTGCTGCATTTGCCAAACTGATTGTGGCCATCAAACAAAGCAAAACCAAGAAAAGCAGAAAGTTCATGCGAACTTTGGTAAAAATCTACTTCTGTATTTTTTTCAGACTACAATGTGTTTTCTTATGCTTACATACAAGTGACATACAAGTTTGCTGTCGGTTCTAAACCAGTTCTGCCATTGCCAATTTACTGTTTGCCCATTGCTTGTGGGTTTTACTGCACAGCTGCACTATGAGTGATTGCTTCCACTATGACATGGGGATGGTGGAGTAAAAGCTGACTAGGAAAGCCAATTTATCCTCAGGTGTGGGAAGCATCTCACCTCACCTCAGATATATCTGCATTATACTGGTGCTGTTGTGCTCTTTCTAAAGAAAAGGAGAGTTCTCCAGATATCCCCTTCTGTCAATGTCATAAGAAGCAACACCATGAACATGCATTTCAGCTTGCCTCTCTTGAGAATTCCCCCAAGAATCCGTTTTGATTACAAAGGTTGGAACTGAAACTAATGATTTCTTTAGCAGGGACGAGGGTGGTTTTGCTAAAATGGTTTTATATACAGTCATGCAGGGCATTTTCTATGGTGCTTTCCATGAGGTCCTCAGACTCCTTTAAGTAAGGTATGGAACAATGATACCACCTTCAGATGTGATTCATCCTGATTTTTTTGCCACAGTGCTAAGGGCAGTTGTCCTCCAATAAAACAGCTCTAAAAATATTTCTTAAGGAGGGTGGTCATGTAAGTGTCACAGAAAAAGCCTGGGAGCAGCCCTCCTGCAGAAGCATTCAGCAATTGACATCTTCATTGGTGATTTAATGGGTTTTTCTCGGAGCACTCAAGAACTTCTCTCCATTGGAGAGTTTTTTTAGGATTAGGCATATTATAATTGTCTCTGGGTTTTCTTATCTGTGTTCCCCCTGAGTGCCTCCTTTTTAACAGGCAAACTGTATGTCCACATTTGCCTGTAGAGCAGAGCCATTCTTCCTCCTTGTTGGGTCATTTGCTGAATGTTCCTCAGTGTGCCTGGAGCCAACAGCCACAGGATGTGATAGACAAGGTAACACTGCAGGAATAACTCGCAGTCTGTTGGTTGCACAGTCTGGCCTTTCTTCTAAACACGCAGGAGCAGCGGGTTTCCGAGACTTGATGGGGGCAGAAAATGAGCAGCAAGGCAGAGAGGGAATAAAAGTGAAAATCAATCCTTGCTGCATAGCAGAATTTGGTTTTTCTACCACTAGGCCACAGTGTAGGAAAAAAAGACTGTGCATCCCTCCCTTGTTCGGCTTCCCTTGTTCAGCTGCCATCCCGAGCTCGACCACCAGATGTCTGCACTGAACAGAAAACTGAAATGTGACCCTGAGAAGAGCAGCTGGGAAAAAAAGGAAAGAGGACAAAGGGACAGGGAGGGAAAATGCAAAGGGACCTGTAAAGTTTTATTGCCAGGTCTGAACACCTTTGAGTCAGGGATGACCCTTAGGCTTCTACTGTTGAACTTTTGTTTCATAGTCCAGGACTATATTCCCACCATCAGAGATGTTGAACTGAGATGATGTCTTTGGAAAGTGGGTGGGAAATGGGAGGTTCACCCAGTTTCAGTTGGTGTGGGATATGATGACAGTACTCATTTGGCATGAATGTTAGGGAGCACTGCTATGATTATTTCACCTGTCTTGTCTGATTAGACTGGCAGAACTCAGAGGAAAGAGGTGCCCTGAAGATGCTCAAGTTCTGTGGTGGGACAGGACACCACTTAGGACCTGGACACAACCTTGCCAGGTTCACACAGCAATTGTGGCCTGTGCAGTTCCAGCAGTGAGGTATCCAGGCTGGGGTGCAGCTGATGCAGGTGTCTTTGCACTGTGCTTCCCAGGTCTTCTAGTTCTGGAGTTAACCTTCACCTTGGAGCTTTCGTGCATGTGTGTAGACAAATGCATAGGTGTTTAACCAATCTTCTAAATAAACTGCCTGAAGAGAGAAAAAGCAATTTAATTGCAATCTTAAATACTCTTCTATTTACCGTGTTACAAGAAATGCTATCAAATCTGATGAATTAAAGCAGCAGACAATTCCCTCACACTTTTTCACTTAGAAATTTCTGGTTACAATGCAGGTTTTTTTCTGTTTGTGCTGTCTCTGCTTATATGAACTCCTGAAGTACACAGATATCTGGCTGTATATCCTCATGGGTCAAACAAGACACTTTTAGCTTATATTTCTCTCATTTTTACCTGGATTTTTCTCTTAGGCTGAAAAGAGCTGTCACCCCACAGAGGGGAAAAAAAAACATGCATGGTCTTAAGCAAGAGTCAATTTTGCTAAATCAAGGGAAATGAGTTGGGCAGCAGCAAAAGGAAGCTTACATTGTGAGTACCACAGTCATATGAAGAAGCCATAGAAGGAACCACACCTGTAATTAAAGACAGGAAAATGTGTACCTGTACGTCACGCTTAGATTTGTGATCTTATAGTCTGAGGAAACTCCCTAAACTCTTTTCTTTAAATTTAGTACAGTATTTCTTATGAGCCAGAGCTTCTGGCTTTTCTATGCCTCTGTCTCATTCACAGACATGTCATGAACTTGCACGTGATTCCCTTGTAATGTGCAAGATCTACCTCCAATTCCCGCTCCCCTGTTTTTTGGTCCCTATAATTAAATTCTATCTTTCTATTCTGTTTTATTAGTCTTGGGATTTTTTCCTTTTCTACAAGGTGCCATTCTGGAGTGCCCTGATCTAATTTTCTTAGACACATTAACACATAACAGTCTGTGAGCCACTCAAGGGAGTGTGGGAAAACTGAACAAAGGATTTGAACAGGAAAGAGTACTGTAAAAGATTTTTGAGATAGAGAAGCAATAGTCATTGTGCACCTACTAGAGAGAAAAAAAACCCAATTGTTCCCAAGGTCTTTATATTAACACAAAAGTGGTGTGGAGCAAAGAGCTTCTATAGCAATGTGTGATGTGGTTCCTGACTCTGTTTGGAGCCTCAATGAGACAGTTCTTGTGCTTAAAACATACAGCCTGAAGTATGTGTCACTGATTCAGACCCCAAGAAACCTTAAAATGATGGTCATGGAATTCAGAAACAGAGTAACCAGTTATCTCTATATCCACCTCAGTGTGACTTTGCTGTACGATGTCAATATGGTTTTGCTTAGAGAGTTCAGTAGAATCAAGATGTTCTCTCTGCCACTGCAAATGGTCATGAGTAGTGATGTCTCGTGTTACAAAACTAAATAGTCACCTCGAAAATGTTCTTGTAGCATTTTAATTAGATTGTAGTTGTTAAGATCACACAGTGCATTTAGACACGCTATAAGAATACAGTTGTATTGTTATAAAAGATGTATCTTCCAGGTTGCTACAGGAGAAATGGCACAGGCAGTTGTAACTGGGTTCCTGTTAAAGAATGTAGTAGTTTGTTTACAACTTATAATATGTCTACTCCTGAAAAACATTAGCACGATACAACCCTCATGGGAAGCTTTGATTTATACTGTAAGTGTTGGGTCAAATCAAGACAAAATTTCTCCCATAATATTAACCTTCTGTTTGAATTAGCAATTTGTTTTTACTTCCAGTGTCAAATAAATGTAGTTTTGAAGTATTTTAAAACTCATATTAAAATATTTTCAATATTGGAATTTCAATTTTGAAAGGCTGACCAGGGATAGAAATTAGTAAATTTTATCTCTTGAAGAACATTAAGAACATAGAAAACACCATATCTCCATATCACCACAGGAGAAGTTGTAGTTCAGAGTTCCCATTGATTATAGATGTTATAACAGGAATCTAAAACTTGCCTGGTGAGCTAAACAGTGCAGGACAGTATCACCATAGGCCAGCCCATAGCTACTGTACCTCTTTCCATTTAAAGCCTTTTGAGTTTGCATGATTCCTGCTGTAATGAGTACACACAACCTGTATTCCTTTTTGCTTTTGAGATGTTCTTCATCTGTGGTGGGAGAGGACAGCAGATGGGAACTGAGCTAGACCCAGTATGTAGAAGGCCAGCATAAAGGACTCTGCACATACTATATATTTATACCTAGAAATGGTCCAAATTAATTGCTCAGGACTGTTTCTGACAGGTAATAGCACTATTTTCAGCCAGAATGATTTATATGGCCCAGAAGCTCTTTAACATACCAGCACAGGCCCTTTAGGTGCCCCTTATTTCTCATGTTCACAGTCCATACCTGAGGGGTAGTGGATGACTTTGGGCTGATGCTCAGCATCTTATGAAGATGGGCAAGAAGTAGCTTGCTCTCAATACAGTGAAAAAAAGCAGAAGAGCCAGCAAAGGTGGTAAAATGATCTGTGTCAGGTGAAGTTCTGATGCAGTTCTTTTCTTTCTAGGATTTTGCACTGCCCCTGCTTGCAGTATTCATCCTGCTTTTGTCTAAGTGAGTGAGAGTGGTGGAACTGAGGGGTTGGGGCAAGAATTTTTCTGTGCAGAAGTCCTATTAACCTGGCACAAGATGTGCCCTTGCTGTGCTTTCCTTTCCAGTGGTTAGAGTATTCTTGGCTGGAGGAAGTTATGGCCAAGTAGAAGCTAGCCTGGTGAGTGAACTGGCACTGCCTAAGGCAATGTTCAAAGGCTTGTTTATTATTTGGGGCACAGATGGCAAATAAATATCCACTATTTCATGTAATCAAATGACTGGTTTCTGTCTGAGAACTAAGAAACAATGCCATTTCCCTCATACAGTCCCTCTTTTGTATGCCATCATCTTTATTATATCTGTCTAAAGAGACTGCTGAAGACATTCTAGCGTCATTCAATCTGTTGATCAGTGATTAAGAGAAGCAGTAAAATGTGGTGAACTCTGCCCAGTGACCATTTTAGCAGGATGAGAAGCTGTCTTTCCTACAAGGCTAAGGAGGAGAATTTTTCTGGCAACTGGTGACAGAAAGAAAAGCAGGATCTCTTGTTATCTGCTGTCTTCTGAACAACCACTGTCATGATCCCAGCCTCAAGCCAGGACTGCAGCACCACCTCTCACCAAGGATGTTGTTCCAAAACAGGTTCTCCCACCCAGTGTGCAAGAGAAAAATCCACACACAGAGTCAAGGTATTTGATTTACTTACAGTTCTGTGCAGAAAGGGGTGCTGGCTGGCAAATCCACAAAGCCAGCATGATGACTATCAAAACCTTTCACTATTTATACATTTTAACAAACAAAACACCTTTTTTATTCCTTCACGGCATTAGAGCTTAGATGATTTATGTGCTTTAGCTTTCAAGAGCTTAGATGATTTATGTGCTTTAGCTTTCAAACAATGTTTTTCTGATTGTTTGATTTTTAATTATGGGACTGCTCCAAAGATGGTTAGTGTCCAGAGGTGCTAGATGAGCCAAAACCACAGAAATACCCCCATCCCCACAAAAAAAACCCCAAACAAAACCAAAAAGAAAAAAAAGAAAAACCAACCAACCAACAACAAAAAACCCAAACAAACAAACAAAAAGACAACAACAACAACAACAAAATCTTTTATATGGGGTGGAGGGGAAGAATGGATCAACCCCAAACAAAAGTTTTTTTCTGGAACTTCAGTAGCAAGTGAGACTGTGTTGTGTTTCAGGTTGAAGTCCACCTTCTGGATTACTCAACAGGATAGCAACAAAATTTAGAGCAAAATTCTTAGAATATAGAAATATTTCCCAAAGCATGAAAGAAGCAGAAGCATTGTTACTTTGTAATCCCTACCTGTTTGATTTCTACCTAAAAAAAAACCAAAACCAAAACAGTCAAAAAAAACCAAGCACAAAAGAAACCAAACACCAAGAAAGCAACATTTAACACCATCTATTTCATTTTGCTTCAAAACATGAACTCAGCAGGAGCAAGATACAATCTAAATCCCCATTTTTTCAAGCTCCTGCTCCTCAATCCTTCATGGCAATAAATATCTCAGCCATTTCTTGCTAAGACAGCAGTACAAACGGAAAGGATTAACAACAGGACACTCCTGTTGTGCTTTGTATGTTTATTTCTGCCCCTGCAATTTGCAGACAGGACAGTAAGATTTACAGAATATAGGGCTTGTGTAATGTGACTGTACAGCTTTTTCTTTCACAATGAGACCAAAACAAGTTGCCAGTTTTCCAAGTTTTTAAGCTAACTCATATCAAATGAACTTCCAGTCTAGATTGACCAAAGCATCCCTAACTGTAACCCAAACATATTGCTACCCTGAAACAAGTTCTGAGGGTGGAAAAAGGGGCTCTGTAACATATCAAAGGAATTTTTAGAATAGGTGTGACAGCTATACTTGCCCTAGCAGGCATGAAGCCTTCCAGACAGTGACCTGCACCTGATCTCTGTCATGCAGTGGCTGGCTTCAGGTATGTGACGCTGACCTCTGAAGTCTCCTGGCAGGTGAACTGCAGAGGGTGCCCATTACCTTTTCCACTTTTACCAACAAAGAGCAAGACTCCATGTATCCCTGGTTTACCATAAGCAGGGAGCAGTCTCCAGGTTCCTGGCTGCATTTCTTATGAACTTTGCGACAGGAAAAGAGGGTGCTGTCTAACTGCCTTACGCTGCAGGGAATCCAAGTCAATTGCTGCTTCCCAGAGCAGCTCATTTCCAGAGTGTGGGCAGATACTGGGACAACTTTTCTCATTACATGCTTCTCTGATTACTATAACATTTCTGTCTTGAGATATTGAGTAGTCAGTGAAATGTATGTGACCAACATTTTTTTATAAGTTTTTCTTTTGTGATTGAGAACTCCAATGTAAGTGGAAGAACACAGAGCCCTTCTCAGGCTGTTCCTGTTAAGATTTATGTGAGCTGCTTACTCCCAGATATTGCCAGTGATTGTGGAAGCCATGATGAACACTGAGATCTGTTGAAATCAAAGGAAGATTTAGAGGTAGGCAAACTGACGTCGGTGTATGTGATGGAGTTGCCCGGATTATTAAATAGATAGATATTTGTAGAGATTTTTTGCTAATGTGGCTGCCAGAATTGCACATAAGTGCAATACCAGCACTGGCTGGTATTTTGATAAGCAATTTGAGGTGTTGAGGAATGGTGTTGAGGAATGCACCTGGTGCCAGTAGCCTGGTGTGCAGCTGCAGTGGGAGCTGCAGGTTGTACCCTGGGTGGAGGAATGGCTGGAGCCCCAAGCAAGGGGCCGTGACTCGGAGCCAACCCTTTGCCTGACAAAGGGCATGAGGACCTGTGGGCTCTGGCTGTCACCCAGAGACTCCGTAGAACCCAAATAAACAACAAGACCTCAGATCAAAAGGCACATGCAAGGAGCGTGAAGAGCACGTGAGGAATCGTTGCACTGACTGTAAGGGTATAAAAGCCCTGTGACTCCTTTGTTGAGGGTCCCTTCCCAGAGGCAGCAGCTAGAGCTGTTATGGTGTTGCTGCACCACCATTAAATTATTTAAGACATTTGGGACTCTGCTATGGGAAACCTGTCTGAGTGTATGAGTGTGAGGTGTGTAGGGAGTCAAGCAGGGCACCCGTTGGGTCACTGGAGCCACCTGCTGTGAAGGGGCTTCAGTCCCAGCAGTGACAGCCTGGGGTGGTGTGAGTGTGACTGCCAGAGTGGCTCCCAGATGGTCAGACAGGAAAGTTTTCTTAACTGTGGGTCAGGAAAGAATTTGGGGTCAATGTAAAGAAAGAGAGCCTCAAATGGAGATGGTAAGTGTAGAGGAGAAAACTGGAGAGTCAGTGTCCTAGAGGCTACAGGTTGGGGTTAGACTAAGTTTGCTTGACAGCATCAGTAGGAGGGATGTGCATACAGCCTGTTATAAAATCCTTTCACTGTTGTTTTGTCAGGCTGTTTGTGCCTAGCAAGCCTTGATTTGAAGGCAGATGTTTTGAATCAACATAAAGATATGTGCAGCAGAGAACAGCCCTTGTGAAACCTGTACTCTGCCAAGAGTCAGTGTTGAGCAGAGGCAATGCTCTACTCTGGGGCCAGCCGTGGTGCTCCAGCGTGAGTGAGGACACACCCCGGGACACGAGCAGGTTCCTTGCAGGAGGGCTGCGTACTGGTGCCTAAGGGTCAGCTGCAGATTACAAAGGCTGCAGGATCTCTACAGCTGTGTGCCCGACAGTCACGCCAAGACCTATCCATGCAGCAGCGGAAAGCAAACAGGGCAAACACTTGTCAGCACGGCCCGAGCTGGGCCCTGCATTTACCTCTGTGCCAAGCGGGATGCATTGAGGAGCCCGGCTTGTCTGTCCCTGCCCGCCTGGGACGGGGTGTCCACCTCCCTGCCGAGCCCGGGCACCGCACCGGAGGCTCCCCACGCCCTGCAAGCCCCTGCCCCTCCCTGGGCGGGGGACAGCGCAGCGCCCCCACGGCCCCCGTACCGCCGGAGGAGGGAGGGAAGGACAGAAGGAAAAAGGGGAGGGAAGGAGAGAGACAGAGAGGGAAGGAGAGGGGGAGAGACGGGCGGGCACCGCCGCCCCCGCCCTTCTCCCCCCGCGCCCGTGACGGGCTGCGAGCAGGCGGGAGCGGCGTTACCGCCCAGCCCGGCTCCAAGGGAGCATCGCTCCGTCCCTGCCGCCGCCCAGCACCGTCCTGGATCGGGGCCCGGGGCCAGCTGAGCACGCAGGTGAGGGACCGGGCAGCAGGCACCGAGAGGCGCCGGCGGGTGCGTGCGGGGAGCGGGGGAGGCCGGGAGCGGCTGCGGGGGAGCCCGGAGGAGCTGCGGCCTCCCCGGGGCGACGCCGGGCTCCGGCGGGGCGGGGGCCGGGCGGGGGTCCTGACCCGGCAACGCCCGCCCCCCGCGGGCCTGGGGCGGACCTGGTTTCGGCTGGCGCTGGATCCCGTGAGCATCCCTTAGGCATCCATTGAGCATCCCGTTAGCATCCCGCGGCGGGCACTCTCGGCTCCCCTGCGTGGGTTTTGACTCTGCCCGGTCCCTGGCCGAATCTGTCCAGCGACCTCGAAAGAGCGTGTGAGGTGCCTTGTAGTAAAACACAGTGCATGCTCTGGCTTTGCTTTTTGCCTCATTAGCTGTGGGTAGAGGTTGGTCAGACCTCGGAGGCATAAGGTTTTCTGTTAGAACTGACTACTGTAATGTTGAATTAACAAAATCACCTGTCAGTCTTCAATCCTGCCGTGTACTTGGTCATGACTTTCCTACACAAGTGGCCAATCCGATGGCTCGTTCCATTCTACGCTGACAATTAATTGTGCATATGGAATGGGCAGAAGTTCCTAACATTTTCTCTCTAGTGGGGTTGATATCTTAGGGACTTTAACCATCACACAGTCTGGATACAATACAGTTAGCAGGTTTTTCTGTGCCCTGGGACAGTCACCTTGCCCTATATAAAGATAATTTTAAAGTCCATGTGATATCCTTTATTTGAAATGCAGCGACTGTCACTGCAGTGACAGCAGTAACAGAGAATGCTACCATGTTGTGTGTGATGGTGTGTTTCCCATAATCTTCATTTCTACTTTCTGTATTGTAACATTTAGTTTAAGTTGGTTTTGTTTGGTTTTTTTTAATATGGTTGCATGCTGAGCTAAGATCTTTGGTTAAGCCATGTTTAGTGATACCTAGGTCTCTCTTCAGAGTTATTTGGTTTGGTACCTTGATGTGCAATTTGTTTAAATTCTCCTGTGCAGTACAGATTTGCCTTTATTTCTGACATACTACCCTGTTAAAAAGCTAAGGCACCAGCTGTCAAAATGCATCTGGGAAATTGGGACAAGAGAAAAATATTATGCAAAGTCACAGTAAGCAAGACAGAGTTGAGAAGAAAGACTGTTTTAAGGAAAACTAGATTTGCAATGTAAGTTACCTTGTCAACTATTTCAATTCTAACTCTTTGAAGGCTGTAAACCAGAACATAATTGTGCATCTGTCAGAAGTATGGCTATACTAACCAGTAAAGGAATTTTACTGAAGCTTTCAAATGTATTTCTTGTTGTCTGATCAACGTACCTTGTCAGGGACCTGTTCTTATCCAGTCCCAATGAAATGGTAAAAGAGGTTAGCTTAAACTGTATGACTTTGGGTTCATCCTGAAAAAGTTGTAGTGCATTCATGAGGCAGAAAAACAGCTACTTTGGGCCTACTAATGCCTGATCACAATAGCAGCATGGTTAGTGCACCAGTAATTTCATAAAACTTATTAAAATAGCTTATTGATAAGGCAAAAATCAGAGTACAAGTAAACAGTTTGTGCTTCATCTAAGAAAGCAGATATTTTCTGTGCTGTGGTCTTCTGCAAGAAGAATACGATTGGACAGGAACCTGGTCAGGGGTTTTGGGAAAAACTCTATGTGCAGCTAAGGCCTGAACAATATGGCCCTAAGCTCATTCCTTCTCTCCTGGTGGAGTTCTCCTTAGGCCTGAGCTGAACCAAACTGTAACCTGCCACTGTTGGGGTGCACAGATGGGATTTATAGGCAGGCTTTGCTCCCCAAGACTGGTTCTGGTGTACAGTGGGCTGGTGATTGTTGAACACTAGAGTCTCAAAAGTAACAGGTTTTTTGCCCCATCAGCTTGTGCATTTAATACAGTCTGACCAAAGCAGCAGGCACTTCTTCCTTGATCCTCTTAAAATGATACAGTAAAATATGCCAAAGATGGTGTCCAAGGAAGAAGATGGTCTCTGCAAATCTGCTGAAGGCTACTCTTTGCAGCGAGTGCTCGGAGCATAGCTGTTCTCAGGAGTCCAGGACCTTTTTTTTTTTTTTGCCCAGTCACTCTTCATGAGTAGCCAATGGAAGGGGGTAATTCCCCATAAAAAGATAATTGTTCCTTGACAGCAATAGCAGCTGTTACACTAACATATATGAGCCGGTTTTAAATAATTAAGTGAGCTGCAGAAATTGTGCCACCTGCCTGCCTTTGATAGGGGTACATTGGGTCTAACTCTATGCTGTCCTGAATTTGTAATCAGCAAAAGACAGCTGGGTTTGTCAAGCTTTTGGAGTGATGTCTGTATGAGGAAGGGCTTGTCATTCTGGGAAAGAATTCAGGCATATGCTCAGGCAGAGAACTAGCCTAGAAATGTACAGAATCATATTGAAGAGATTAATAGAGAGGAGTCTTTCTGAAATTGGCTTTTCCTGATTTTGGCATCCTTGGTTTTCTACTGGAAGAAATAAATAAAAGGAGGTGGTAGTTCTGCATGCAAGAAGCAGACCTGTGCAACTCCTCGCTGACGTCCTGCCATGGTCTGCAGATGAGAAGTTTACAAGGGTTGGAAGGGAACTGATACAAGTACTAGAATTAGAGGCCCATTGAGAATTAGATAATACATATCAGGCCCAGAAAATCTGAAATTTCAGAGAATATTTCAGTCAAGCTGCCTCTATGCTCATTCCTGTTGATACCCGTTCCTGGGCATCTCCCTACAGTCGTGTTTGGAGAGAGTTACAAGCTAGCCAGACTCCTCTTCTGATCAGTATGGTCATAATCCTTAATTTTTTTCCCCAGAATTATTCTTAACACTTATTCTTAATAACCACATATCCTTTATGTTAGGCTGATATGTAGCCACTGGTTAAATTAGTCTGTGTACTCAATAATTATTCCTCAATGGAGAAGTGACCCAACTTTTATTTTTTGCCTTCAACAATTTTCTTGCTTCAACAGTCGAGCTCAAGGTTTTCTGCTTCCCACTGTTTGTCTCATCTTTGTTAGGCTGATAGGAGCTTACACATCTCTTTGACTCCCAAAAATGAAGTGATAGCCATCAGATCTTCTGCTTTGTCTTTAGTACCCTACCCACCTCTTTTCTTTGCCCTTTACTACACTGACTTGCAGGACTGGAAAAGATGAAAGCAATCAACTGTGTTTGCTGTAGTTGTATATGGCAAATTCAGCTGCCAGTTAAATACTAAAGTCATTGTTTGCCATTCCATGATTTTTATTTTATTTTTTATTCTTCTTGGAGAATGAAATAAAACTGCAAATTTATTTTCTTGCCTAGGTCTCTGGACAAAATGGGGAATAGATTAGTGAAACCCAAGCATCTGAGGCAGACAGACAGACACGTAGCAAACCTCGCTATTGGCTGTGCTGCCAACCATAAGTTTTTGATGGACCCATGCCTAGGCATCAGTGTGATCAATGGGCAAGCTGATGTTCTTTGCAGCAAGATACTTGAACTGGAAAAGGAGCTGAAGAGAAAAGACCAAGAGCTGCAAGACAGTCAAAGTCATGTTGCTGAGCTTCAGGAACAGTTGGCTATGCAGACTAAGGTCATAGCAGAACTCACCAAGGAACTTCAGAGCAAGTGTACACAGCTGAACAAGCTCCAGGATGTTGTTAGCACTCAAGGAGAGCACTCTCTTCAGCCTTCTCCATTGAAAGTTTCTGCCAGTAGGAGGAGAGGAGCCAAGGAAGGTGTGTCTGCAGAGCCGACAACGCGACTGTATGATTTGAGCAGGAAAGCCATGTTTTCCCTTGAAAGAGCAACGGTCCGAAAGGATTCCAGGTGAGCTCATTTCAGAGGGCTTATGTGATTGCGTTACAAGGATAATACTTTTGTCACAATGATATACTGTTCTCATGATAAATCAAGATTAAAATAACCATCTTTTTCATATAGGCTTTGTCGCTGTGGTCGCTTAGGCAGAACCTAAGTGTCTTCTAGGCTAGACCTAAGCCTCTTAGCTCTGGGTTTGCCTAGTGCTCACAGCTTAAGCTATCGTCTGGAACACTGATGAGAAGATGCCTGGATGCTTTCACCCGGTTTCATTCTTAATCCTACAGCATGGATGGCTTGGGAAGGAGCAGGTGACTCCAGCTCAGCTCTCCCGAATGCAATAAGGACACTGTTCCTGAGCTGTGCACAAAGTTTGTCAGCCCAGTTTCAACTCGATCTGGTACAGAATGCAATGAAATATTTTGTATGGTGTGATTGTCCTCTTAGCTTCCTCCTGCCCTCCAGCTTCTGATAGTCATGGTGTATGTAGGAACTGAATTTTACTTGTTCCTCTTTGAATCTAGTTATGCTTTCTAGACTCTGAAAGACCCAGAAATATCTGTGGTCCCAGCTGATCTTGTGGACAGATGTGTTGGACTGGTATCCTTAAACATAGGGACCTTGCAGTGTAGACAAAACCTGAGTATCTGTTTTAAAATGGTGGTAGCCAGAATCTATCTGGACTTCAGCTAGTGGCTTAAGTGCCTCAGATTTGTGGGGAGCTTTATTATTCTGTTAAAAAAATCATGACATATATAAGTAGACCTGAGAGTTATGAGACTTGATTTCTCATCCATCATGTCCAGCATTACACATTAGAGGGTGTCTTGTGAATCAGAAAGGCTGCCTGAGTCACCATAAAGCACTGAGAACTTCAGCTAGCAGTGTTTTTCCACAAAGTAAGAGGACTGCATTAATATTTTATCACAAGTACCTGGGCAGTTTAAATCATTGTTTGTTTTAGGAGTGTTCTACTTGTAATCACCTACCTGACTTCTCCTTGGCACGATCCTTGTACTGTTGCCCACCAGATGGTTTTCTAGGGTGCTTTCGGAGACAGAATTGTAACAGCAGTGAGGAGTAAAGGCAAGAGAAGAGCCCATTGATTAGCTAAGTGCAGCAGTCAGAACAAAACCAAGTATTGCAGCTTAAGCAATCTAAATGTAATGCACGTCATCTTTTGATGTGATAGTGGCCAAAGTATCATTTGATCTTCCAAATACTTTGGAAGCAAACATAGCCAAAAAACTCCATCACAAAACTGTACTACTATGCACTACTCTGCTTCTCAGTTAGATAAGCTCGTGATACACACTTGTCTGACACCACCACCTTCCTACTGAGACAACCAAATGCTGAAAGGTACAAACATTTGGTTTCCTTACCTGGGCAGCAAATACTGTAGTAGGTTAAGTTCATACAGTTGGCATACATGTAAGAACAAAGTCTGACCTTTACTGTCTACAGAATTCTGTCCACTGTAACTAGCAAATACTGATCCTTTAGCCTAACAGTGTCTATAGAAGCGTTTAGAGTTGCTGATATCAGTGGCTGCCTTGCCTTTATAGAGAAAGGACTTAATGCAGCCCCACTTCTGCATAAGATAATTGCAGTGTTGCTACACTGTTGTGAATGCAGTTATTTCAGAAGGAGGGGAAGCTCCATGCTATGTTCTTGAATTTGCATTGAGTCCAGAGTGTCACTCGCCCCTTTTAAAAATATTTGTAAAACAAATGGCATAATGTTATGCTATTCATTAAGCAGGGTTTTGAGTGCCATGCTTTTGTTTGGAGTATCTCAGCATGACTGATTTTAATGAAAATTTTAGAAGCTTTCAATGGTTCTTATCTATCCTATATGAGTGGATGTTTTTTCATGTTTTTTCTTCTCTTGAGCTAGTTGGGTAAATCCATATCATTTCAAAAAATTAGGTTTTTTTCCTTAATGGCAGTTTAAGCATTGAAAATTTAACTAAAGCCTCAAGATTTCAGAGTTTGAACATGGTATATGAGAGCAGATCTCTCAGAAGTCCTTCAAATGGAAAATATTTTTAATCACTTAACCTTTGCAGTGTTAACAATCTAGGTGTCTCGTTATCTGTAGGATAGTTCTCCATTTTTCTGTGTTCTTACAGAGCATGCTATTACCATCAGCAGCATTTAAACTGCCTTTATCAAGTCCCTTCCTATTAGGGGCTCAGGACTGTGACCCAGTTCTGTTATCAGCCATTATGGGCTGGGGAAGAACTATCTTGACCCTTGACATTGATGTCTTTTACCAACCAATACCAGCAGATAGCCAAAAATCTCTCATTAGTAGCAGAAAGGTACATTAAGAGAAAGCAATGGCAAAACATGTTGTACCCTTGCACCTGTGAGGTGACATCTGTCTTATGATAGAAATAAATTCCCAATCCTGTTCACAAAAAGCTATTCTTAGGCTGTCAGGTGCTATTTCTAGAATTTGACTGGGAATGTGTTGAAAGAGGCAGGGGGAACATTTCCATGAAAGCTAACAGGAGGTAGGGGAACAAAACCTGGAGAAGGATGCTGTGGCAAAGCTGGCTCTGGGCAGTGAAGAAAAGTCCTACTAGAGGTGGGACCAAGAGATACCTCAACACCAGAACAGTTCTGTGGCTCTGTGCACCCCCTTTTTACCTTTTTAGTAGTACTCATAAGGACAGCAACCAGTGCAAGTACTGGACTAAATGTCTTCTGTCCTCTCAGGACATCTAGTTATTTCCAGCAGCCATTCTCAAAAGTGGAGCAGGTACAGGAGAAATGGAGAAACAACTGTTAGTGTGCTGGATGCCCAGAAATGAGCAAGCAACTGATTCAAGAGCCTGAACTACAGTTACCATATTCCTGAGTCCTTCACTCTGTGGCCACCTGCACTTCCTGGAAACAGCATAGCCTCCTATGTAGTTCTGGAAGCTTTTGTCCTCATTTCAAGTATTTGGTTATATGGAATTACTGTATTTTATTGCAGTATTGTATGCACCATGCAGGCCAGAGTGAATTAAATTAGAAGTTTGGTTTTAGCAGAAAACTAAGTTAGAGCTTATGTTCCAAGAACCCTCTTGCTTTCAGCAGAAGCTAAGTTATGATCTCCATTTCTAAACACAGTCCTTACCGTAGCTACTTGATTTTGTTTTCTTGCCTCATCTCATCGCCTTTACTTATTTTCAGTCATTATATGGCTACAAACATTGTAATTGTATTTACTTGCCCTGTGGTTGTTCGTTTCTGGATTGTCCTCAGGAGATTTTCCCACATAACCTAGTTTTGATGACAGCCTTGCATTGTTTTATGAATACAAGCAAGAGTAGACCTTAAATGCCTCCAGAAGGCTGTCAGTGTTGACTTTGTTACACGTCCTTACATGCATGTTAGGAACATGGAGCCTTAAAGGCAGAATTTATCTTTCACTTCAGCAGTAAAGCAAACCTAACCATAAAAGCTTCATCAGTGCAGCAGTTGTTTAGTTGCATTCATTTCTGACATGGATTCAAAGCACTGCTTTATAGGAAGCCCTTGACCCAGGACATACACAAGTTCAATGAGAGCTCATAGATTGCCCAGTAGGTATGTATAGCCTGCTTTGACTCAGTTGGTTAGTCATTATTAGTGGATTCACCCACTATTTATTTTCCCATGTTTTCTTCTTCTTAAAATCCAACCACTGGACTCTTCCACCAGCAGCTCAAATATAGACTGTTCTTGTCTTTACAACTCACTCATTTGCAACTCCTGTGCATTTACTACAACAGGAAGTGATACAGAGACTGTCTCAGGGAGCAGCCAGAACAAGATTGCTCCGCAGGAGTAAGTGAACCAGGTTACTGCAGCACAGTAACCGGGATGCCATCCCCAAGGTCTGGGCAGGGTAGGCTCAGCAGGGTGGTGATAACAGGGTCCATCAGCAGTCCCACAGAAGAAGCAATCAATCAGATGCAAACTCTAGCCAAGAGACAGAAACGAAGTACTTACAGTATCGGGCCAATACCCATCCAGAAGACAAAACCAAAATCAATTATTTCCGTAACATAGCCCAGACAAGAACTGAATGCCCATACCTGGGCTTAAAGAGAATATGCATTCCAATGGGCAGAGGATGTGTGGTGGTCCCAAGGGAGGCTGAGCAGTGTAGGTAAGACCTATTACTGCCCTCAGGGCTCTGACAGATCTGACCCAAGTCAGATGGGTACAGTGTTTCCCTTTTTCCAGTCACCTGGAACTTCACCTGACTGCCATGACTTTTCAAATATCATGGAGAGTGGCTTGGCAACTTCCAGTTATAGTCTAAAAATTCTTAGAAGCAGTAGAAGAAAGGGCCTGCTTTGGGAAGATTCTCCCATGTTTGGTCATTCTTAAGGAGACTGAACATTTTTGACATCCCACATGAACAAACTATACAGGATTTTCACTCAGATAGCAGCATTTATGCTGTTTGTTGTCATCTGTGCAAAGGAAGTGGGCACAGTAGGGGTAGGAAGAGTTTTTTAGGGTTGTGGATGGAAGGCAAAGAGCAGTGCAAGAAGAAATCAGCACTAACCCTCCACCTCCACACACACCTCTCCTGCATCCTGGGCTTACTTTGTGAATTTTGGGACAACGTTCAAATAAATTTGCTTCGTAGTTATAAACAGGGAATGCCACAGGATCAGTGTTATTTTACCAGTGCAAGGGAAGTACTCTGTAGTCATTTTTCAGCCACACTCATCAACAATTTTCTTCGTTTTACCCACCACCAGTGTCTTCTAACATTCTCCTAAGAAAAAACAACACCTGTTAATCACGTTTTTGCATACTTTTACTTCCATGCATCTTTTCACAACTCAAAAGAGAAGCCCTTGATGAAGTTTTAGTACCATCAGTGTTGACTTTCATATCATCGGTGCTATGTTTTTGCTCGATATTAAAAAAAATGGTTTAGAATCTTAGAAAAGTTGGCCTGATCTTATAACAAGCTGGCAATCCTGTGCAGGCAGTGCTGTGTGAAGACATACATTTCACATTTCTTTCCTTCAGATAAGCAAGGCTACATACCTGAGCTGTGCAGTGGGGAAAGAATATCGTGAGAAACGGTGCAAAATTTTCTGGGGAGCATGTCTTCCTGCAAGGATTGTAAAATCCTGCAAGGATTGAAATATTTGTCAGTGGTACTGGTCATGCTAGTATGAGAAATAAGGGGGAGCATCTTGAGGGGAATGAATGCTTGGTGAATAATATACCACAACCATGCTGGGTATTTTAAACTTTGCTGTTTTGTTTGCAACCAGTGAGAAGAAGCTTATCACGGATGCCCTGAATAGAAATCAGTTCTTGAAGAGACTGGAGCCTCACCAGACACGAGATATGGTGGAATGTATGTATGAAAGGACTTTTCAGCAAGGCAGCTACATCATCAGACAGGGAGAACCGGGCAATCACATTTTTGTGCTCAAAGGTGATTATTGCTTGCTTGTACAACACACGAGTGCAAGAAGCAGGAAAGTAGTTCAGAAGTTTTGGCAGAAAGCCACAGTGATGGTGTCCGTGCTCCTAAATAATCTATTCTGGCCCTGATGAGGGCGATGCAAGTTGTGACTTTTATGAAACAGAGTGAGAAAAACAAAAAGCACCTTGGAAACTTGAATCTTGATTTAATGCTAATTCATTACCTCTTTCGCTTACAAAAACCTAGAGGCAAGGAAATTCTTTTTTTTCTTGCAGCCAAGCCCTTTTTGTCAAAAGGAAGAACAGGGATTATTTAGAATATTGAAGACTTCTCAATGGTGAACCCACTTCTAAAATAAACTTGCTTTCAACATTCTTGAGAGCTTATACTAGTTTTCTGTGTATGGGAAATCGAGAGGTGAGGTCTTCATTTACTGTTCTTAAAGCTGAAATGTTTTTTGAGGTTTTTTTAAAGACCCGTTTGGATTTTTTCCTGGAAAAAAAAAAAAAAAAGAGAAAAAAACAAACAAACAACAATGCAAACAAAAAGCTTTAGGGTGAAAAAGCTTTCCTAAAATAATGCCAACTGGTCTGAAATAATCTCTCTGCAGTCATCTGTGCTGACTGCTACTATGCTTACACACAAATCTCAAATTGCAGATCAGTCTTAGTGGTCTCCAAGTTTAACACATGGAAGTTGCTCCTAAGAGGTATTGTCTCTTTCATCATCTCACCCTTAAAAATTAATTTGCATATTAATTTCAATTTTGGACCACTAAAAGGCCCAGAGACTCATATGAATTGGAGTTCATGCTGTAAGGAGTATGTTCTGTTGAGGCAGGAATATTTAAGCTAGAAGCATCCTGGTATATGTTGGAAAAACATTTTCTGTCTTCTGGTTTCATATAGATGGATTAGTTTGAAAAAAAATGATGGTAACTGTGTTAGGATAACACAAAATTCAGACTGTTTTTGGCTTTTACTAGATTTGTAGTAAAGCTTAAGAACAATTTCTTGAAGGAAAATTTATCGAGCTTTTAATTTTTCTGCCTTCTCCTTTGCATTCTGCACATATATACACATACATGTGTATGAACAGACAAATCTCATGAGTAATTTCTCCAGTGAACTCCATTTTAAGACCTTAAGTTTGTCTACACCACACTAGACTATCTGAACCACTATTGACTGGTTTGTTGTAGCCAAGATTTATCCCATTAGAATTTACAATGGCCCTCCCTTCAAGAGCAGATTTGTAGATTAGCAGTCCATTTTAAAAAAATAAATCTCTCCTGGTTTGTATGTGTGTTTCAAAGCACTGTTTGCATCGTTGCTCCCATTCCTGTGTTCCAGGGAGCAGCAAAGTCAGAAATATATTGATTTGTTTTCCATTCAGTCTGTGCAGTTGAGCACAGTTTTTAACACCTGTTATCCTGATGATTTTTGACAGAGGGCAGTCTGGAAGTCTTTCAGCAGAATAAACTACTATCCTCAATACCTGTGTGGACAGCATTTGGTGAACTAGCCATTTTATACAACTGCACACGGACAGCTTCTGTGAAAGGTACCTAAGGTTAATTATAACAATGTTGCTCAAAGTGTATTTTTGTGAGGTCCCCGTTATATCCAGATTCTTTTCGAAGTTTTCATTTCATAAATGTTTGCATGTCTTGATTGTCTGCAGTAAGCTCATGTTTCCTTCCTTGAGTTCTTTCTGCTTGGGAACTCTAATAACACTATGCCATGAATATGGTTCCATGTCTAGCATGACACTTGATAAACAATTAGGCATCTCCAAAGTGTGCTGGTTAGCCTGATCTGTACCATACTAACTACTAAGGAAGGATTGCGTTTTAATTTTGGATGCTTTAGTAGTGGCGATGGTCTTTGGCTCTTATGTGCTTGTGTCAAATGCAAACCTGAGGCTAAATGACAGTGAATTTGAAAAGACATTAGAACCATGGTGTTTTTAGTAGAGCAGATAAAGTCTAATTCAAGAGGAAGGAAATATAATACGTAGGAATTAGTTCCTTTTGTACTTCTTTTAGTTCTGTGTTTTCATTATGTTACTGAGTCTTGCCTAGATCCATTTGCAACTGGGATTTGGGAGATTTGATTTTGACCTCAAATGTGGTGGTGGGAGAGATGGAACTTCCAGATGGGATGTGCTGCTTCTCTGAGGCAAATGCTTTTTGCATTTCGTGTTTGCAGGCTGACCAGGATGGAGTTGTTAGGTGTTGCTATGATACAAATATCCCTCTTCTTGAGTATTCGTCCATTAAATAACCCTTGATTCCTTTCCTAACCTGCCGTAATTTTTCTGTGACAAACAAGTAAATGACCAAATATGATTAAGTTCATCATATTTCCACTCTCCACCATTCCATAAGTATTACTTCTGTTTGAAGACTAATTTCCGTTCTTGTCTAAATCTGCAGGGACTTTGAACCACCAGTAAGTATGACGAGTTCGTCTCGACTTAATAAGGGGCAAATGGAATAAAACAATAAGTTGTTTGCTTTAAAAGCTTTTGGTCTTTCTTCCTGCACCCGGTTTAGGCACTTAATCATTGCTGGCTGTGTAGATGGAAGTTATTACATGTAATCTGTTTTTGTTGCTGCCTGATAAACAGAGCAGCATCAGTAATGTGATTACTTTTCTCTACTAGCATGCGGTTCTACTTGAATACATTCCCTGTCTTTCTTTTTTGCCTGCTGTACAGTATTAGCATTATAAAGTAGTGTTTCTGCATAATAAGATGTCAAGCTGCTTTAGACCTTTGTTAACATTAATTGGTTTTGAGGTAGGACAAGAATTGTCCAATTATGGACAAGAAAGGGTATTTGAATACTTGAAATCACTGCAGAAACCTATCCCTCCCCAATAGCTTTCCCATCTTTCTTGTGGAGCAAGAGCAGTACGATGCCATAACTGAGCATGGATAGTAAACACACATGTGGAAACCCTTTCTTGATGCTGGATCTACTGACACCCTTTTCCTGCAGTCTTTGGGAAGTGACAAGTAAAGGACTTTATCCAAATAGCTTTTCAATGGCTGCTGCTACTCAGCAGCATCTTCACACGCAGTAGCTGTATTTGAAATTGGCAGTGAGATTTACTCCTGTGTTTCTGAATTTCTTTTTTTTTTAAGTTCACCTTTGAGACCTCAGGCTTTTTTCTAGCCGTATAACTGCTTTATTTAGCTAAGGTAGAAGAGACAGGAAATACATTTTGTGATAGCCTGGACTCTTGCCATATTTTCTTCATGAAAAGTAAACTGAAAGATGTCATTTAGGAGAAAAACAAATCCAAAGCAATACCTGTGTTCTCCCATCCAGCATCCAAAAATATCTTCTGAGATATTTTGATAAATGGCAGAGTATATGGTTATATCATGTGTACAACAACCAATGACTGTGCATCATTTTAAAACTGGTATTTTTCTTTCTTGTTAAATTGATTTTATGTTTATGATAAATTGAGGAAGTAAATTGCTCTACATTTTTCTGGAGCTTTCCTTTATCCCAGAGAAAACAGTTTTGTTCTTTCTTATGACAGAAGGAAAATTGCTGAATATGGTGTTACATCCTTAAAAAGAAGAGATTAAATTAAACAGAATCACCTTGTTTTGCTTAAAAAAAATAAAAGATGCAATGCGTTCTATTGTGTCAATGATTGCACACAGAGGCTGCTTAGTAGTTTGCATCTTTGATGCTGAATCTTGTGCATGCTTACTGTATTAATATTTTGATTATATTTTGAAAGATAATCATTAATGTTTCAATTATCCTTTATTTCCTTATAAGACGGATACATTGGAGGAAAACTCTGTGAGGATTAAATGAAATTAAATGTATTTCTTGACATCTGTTATTTCTATCTTACTGGATAACTCAAACATTTATTTGCATGTAATCTGAATTAGAGATGAATCCAAGCCACAGTATTCAACATCATAGGTTTTGGAAAACTTCAGCCAAGTTTCTGTTTCTTTCAAAGCAGCTCCTTTGCAGATTGCAGCTTTTGAGTGCAATGACTGTCCGTGATAAGAGCAGATCTTCACAAGTGTTCAGCCCTGTTTGTGCTCATAGTAAATGGCTAGATTTTCAAGGTTACTCACCCTGTGGGGTTGCGTGGAAGGTGCTCCATGGAGAAACCATTTGGAAATCTATGCCTTACTTTAGTGAGCATTGTCTGAGTGGGAGTTGAATTCTTTTAAAAGTCTGATTGCAATAGATGCTTAATATTTTAAAATTTGGCCTTTGGCCTTTTGAAAGAGCTCATCTGTCTTGTACCATGACCTCAAATTGTAATATCATCCATCAAATAATTTGGAAACATTGTTGATTTTATTCTTGTTTTTTTTGTTTTCTCAAAGCAATCACTAATGTTAAAACATGGGCATTGGACAGAGAAGTGTTTCAAAATATCATGAGAGTGACAGCACAAACAAGACAAGAGCAATACCGAAACTTCCTTAGAAGGTAAATATGATGAGTTTCTATTTGGGCTACTTACTAAGGTGCACAACAATATTGTGCCTAGCTTGTAAACAGAGAGAAAAAGATGCCCTTCATGCAAATACAGCCTCAAAAGCCTGACTATTTACATCTTTTGGGTTTTTTTCTTGTTGTTTTTTTTTAAGATTCATAAGAGAGTTTTTCCCATTTTAATTGTTTTTCTCCTGCATTATATTAGGAAACTTAAAAGCTTGAATGCTTTTAAGTAATAGAATAAATTTATAAAAAAGCTACCTGTTTAGCAGTTAAAACAATATAATGAATAAATAGAGTTAAGTAAATCCTCCAACTAGTAGTTAATTTGCTGCTGGAGAAGATTAAGGAATTCCTTGTCCCTTGGAGACTTGAATAGATCTGCATGTCTCTCAGCTTATGAACTAATCCCCATATAAATTACCAGGAAATTTGCAGAGTAGAATAATTCTCTCTCCTGCAGGGAACACTGAGCATTGTACCATGCTTCTCCTTAGGAAGATGGTGAAATTAGAGGTTTCAAACCATAGTTAGCTGATTTCATATTTTGATTTTTTAACAAAGAATGACCATTCTGTTATGCCTTCAAATCAAGATGTAAAGCCTACCCATGCATAGAATGTCTTGTGTATTTTTACATCCATCTCTGTCTTTGATTTCTAAACATATTTCTTTTCTGAGCCTGAGTAGCTAGAAAGTTCTATAATTTCCTGACTTTTGCAAGTCTGAGTGATCAGAGTGGAAGGTTTCTTCATTCTTACCAGCAAGTTCACTAAGTCATCACTGTAATCGGATTCTCTTTTAAAAGTTGTCCGAGGAGTACTGAAGTTTTTACCTTTGTTTGATTTTGCAGTCTCTGCAGTGCATTTAAAAATATATCCTTGGATTACTATAATGACTTGGTTTACAATTACTGGGTTCTGTATAACTGAATTTTGAAATCAATCCCTATGCCCATTAGAGTCTTTTCCCCTACTGAAATACAAAGTTGATTTACGAACTGACCAGTGTTTGCCACATTTCTGAGTTGTAAGTTGTGCGAGTTTTGTTTGTCTAAAAAACAAGATGAGAATGCTTGAACCTTCTGAATTAAGATTTAGTTGTATATTGTGTTCACCACCAGTTTAACTAGCAATAAAATGTGATTGTACAAATTGTGTAGATGAGAAAAAGATCATGAAAAAAAGTGTTAACAACGACTTTGGGTTTGGGGTTTTTTTGTTCTGCGTTTCTGCTTTCTGGAAGTGTGTCCCTGCTGAAAAACTTACCTGAAGATAAATTAACCAAGATCATCGACTGCCTGGAGGTGGTAAGATACTGTTCAGTTCTTCTAAATAATATTCAGTAAGCTTTCAAAATAACAAAGAAGAATAAATAATTAAAAATAAAAACCAACCAAGCTTCTGTAATATGAGAGTGGGCTTGTAGTGATCAGAGTGGAATTCCAGGTTGGCAGCAATTAATAACTTAATATTATGTCACTAAATGTTATGGTTTTGGCATCAAAGTAGTCAAGCAAGTAGATAAGAGGATCTATACTCTAGCCTTTGTTAAGATTAAGCACAAAGGTGGAGGAGGCAGATAGAGTGATGCACAGCCATAGCACAAGGGGATGAGGAGATTATGGTGTTGATTATGTGAAATGGCAAATGGCCTTAGCATAGCAGTATCCTAAGCTGTAAGTTTGGGGGTTTTTTTGGTTTTTTTTTTTTGGGGGGGGGGATTCCTGGCAAGGGAGAACTTGTAGGAAACACTCAGATCACAAAGCTGGAAGTTAACACAGAAAAAATGCTTGGTTGAAAGTTAAACAATTAGGTAATTCATTACCTGAATCGTAATGAATGGTAATGGCGGTGAGGGTTCCTTAGCAGACACAGAAAAATTGGTGCCTTGGTAGCTTGCAACAGATAATTTAGGCATTCCCACTGAGATGTCAAGCCTGAAATTACTTTTGGAAATGGGTTTTTGATTTAGAACTCTTTTAAGAGTTTTTGATATTTTTTTTCCTTTGTTTTCCCTTGCTTCATAAGGAGGATGCAAGTGCTGTGGGTTTTTTGAACAAATAATGTGCTGCTGCATTAAGATTGGCCCCTCTTTTTCTGTAATGGAGTGGTTGCATATTATGGGATGCGATGTATGAAGGAGATAGGAAGTTAAACATTAATGGAAGATCCACAGGTATTAAGAACTCTGCATAGTAATCAGAACTTTCAAAAAGGCTAACAGTTTATCAGAGAATATTGTCTCTCCCTTCCCTACCCAACAGGAGTACTATAACAAGGGAGATTATGTTATTCGGGAAGGAGAAGAGGGAAATACCTTCTTCATAATAGCAAAAGGAAAGGTAAGATTTAATAAACCTAATTATAAAGTAGGTTATATACAAACACATTTCAAAAGCTACCCTGAAGGGTGTGATCTTCAGTAAAATCTGTGCAGAGTGTTTTTGAGGACGCTGTTGAGTGCACGATACCGTGATAAAAGCCTGGAGCAGCATTTCAGAGGTTCAGGGAGCCTAATTTTCCATTCACAATGAACCCGTGTTATACTGTCCTAATTATAATGTAATTAAAGTGTGTCCTGAAGCCTCTTGACACTGCAGCAGAGATGTAAAGTCAATTTTTTTGTAAATGAGATTTGATCCTATGTCTTCTCCTAGATTGTTCAATATCTGATGGGCAAAACATAGACTTGTGAAATGTATAAGAAGTAGTGGAGTCCTAGGCTTAATGGAGAGTGGCCTTCTAGATGTCTCTATGTTCCTGTCATTTGTTAGTGCCAGAGGAATAAGGCAGCAGCCTTTATCCATCAGCTGTTACATTGGAGGCCGACATGGGACTCTAAAGAATCAAATCAGGGCAATTTTCATCAATAAACTTCCAAGAGGATTTCCAAAATGTTTCTGTGTCCGGAGATATTCTGGTTTGGTTTTTGCTAATGTGGGCATAGCAGAATGCGTGCTGCTGTGGAAGCAGAATTTCGTGAGGGGGAAATGTTAGTTAATTCTTCTATCTGCTATCTGCTTAAATAAAAAGACAAAAAGCTCGTATGATCCCTGCCCACAGTGAGAACTGAAGTATTTTTCAGTTTTTCATTAAAATGTTACTTATTTTTGCTTTGTTTTACAAGGTATGAGGAGAAAATACTTGGGGGTGGGCAATTTGTTTTAAATTTTTGAGAGGTAGGAGTAATTACATATATTTGTAACTCTTTCTGCAGCATTACAGAGTTTAAGACATTTATGAAATACACAGAAAGGAAAGGAAACCTTACCAAATTTTTATTCCTGTACTTTCCAGGTGATAGTTACCCAAAGTACAGCAGATCACTCACAGCCTCAGCTGATTAAAAATCTACATAAAGGGGATTACTTTGGAGAAAAGGCTCTTATTAGGTTAGTTCACATTGTCTGATTCATGATATGTAGTATTTCAGTTGTCCTATCACTATGTATTCGATTCTACAATTCATGACTCTTTGGAATATAATATTTGTTTTGATTATAAAGTAGATAGATAAAGGTAGTGACTGAATTTGCCTTAATGTTTTAGTTTTTTGCAGAGAGAACTTGAAGCTATACACTGTCATCTACCTTTAGTTTTCCCTGTAGAAGTCAAATGCTGACCCTCTCTGCATTGTGGCTTATTGCTTAGATTTCAGTAAAAGCTGTGATGAAAACTTATCCCAGGCTCTATGTGACTTTAAAATGGATAAGCTCCATCATGACTGGACTGAGCTGTTGTTTCCATTGCCCATGATAGTAAGAAACAGAAAGAAGGAGTCACATAGTACATATTTATGTGAGTGATTGAGTAGGGAATCTTTTGGTTTCTGGAATGTTTTATATCCAAAGATCATTTCAGGAGTAAGTAGTAAATCCTGATACAGTGCTAATTACAGCTCACTCTAATTTCTTGGAAGGTTGCTAAAGGATGTCATGATCCAAACCCTTTTGAAACTGGAAAAAATACCGTGCTGGATCATGATAATGACTAGTGAAATGCTACTATTTTTTATTTAGTTCAGCAATATTAATTCAGGTACAGGCTGCAAAGACCTTTGAGGAGTTTCACCTGTAGCAGCTGGGACCCTCCATGAGTACAGTGTGAGGTACAGTGTGAATCCTCACTGTTTTGAGGATTTTGATATGTTTGATATGTTTCTGAAAAAGTACATTTCAATTCATAGTGACGACGTCAGATCAGCAAACGTCATTGCAGATGAATACAACGTGGAGTGCCTCGTTATAGACAGAGAGTAAGTACTCTGCAGTTCAATAGAAGACTTGCATCCTCTTTTAGTAGGTTAACATGTGACTTTCAGTAGGTTCATAAGACTTCACTAAAGGCAAAATCACAGTTTGTCTTAAGGGAACACTGAACAAGTGTTTATGTTTTTTGAAGCACTAAGAAAGAGAGGCTGATGGCAGACGCTTGTGCACAGAAGCTTAAGAGTAGCTCAGAGTTATTCTTTTCTTTCTCCCCTTGTAGTGGTGATGTTTATTGTGGTCTCCTGGGTCAGACATTCCTCAGAGCTGGTCTTGTCAGTGAAGACCAGTGCAGAGAAGGTGTTCAGTAACTCTGCCTTCTCTGCATCCTCTGTTACGGGTCCCCCCTCCATTTAGTTACAGGCCCACATTGTCCTTTGTTTTCCTTGTGTTATTGATGTATTTGAAGAAGCCCTTCCTGTTGTCCTTGACATTCTTGGCCAGATTTAATTTCAGATGGGAATTGGCCTTCCTTGTCTCATTCCTACTCACTCTTACAACCTTTCCATATTCATTCCAAGTGGCCCATCTCCTGGGTGCTTCCATCTCCTGTGTGTTTCCTGCTTATACTTGAGTAATGACAGGAGTTCTTTATTTATCTACACAGGTCTCTTGCCCCTTTTGCCCAATTCCTCGCTCATTTCCTGAGCCTGGAGGAAGTAATCCTTGAATATCAACCAACTCTCTTGGACCTCTCTTCCCTGCAGGGCCTGTTCCTGTGGGATTTTTCCAAGAAGGTCCCTGAAGAGGCTTAAGTTGGCTCTCCTGAAACACCAGAACAGGCTTCCTAGTGAGGTGCTCAGTGCATCTAGACAATGCTCTTAATAACATACTTCAGTTTGGTTCACCCTGAGATGGTCAGGCAGTTGGACAAGGTGGTTGTTGTAGGTCCCTTCCAACAGAAATAGTCTGTTCTAAGTCTTTTCTTCCCACAGTGCTGTTACTCACCTCTGAAGCAGGAGAGGTGAACTCAATCCCTTTGGCACTATGTACCAAGGGTTTTATCCACTGGGGCAGAAGGACTGACTGCCTGGACTCGTGCCAGGCTGGTTCCCAGGGTAGGGATGGTGGAACCACACTTAATAACCACAGTGCATGTGGGAGGCAAAGTACACCCAGCCTGCTCCAAATTATTTAAACATAGCATGAAATGACCTGAGGAAATCAGGCATTCTGTCCCCCTGCCCTCTGGCAAGAGGTTTGCTACTTCAGCAGGTTACTGCCTCTTCAAAGCTCTTAAAATCATGTCAAAGTGATAATGTAAAACTTTGTCTGGATCATGACTTGAATGTTCAGCATTTTATAATGTTTCATTCGTGTTTTTAGGACCTTTAATCAAACAGTTGGAACTTATGAGGAGCTCCAAACTTACCTTGAAGGTTATGTGGCTGATCTGGCCCAGGCCGATGAAAAGCGACATGCGAAGTAAGTCAGAGCATTTGGTAGGTACATCTTTAGTAGGTAATCATAAAAAACAATGATAGATGTAAGTGAAATCGTGCATGGTAGTTGATGGAGATGGACTCCTAGGAATGAATGACAGCAGTCACTGTAGTAAAACAGTCTGGATATGCTTATGGAGCCCAAGAAATGTTTTCTGAAGCAAAACTTACACAGAATCTCAGTATATTGACTTTCAAACAAGAATTCTCTCTATTCCAAGAAAACTGAGCACAGAATAGAAGTGACGTTGAGCTCAAATAAATTTTGCATTCTCATGGGAAGTTCTTTGACTGGTAAAAACCCTACTCTTAACTCCTGACTGAGTTAATGAAACTGTATTACTGTGCAAAAGACTAATTGTCATTTCAAAAAGAAACAAGCATACATAAAAGAGACAGTTTATTTTTAGTGTTTCAGTGTAGCCCCTACTGTTTGCTTTTAGCTGTGGGCCACATTTTTAGTTTATGTGCCTCTGATTTCAACCTGAGCACTACTGGAAAATTAGTAGAGCATGGTTTTCTTCTGTTTAGAAGTACAGCTGCATTCTTATTTCTGATCATTCTACTGGAACTGGTACACAGTCTTCAAACATTGGTTCTCCAACTTGGAGCACCCAAATGTTTGCAGCTGACCACATAAAAGCAGGATTCTCACCATGAATCATCTCTTGCTAAAAATACTGTTGATCATACTCAGTGAACTTGAGCAGCATTTTGCTTCTAATTTACTTCCATAGGAGGTCCAGAAAGAAAGTGCTTCTGCACAAAATAAAATCAGGATTCTCTTAGGAAATAAGAAGGCTTTCCTTTCCTTCTTTTCCTTTCCTTGTCCTTTTCGTTTTCTTGTCCTTTTCCTTTCCTTTCCTCTATATAGGAGCATTAAAATTAATGGCAAGGAAGAGCACTAACCTGTGTTAATTTTCTTAATGCAGAGGAAGATCCTTCTGTGGACAGCTGACCAAAGAGGTGTCTTTGGAGATGATAGAGCTGAAGGAGAAAGTAGCCCAGTTCCCTCCTTCCCCATTCAAGAATTTAGAAGTTGTCACAACTCTGGGTGTTGGTGGGTTCGGAAGGGTTGAGCTTGTAAGACATTGTTTTAAACATATTCAAATAGTTCTCTGTCTTAAATGATTAATTTAGCCACTCAATAACGTAAAGGATTTTAATATTCTCCATGCCTGTTATTCTGCCTCAGACAGAATAACTCTGTATAAAGCAATGCATAGTTAAAAAATATTTCAGGACTCGGATGTGCGAAGAAGCAAATCCATTCTTGTGTGCCTTCATCTTCTGTTGTTAAAAGTATCTTCCTGGTCACTAGACACGGTCATCAGTCTGTGTATGTGGAGCTTACAGATGTGCCTACCTGCATTGTGTTCCCTGAATTGCAGGCCTTTTCCCAAGACTCTGCTTGGACCTGAAGTAATCTCCACAGCATCACTTAGTCTGTATTGTTAGAATTGCTTCAGGATGCCCCACAGCAGCTATAACCAGTGTGATCTCTCTCTGAGCTGTGTTGACTGTGACATTTCCAACAATTTTTAATGGCTCTTTTGAGCCATATTCAATGGGATGAACAGCTGTGTTTCTGGGATACCAAGAGCCTCATGAGCCTAAAGTCTTAAATTCCACTCTCCCCTGGCTGAGTAGCAAACATCTGAGAAAAACCTGAGAGCATTTTGTGCAGGCTGCTGAAGGTAATGGCAAATTAAAGGAGACTTTGTGGTTTTAGTGAAGTACTTCACAGTAGTTAAACCATCAGTTGTTTTATTCTGATTCATGCTTCACAAAAAAAAAAACAACCAAAACTTTCACACTGGAAATTCTACAGCATCACCTGAATAATAAGCTAAAAATTGAATTCTCATCCAGCTGTAGAACACAGATTACTGCTTCCTTGGTTTCTGAGAAGCCCTGTTTTAACTTCCATCTTTTTATTGCATTTTGGATAATATTTCAGCATAATGCAAAATCATTTGTAAACATTCTTCCTAAACTGCCTCTGCATTTTGTTCTTTTGTATTATGCTGGTGGTTAGAAATCTTAAATTGAAGTTAGGACCCGCTGCAGTATAAACTTACTGTAGTATGTAGTACCTACCCAAACTGCTGCTATTTCACTTTGCAAGTGGGGACTGGGAAACTAAAAAGACCTGATGCTTGACTTAAAATCATCCATAACAGTTCTGCAAAATATCTGGAATTCGTCCCTCACTACAGCCATCAATTTTAGTCCTGTGCTGTGTTGAAAAAGATGGATATCAGTATACCTATTGAGAACTGATTGGTAAGATATCCTTTCTTTTCCTCATATGTATTCTTCATTTTTATTCACAGGTTAAAGTGAAAAATGAGAACATGGCTTTTGCTATGAAGTGTATAAAGAAGAAACACGTAGTGGACACCAAACAACAAGAGCATATCTATTCTGAAAAGAAAATCCTTGAGCAGATATGTTCTCCTTTCATTGTAAAGTAAGTTGACCATAATGTTTCCTTGAATGTTGACCCCCAGCTGACCCACTGAACAGCATTATTAGGAATCAGGTTTGGCATATATGAGTTCTGGGGAGAAGACACTGCAAGTCTCGCATTTTATTTTGCTTTTCCTAAATTGCTGCCATTTGTCTCCACAGACTATATCGCACATTCAAAGATAATAAGTATGTATACATGCTTCTGGAGGCTTGCCTTGGAGGGGAGTTGTGGAGCTTGCTGAGAGACAGGTAACAGCAAAGAAAGTGTAACCTTGCCCTTTAAAATCACCAGTCAGCTCCATGGGTCTGCTGAGTAGGTAGATTCAAGGGCTGTCCAATGAAAGATTTTTGTTTGGTTGGTTAATATTCTGGGTGTTATATGTTATCTGGTTAATAAGTAAGGCATTTTTAAAACTTAACTGTCTGTAAGGATATTGATTGGTTTTGTTCCAGAGGCAGCTTTGATGAATTCACCACCAAGTTCTGTGTTGGGTGTGTGACAGAGGCTTTTGACTATCTACATCACATAGGAATAATCTACAGAGACCTGAAGCCAGAAAACTTAATTTTGGATGCTGAAGGATATATAAAACTGGTAAGATGTAATGCACTGTAATGTTATCCTTTTGTCTCCTGTTTCTTTGCAAGAGGAATATAAATAGACGGCACGTAATTATAGAACCAGAGTCCCAGAGTTTAATAACTCTTGTGCTTCAGTAGAGTAGAGGGCAGGCTTCTCATTGCACAATGAGAAACAAAGGCATTGTAAGCCACAAACTTGGGATTTGCAGTCTCTGAGAGCTCTTGCCACAGCATAAATAGCAAAAAAAAAAAAAAAAAAAATCTCCCAGGAGCTAGTTTTAAAGGCAGGAACTACATTTCCCAGATGCAGAATTACCTCTCTGTCCAGACTCAAGCAATCTTAGGTTCTACATTCATTCATTCAATCTACAGTCAGAGGTTCCCTCTCTTTGTAGAGAGGGAAGACAGTAAAGAACTGCCATACTTGATTGTGACTCTGAAAAGTGCAACAAGAATACCTCTCAAAGAACTGGAAATATCCTCTCTGAGGACAATGAGCAACCCAAAGTGTTCCAGGTAAATCTCATGTCCTCAAGGAAATCATGGGTTGTTGTGTCCAAAAGGAAAATAAGTCAGAAAATTACTTGTGATAATAAATGGATCTGTTTTATAACATTCAGTAATCCAGTTGAATTACTTCTCTCTCCTTCACAACTACACTGTGTAGTTGTTTCAGATCTAAACTAGCAATTCTGAGATCTTTGCAGGAGGGGAGGAAGCAATTAAGACTTCAAGGCTTCCCAGTGCAAAACACCTCTGCCTTATGCAGCATATGTTGATTTTGATCAGGTTGATTTTGGATTTGCAAAGAAGATTGGATCAGGGCAGAAAACCTGGACATTTTGTGGAACCCCTGAGTATGTTGCTCCTGAAGTCATACTGAGTAAAGGCCATGACTTCAGTGTGGATTTTTGGTCCCTTGGGATTCTTGTGTATGAACTCCTTACTGGCAGGTAAGTGCCTCCTACTCTGAGTTCTTACCTTTTTTGTTTGTTTTTAGAGACCTTTTAAAGTTACTTTTAAAATAAACAGTTTGGGGGGGGGTGTCAATCAGTAAAGAGACTTGCAAAATGATACTTGTTTTTGTTTCTTATGCATGTCTTACCTTCCATCATTTCAGCAATGCAAGAGACAAAGTGTGGTACATATACTTAATTCTGGCTTACCTATCCAGGGAAAGGGCCAGGCACAGCCTGTAATTAGCTGATGTAGAGCTCCATTAACTGAGGATGATGATGATAACGATGTTTCCTGTGAGGAACAACTGACAAAAGACTGTTGTTTTCCTCCTTAGTGGGTGATGGGGTACAGTGGGGTGGGTGAACTGTAAGCAGGGCTCATTCTTTGCCTCCATGCACATTCCCATGACAATTCTTTGCAAATGCTCAGTGGTAACACAACATGGAAGCTTCTCTGAGTTAGACCAGAGGCAGAGCTGGCTTAGAGGGACACATGTGGTCATGCATTTTCCCTGGTACCTACAGGAAATTTCTCATTCTCAAACCTTTCTAATATCTTAAACAGGCTGAAAGGGTGAGGGTTGTAAAACTATAAAGGTGGGCTTTTTTCCCATATTCTCAAATATTTGATTTGATAAGTAATGGCCACATCTGCTCTTGCCAGACTTCCATTTATCAGTGTCTCTTTCTTTTTCTAGTCCACCGTTCTCTGGGGCTGATCAAATGATGACGTATAATTTGATTCTCAAAGGCATTGAAAAGCTGGATTTTCCTAAAACAATAACAAGGCGGCCTGAGGATTTGATCCGCAGACTCTGCAGGTGGGAGGGGCAGTTTGTGGCAAAGCCTGGGTGTGGATAGATTGAGCTCTTTTAGAATTCAAACTAGAGTGTTGAATTCCTGACAGCTTGATTTAGAATTGTCATGCATAGCACGGTCCATTCTGATTATATTCAGTATGCATTGCGTGCCTCTGAATATGTATCACACCTCTTAGTCTGCAGAGGCAGCATCTACAAATGTTGGCTCTGGGCTTTCTCTGTAGCTGTGAATTTTTTCTGAAACAAATCTTAGGGAAAACTTATGGAGCGTGGGCTGAGGAAAGAGCTAAGGAATTTGATTTTGCTATCAAGCACATTGGTTAAAAGAAAAATGCTTCCAAACTCACGTAGTCATATAGTTTCTACAGAAAACATAGGGCACTTAAAGACTGACTTAAGCCCATTTGAAAATGCAAAAGGCAGTATTTCAAAAGGGCCAGCATAACTCAGAAGCATTAGTGCACAGTGGCATGCACAACTGGTGACAATGCTGACTTCGAACTCCCAGTTCCCCGGGGGATTTCATCCATGGCACTAGGAACAGTGTGCAACATGCTTGTGCACCAGCATTTGAAAGGAACTTTGTAAATTTTGATTTGGCTCCTTTTGTAACTCATAACCAGGCCTGCTGGTCAAGGGGAAAAAAAGATGTGCAACCAAAATTCAGCCTGTTGATTTCACTCTCCTGCTTCTCACAGCCAGGTGACGTTGTTCTGGCTTCCTAGCAGGTTTCTCCATCCTTAAAAGAAAGGAGCAGTGAGCAAAACCTCATTATGCCTCCTTATGAGGCCACATTTTTATGCAAGCTACATCCCTGTGTAACTGTTAAAAACAAGCAGTTAGGACCTATAAATGCTCTTTAAATAAATAGGAATATTTTATAAATTCTTATCCTTATTGTTTTCCTCTTTCTTTTAAGGCAAAACCCTACAGAAAGATTAGGCAATTTGAGAAACGGAATTAATGACATCAAGAAGCACAGGTAAACAAAAGAATCTGCCAAGAAGAAAATTTGGGGTTTAATTTGAAGTATTTTTAATACTTTAGAACCCAGTCTGGTAAACCCATAAAGAGAGATTTCTGTTGCTATTGAGTGCATTTGCAGCTGAGCTAAGTGGTGCTGTAGCCTGAGCTACAGCAACAGTACTGTTGCATTTGCAGCTACACCAAGCGACAATATGAGCATAAATCCTCAACATGTTTATCTAGAAATGTCTTATTTTTTACTGGTTTTGTTGCAGGTTGTCGATGTAGGAGTTTAATTTAGTTCTCAGGGAAACTGATACCAGTTCAGCATCTGCCTTTCAGACCTCCTGACCCTTAAACAGTTGCTTTTTAAGAATGAGTAATTAAGAGCTCCAAAGCAATACTAGGTTTTTGTCCTGATGAACCTAATGAAGAAAGTCTTTCTTCTAATGAAGAAATTCCTCTGTAGCTTAAACATTTTCTGCTTTCTTTTTTTATCTGAGTTGTTTCTAAGGCATGCACTTTGTGCATGTTCTTTGACTTTTCTGTTTCCCTCCCTCTTCTCATGCTGTAAAGAGGGTGGAATTCCAAGGAGACACATAAGTGTCATGGCTGTACTTGTGCATGTATTAACCTGCCTGTCACTGCATCTCCTCTGTACAGAAGTGTTTCTGGTGGTCCTGAAGCTCCCCCTGCCTTGTATGGCAATGACAGTGCTCGAGTTTCCTCTTTCTAATAACTGTGCTGTTACATGGGCAGTAAAAAAATTTCTTACAGTCCTTCTTCACATGTTTTTCAGGTCTTCATAGTATAATGACAGAAAACAACCTGTCTTTCTCTTTTGGTCTCTCCCTGTCTGTCTTTCATTTCTTTTTAATCAGGTGGTTGAGTGGTTTTAACTGGGATAGTCTGAAAGTGAGGAAATTAACGTCACCTTTAAAAAGAGAGGTACTGGCTTTGGCTTTCAATATCATAATGCTTTACTAATATAGCTTGGCTTCAAAGAACAGCTGATGGCAATAGCAAAATTTCCCATAGATGCATTTGAATTATTATAGTTCGATGTTTTTAGTGAAAATTGCATGAAAGAAAGAGAAACAGCAAGCAATACATAAATCCAGTTAAATAATGGAAATATTATTCTGCCTGTGTACTTTGCATTAGATTTTCACCATTACTAGAATAAATGGTGTTTGGTCAGAAACTAATACTGAAAAAAACATATTTTCCTTGGTAATGGGCACATTATTAAGACATATTGTTCATATTACTGTGCAGAGTACAAATTCCTGCATTCTCTTACTATTGAGTTACAACACACCCTTGAGTAAGCTCCGTGTTTTAAATGGCCTATTTCTCTTTGCCCTAAAATGAAAAAAGATTGAGGGTAAAGAGTTTGAAACCCATTTTGACCTCAGTTTGAAACAAAAAATAATTCTGAGGTCTGCATTGAGTACCTACCCTGTGAATATAGATTTGATCTTAAAGAAAGTAGAATAAAAATTGTGTGCAGTGTGGCCCAGCTTTCTTACTGACTTTGTAGGGCTTTTGGTGAAATCCTGGAGTTGATATTATTTGGGAAGTACTTTCATATAGGAAGGCTAACGCCATTGCTCTGTTGTACAATTTAATTACTGGAGGTTTATCTTTTAAAGAATGAGGAATTGCATCCATTGAAACAAGTCACCTGTATCATACCAGCCTTTCATCTCCACAGTGATAGCAATAAAAATGCTGCATAATCAATGGACAACATTTTCAAAAGTTACTTTCTGAAACAACCATTTGTTTGTGTTTTTCATGTCGTAGTTGTCTGGACCGACTGATTACAGCTACTTTGACAGCTATCCCCCTGAAGAGGGAACCCCTCCAGATGAACTTTCAGGCTGGGACAAGGATTTCTGATAGTTGTTTCTTCTGGGACATGTGTAGACACTCATAGGCTTCAGTTCTAAACCTGCTGTCTTGTTTCTTGCTACAAACTACACAGTTCTCCTTGAAGAATAGAAGACCATACAGCAACCGGAGTTTGTTTGGACAATGCACCAAAATCTGTGTCCATTTCTTTATAACAAGGGCATGCATTCAGTCAACAGATGTAGCCTGAATGTGTTTTGATACACAGTGTCTCTACGAATATTTTCAGACACTATGGGTCGGATTTATGGTTTTGCCATTAGAAATGTCAGTAGCTAATACTTTGATGTTAACAAGGTTACCATTTTGGATGGAGAGGATTGGAAGCCAATAACTCTGTGGCATTTGTCAGCTGACAACTATAGGCACTTATTTTTCATTTTATCTGATGTCTGCTGTGTTTCACTTTTTCCCCTTAATGTCCAGTATTGCATTAATGCAGGGATGTGTATAAAAGAGACTTTTACTGAAAGGTTGATTTGATCTGATGCTGCAGCTAAAAGGGTATCACTGTGGAAGCTGCCTCTCTGTCAGTTGAGTTTTACAACAGGCTGAATATATGACAAAGGTCAAATGAAAATCCAGTATGAAACAAGGTATATACATAATAGAAGTTACCTAAAGAAGCAGACTATGGTGTGTATTTCCCTTACTGCTTCAAAGAGCCATGTCTATTTCTTAAAATGTTTTGCTTTTATGTAGTGAGAAGATAAAATAGATGGACAAAAAGCATTTACCTTGCAGGGAAAAAAAATGCAGTTGGATGTTGTGCCTTCATGGTTTATACAGAAAAATTCTGTTGCTCTCTGTTAAGAACTACAACCACTGTTGAAACAGGGATGTTCCTGGTTGTCCTGCTGGGCTTATGGGATTGATGAGTCTGCTACGCTTGCTAGGATTTGTTTCAGCTCCCACAGAGACGAAGTCCAATCTAAATTTCAGTACTGAAGCTCCCACAGCTCACTGCATTTCGCATGCTGGGTGGAAAACCTCCCAGGAAACTTGTACTATGTGCTCAGGGTTTAGTTACTGCTGGATAGTCTTCCTAGCTGCTGCTGGTCATGACTTTTCCACCGGGTGAGGGAGGGACTGCCACAGGGGCAGTTCCATGGTTTGTTACATGGTTATAATTATCTTTTACCGCTGAGTGGCCATTGCTTTGACAGCAAATCAATTTAAATATTTTGTATAACCTTCACTCTGAATAAGGCAGTAGAACATTTTCCATTGAATTTAATGAAGGTTGGATTGAGCCCTTGAAAGAAGACACTACATGTTGGCTAGTTTTGTCTCCCCGCTTGTTTGCAAATTATTATGGAAACTTTCAGCCAACAAAGCCTTTGCAAAATGGTGGTAAGCACACACAGTCAGAGAGGATGGAGCAGAGTCTGTAAGCTGGGGTTGTAGATGCTTTCCACTAACTCTGTTTAGCAATACCAAAGACCAGATTTTCTTTTCAGGATTTAGACAAGCACTGAAAGTTAGTTATTCATGTTTCTCTGCGCATTTTTCTTTCTCTCATAAGTATTTTTTATTGCAGTCAAAATAATATTGCACCAAGTTTTATAAAATCTTTTGAATGTATTTTTCCATTGTACTTACAAGTAGTTTCCTTATATATATATATATATATAAATAATAATGGTGTGTGTATATATATATATGTTTTTTAAGTGAAGAAATAGCTGTATGATAAGTTTAGTGCAGATAGCATTAAGTCTTTGCAGCTGTAGGATATATTTTCATTATAAAGTTTAACTTATCTTGTCTATTTGTGTGCAAATAAAGTAAGATTACAGTGTAATGGGCAGGACATTAATATTTTAGAAGCACATTCCATACAGCAGTCCAGATTCATAGGTCTGATTTATACTTCTTGTCTATGTGATTCAGAAGAGACTGAGGCAGAAAAGACTGCCCTGGAGGGGCATCAGATGTCATTGCTTGCAGCCTGTCCCTCACTCAGATTATGTTTTCCCTAGTGAGTGCTGGGAAAATGAATGCATAAGAAGCTACAATAAATGAAGTCACAGATAATTTCGTGCTTATGTAGAGTACCCATGTACATTTGATTCATTTTGTTTCTAGCACATATGCAGTTGACTGAGCTGAAGTTTTCCAGAAACAAGCAGCAGCTGATACAGTAGAGGCTAAACATTACTTGAACTAACGCCAAATGTCTTTGACAGACAGATGTACTTCAGACTTCAACATGGCACCAGTGGAGTTATGCTGATGTGAAACAAGCGGATAAATGGGTGATTCAGGCTCAAGCAGCTTCACAGTGCAGGAGATCATGGGGAAACTGAATGGACAGTCATGATGATGATTAGATTGTGCTTATTGTTGCCTTTTCTGATTTAATGTCATTGAATAACAGATTTTGACATTCAGGTTTTGATTATGCTGTGGATATGTTAATAACTGTCTGAGTTCTGTCCTTGGTGTTCTTATCTGTGCTTTGCCTTCCTGTCTTGTCAGCTTTGCTTTTATTGTGTGGCTCCCTGAGAAACCCAGCTGTAGCTATCCTTTTTAACCTATACTTCTGCCACAAAAGAACATGCCTCAGGAGGCAGGAAGGATGATGTTTCTTCCTGACAGAGAGCAGAGATGAGGAGCAGTTAGCCTGGGCTGGGTAGATCAAAGTGCCTTCCCCCAGCTACCACATCAGAGTGGTGAACACTTGAGAGAGACTTGTAGGCAGGAGCAGAAGCACAGTGAGAGAGAAAAGTCCCAGGCATGTGATAATTCTAGCCAGTTTTTAGTGCAAATGATTAATTTTCACCATGTCCTCACAGCTGCCTCTTCAGGCTTTGAAAAGGGTGAGGTTGGCCAGCCCAGTGCCTGAATGCATCACCTCTTAGTAGAAAGGGGAAGAAGTAACCTCAGTGCCACAAATGTTTGCACTTGATCATAGAAGGGACTGTGGAGAAGATGTCAGAGAGTGTAAGCCTGTAAGATTTTTGCATTTAATGAGAAGAAATAGCTGTCCTGATATTTAGGGAGTCTCCGTGATTTTAGGCAGGACTTAACAGGTCTTACTTGCAATGAAAAGCATCGGAGATCCCTTTCTCTTCCCACTACTTGAAGCTACCTCTGAACGCACACAGCTTTCCCCTGCTGTGGTCCCCAGGGACCTTGTGATGTAATGGCAAGAATAATTTTTTATCTTTATTTGACAAAGTCCTGGGAGATTTAAGTCCCCTGATGATTTTAAAGCCCCTCCAGCAAGCTGTGTGTAGCTTTGGGGTTTGACGCCTTTGACAGTTTCACAATTTGGCTTCCTCAAGATTGCATAGAAAGTGTGGGAAACAAGCGACCATTAAAGTCAGCTTTCCCAACTGTAGCGTAGCACATTGTCCTAAATTCATCCTCCCCTCCCACTGTTTGCAAGGCAGCACTAGACTGATGCTCTTTATCTCTTAAGTTTCTTGTGCCTGAATGTTGTAGCAGCAGTAAAATCGGTAATTCCTCCCAAAAGTGGAAAGCAAGGAGGAGGTTCTGCAGAGAGCAGATGTGAAATTAAATGCATCCATAATCATGCAGAGCTGCAACCTGTCTTCCTCAAACCTTTATGTTCCTATGGCTTTGGGAACCTGGGACACCTCCAGGCGTGAGACCCAGCACAGATTTATTCAGTAGGCTGGACCAGCAGGGAATGATTGAGCAGTCAGAAGCATCTTTTCCCCTTGTGAGTCAGTCTCTGCTCTTGTCACTGTCTTGTAATCAAAGGCAATTGTGTGCAACACGATACCAGACAGGGAGTTACAAGTTCAAAGCAAACAGAGTTGAACAACAGGCACAGAAAAGGCAGGTAATTATTTTCTCACAAATCCATGATCTGTTGTTTGCTACAAAAATATTGCTCAGTGGTCTGTCTTGGGGACAGCGTTACATCAGTGGTCAGGTGCATCCTTTGGCAGAACTCCCAAATGTGAGCTCTTTGCGACTCCTAATATTCTGCGGCTCATCACTGGTTGAGAGGACTTGGGAAAAAGTACTGAAATAAGGTAAGCTCCTCATCCACAGAAATCAGAGGCACACTGTGGCTGACCCCCACCAGCCAGCATTTCATTGATGTGTGGCAGATGAGAAGTGGCCCTTCTCTTTTTTAGCTCATCTGACATGCTTGCAGAGCCAAAATCTGTTGCACGTACCAAGCTGCAGACCAGCAATGGCAAAAGACAGAATTAACATTCCAATTAAATTATGGTGCTAATAGCAGGAGACACAGCTGCTGAACAGTCTAGCTAGTCACTGGGGACATCCCCGGGTAGATTGTTTTCCATGCTGCCTTACTAAGCCAGAAACATTTCAGAAAAAGAAAGCTGAAACCCACCCTAATGGGACTCCAAAGAGCACCCAGACATGAAGTACAGGTACTGTGGTAGTGCCTGGCTGCCGAGAGCCTGCGGTAGAGATGTTCCTAATCAGCTTCCCTGAAGGGGAGGAGGAGCAACAGAAACATGCCAGGCCTTATCTTGAACTATGTCCCTTGTGGTGCCTCATCCTGCTGGGACCAAAGCAGAGGGGAGCTGTGTTCTGGTTCCTTCAGCTTGTGCATTGTCTGTCACACCGGGGGATTGTACTTGGGCACCAGAAGCAAATATTTGCCTGGGGTCTGACTACCCTTCTCAGTCTTATGGGCAGGCTGATGATCCCCCAGCCCTCCCATGGACAGTTAGAAAGCTGCAGGGTACTTTCTCCTCTGCACTGTGTTAGGAAGATACAGTGTGGTGCTGATGAAGTGAAGTACCACAAGAAGGTTAAAAATTCACTGAATCTCTGAAGCACAGCACAGAACAAGTAAAAGAACTTAGGAAAAAAGAGGGAATAACCAAGCCTAGACAAACCAAGAGCTGTGACCAGAGAAGTAAAGAGCAGGAGGACACTATGAATCAAACCACAAAGCCAAAGAATAACTCTGCTCAAACTTTGGGCTCACTGACATTGTAAAATACCCACAGGCTAAGATTAACCCGCAGGCTAAGCTTTTCCCTTACTCACATTAGCCCCTTCCTCACAGAGCATGCATAGTAAAGTAAGTGTGTACTGTATCTTTAAATGGAGGCAAATCAATGATAAGACAATTACTATAGTTTTTTACTATAGCTTGTTACATATACAGGACATGTTGACTTTTATTGATTTGAAGTGTATAAAAATGGGCTCTTGGCATACTGAAGGTGTGCTAGCTTTGTAGATTTATCACCTAGCACCCATCTCTGCACAGACATGAAATAAAATCAAACATCTTGACTGTGTGTGGATTGGCTCTTGCACACTGGGTGAAAGAACGCCACTTTAGTGACATCAGTGCTATTCTAAGAAAGGAACATGCTGTAATTCTATCAGAAGGCAACCTGGGGAGCTGTTCAGAACCCCTCAAGGGCCCACTTTTCAACTGAGGCCCAGAGGTGTGTACCTCAAAAGCATCAAGAGTATTGTAAAGGATATTATTTTAGTGATAGTGTTACCCACACCTTGAACAAAGAAATAGGATATATTGGCACAAAACTGAGGTTGTCTTGTCAAGCTGTATGAAATCTATTTTGCAACAAGCACTCTACAAATTGAAGACTAGATTTAGTTAGGTTTATTGTTTGAGCTGGTGTGGGTTTTAACAATAGGCATTATCACACTGAATTTTATAAATTCTATGGATTTATTTGTGCAGCTGTTACAAGACAACTGTTGGAAACTACTGCATCTGGTTTTGCTTGCAGGGCCTGATGTCTACTGAAAATCCAAGCCTGCTTCCAGCTTAGCAGGTGGCATTTCCCATGTCTCCTAATGACACCAGGAGCAACCAATGGATTAAAAAGTGAATCCTATTGTACAGTCAGCCTGTGCACATCACTACTTCTGACTGTCCTTAAAGTCAAGACAGGAGTCACAGCAGCTCCACACCAGAGAGACAGGCTCTTTTTCATTACCAAGACACAGCAGTGAAAAGCTTTTTGTTTTCTGCAGCTATCTGTCTTTCCAGCCAGGAGAAAAGCACAGCTTTTGTTTTCCAGTTTTTAAGTCTATCTGATTTGCAAATAAAGTGCCTGACTTTTCTCCTGCCCCTTTCCCTTAGAGAAGGCTCGCAGATTTGGGTCCAGTCTGGCCAAATAGTAGCTTAATAACTTAATGGTTTTCAAGTTCCTCCAGCCTAAAAACTACCAGAATGCTGCTGTTTGCATACCATAGAGGTACAGCACAAAACCCCAAACCAAACCAAAAACAAAACAAACAAACAACCCCCACCACCATCCAAAATACCCTACATTCTTACAATCTCTTGCCTGAATGCTTTTAAAGCTCTCATTACAAAAAACTTTTAATGTTACTAGAGCTCAAAGAGGCTAGAATTTGGCCTGTACTGGTATTCACAGGCTGATGACTATCTGGTTTCCCTGCAGAGTATTTGTTTTCCCCTGTTTGCATGGGCATTTCATAGCACAACAAAGGAAAGAAAGGCATTTTGAAAAGGAAGATAATGTAGTTCCAACAAGAATTGGCCGAGTGACAGATGTAAAACCTAAAATTACTTGAAATTCAGCCAATAAAAGAGAGTTTAAAGTGATTTCTGACTGTATAGCTTTACTATAACATCATTAGAGGGACCATCCAATTTAAGTTGAGTTTTTTAAATTACCCATTTGCAGGACATGTTCTTTCAGCAATGCTTTGGTTAAAAGTGCTTTCAAGAGCAAGCTGAGTCTTGTGGTTGAAGGCTTTTATCTTTCCAGTTTATATGTTTTCTGGCTTGTATTTTTTCTCCAGATCAAGAGCCTTGGATGTTGCAGACCAAAAAATCTCTATATGAAGCATTGAAGCCAAGTAGATTGATATCAACTGGAGGTCATTCAGCAGTTTTTCTAGCTGGCCATAGAAAAGAACTGATGCACAGATTCAGCTGTGGTTTCAGAGTGCACTGGCCAGAATTGTCGGTGTAACTCCTGTATCATCTGATTTTCTTCCTAGCTTTCTTCTTAGAATCACAAGAGATGGAAAACCACCCACTTGTTGTGGTTACCACAGGCAAAACCCAAACAAGCAAGCAAACAAAACAAAACCAAAATAAAACAAAACAAAAAACCAGAAAAGGCTCTTAGCATTTTTATTGAAGCAGAACTTGCTGTGAGGCCTGGCCTGAGCAGGACAAGGGCTGCCAGTGTCATCCCGGAAACATCCCCCAAAAATGAGACAGCTGTCACAGAAATCACAGGCTGAACATCCTTTGACTCAAATACGTAGAAATAAATTAGAGGGGTTAAGTCAATGAGGAAGAACAGTGCTGCAATGTGAACCATGTATATCTTTATTTCACTCAATGGATTCAGGGCCTGGGGTTTCATTTAGCTTTATCAAAGGCATAAAGGTTACTTTTTTGAGCGACTCAGACTGAACAATTATGTTTTGAGATAATTTTGTGAGATTAATGGAAGACAAACTTGGTATAGATCACATGAACATTCATCAAAATCAAAGGCCAAAAACCCCAGCCCAAACAACAAACTACTAATAATACAGCCTAGTCATGAAATCTGGTACTTCTGGATGAAACTCTCATCCTATCCCTTCAGAGGACTGAGCCATGGAAAGAGAAACTTGCATTTAGCTGTTGTTATGATGTTATAATGTGCTAAAGGAGTGACAGCAACGTAATCGACTAATTTAACCGATGCAGACGCATTAAGGACAAGGGGGAGCTTGTGGGAGACTGAAATTTGAAGCCAAGAGGTGCGACAATCAGAACAGAGAATCTGTAAACAAAGCAGCTTGAAAGGGAAATACTGTGGATGTGCCATTATCATCACAGGGCTGGATAGTCAGACAGGCACGGAAGAAGTCACAAAACAGGGAAAGCCTTTTCACTCTCCCCCACCACCTCGAGGAATATTTGATCTAAGAGTTTTATAAAAATGAACTTTTCTTCTCTTTCCAAGAGGAAAGATAACAGTTAACTGGTTAAATATTTTGCATAAATACATATAGGAGCGTCAAAAAGTGATAACCACTTCTAATTTATTGCTTTGGCACTTGAACTGTGAATATATGGAGGAGGAGGAGGCGGAAATTAATTAGTGAATAGCGTGTTCATAGGACTGCTGCCACCCAGTGTCAAATGAGAGTATAAATATAATTAGAAAGGCCAGAGACTTGGGATTTCAACAGAAGGCTTAGAACAGGAGCTTTGAAACAGTATCTTTAATAAGATATGTTTAAAGTATCAAATATCACACTGCTGAGGTTGTACCTTCCCCTCTTCCAGTAAGAGCGCTGCTTATTTTACAACAAAGCAATGTTTATTTGTCACGAGAGCTCATGACTGAAAGAAGTTCTCAGGCATGACCGGCTGACTTGTGTCACCACACAAGTCCTGGGCTGGGATTGCCCCCAGTTCCAGCTCACCCCAGCCTTCCCTAGTCTCTGGCTGGGGCAGCAGGACATGGGGTGAGGTCCTGTGGAGATCCCTGTGCCCCTTTGGACTGATGCAGGTGATGTAGGGCTGCACTTGCATGTTGTGACTCTCACCTGGCACCTTCCCTGGTCTGGCAAGGGGCATGTGCCAGCAGGACAGGAGGTCCTCTCCTCAGGGCCAGGGAAGCTCAGAAGCCTGCAGAGCAACTCGACTTTTTCTGTAGAAGTTTCACTGGCACCATTACAATGCATGTTACCAGACAAAGGGGGGCATGAGTTCATAGCAAGAGACCACTACCCCACATTTGTTGTCCTGGAGTGTGCTCAGCAAAGAATGGGTAGGTTTGATCCAAGCTGCATTAATACCAGTGATAATTTTTTAAAAAAATACGTAAATGCTGGAACACAACTGGCCTGGTTGTCCACATAAGTGATGTTAAAAGTTTCCTCTCTGATGTGGAAAAGCTGTTTTAAATCATGTCAGAATTTATTTCCCCTTAAACTGTTTGGGTTATACCTATGCCCATCCCAATGGAGGGAGGCAGGTCAGGTCAGGATCATTTCTCTCCCACGCCAGGCAAGAGGCCATAAGATTGGAAAAGCCATTAGGGACACAATGCTGACCATGGCAATGCAAATATTCTTACTGACCTGTGAAATTTGCCTGTAATCCTCATGGGGAGAAGGAGATGCAGTCATTATGTTCATAATCACAAGGGCTCACAGAGATTCACCATCCCTCATCCAGAGAAATAAGTTTTCAGCTGTAATAGGATTCACTGGTTGTTAATTTGCTTCACAAGTAATTTTCTTGTTTTACCTTAATCCTTCAAACATGGCAATTCACCTGCAAAACATTTTTTAACGAGAATGGGGAGGCAAGAGGAGGGTCATCTTTCCTTTTCGTGTATATGCTAATGAAATGAAAACAGGTGAATCAAACAAGCAATAAATAGCTAAAAATATCCTTGGAACTGAAAGGGATCACTGAAACTTCCATGCTATTGAGAGAACACAAAGCCCGTGCTATAACACTCTCCCTTGATACGTGCTTAGATCCTTTGGCTAATGGAGGGGCCATATAAACTGTTTTTTTGGATGCTGAGCTGCAGCCCAGTGTCCACACCTAGTTTGGCACGACGTGGACCAGGAACCAGGACCAAGTGCATCCTCCCCACCGTGACATCGCAGCCGCTTCCTCACAAGGGGTTTTTCAGCACAGGTAATGGTGCAAAGGAGCAGCTGAGTGGCAGAAAGGCTCAGTCTGAGCCTGGGCAAGGAGCTGCCCATGCCTAGGCCTGGTATGGGGTTGTAGTGACTCGTGCAGACACTTGATTCATTTAATGGAGTATAAAAGCCAGGCTAGCACACCACTGACCCTTTGGATCTTGTCACGAGCTCTTTGTTAATTTTAGCTGGAAATGTGTGCTGTTTCCATGGGCAGTCAAGACCATCAACATCTTTTCCAAAGTATTACTATCGAGTCATTTGCATGCAGCGGCATAAAAGCTCTTTTTGGATGGCACGTAACACAGTCATCATCATCTCCTGCCTGGAGGTTTGTTTTGGTTTTGATTTGTTCTAAGCCAGTTCTTGTTAAAAACACTGTTCCTTGCTTGCTGGCCAGCCAGGGTTGGAGGCAGAGGGAGATGTGTGAATGGATGTTCACATGTTCCCAGCTGGCAGCGAGCAGAAAGCCCAACCAGTGTGCAAGTGTGACCTCCACTGCTGAGCAGACACTGCAGGATTGATGGCCTGCCTGATGGGCACCTCAGCAGTTCATGCATGAGCACTCGATACTTTTATGCACGAACACCCCATGAATTTATGTATAGCATCCGATTGTTTCACACGTGAACGCCCTAAAAGTTCAGGCATTAGTGCCCAATTAGCTTATGCATGAGTGCCCAATAAATTTATACCTAAGCATCCCTTTACTTCATGCATAAGCACTCCATTTGTTTACGCGTGAGCATCGAGATAGCTCACATGGGGACCCAGTAAATCCATGCCTGGGTGCTCCATCAGCCCATGCATGAGCACCCATTTAGTACATGCACGAGTGCTGGGGGGGACAGAAACTGCAGGGTTCAGGTCACTGGGGGCATCACGTGCCAAAACACCAGCTGGCGAGAGAAGCCTGCGACCCACGGCTTGGACAGAGCTAAGGGAGAGGGGGAGCTGTAAGATGAGGCACCATGTGTGGGGACATGCAGTGAGACATCTGAAGAGGCCTGTGGGAGGTAAAACCCACGAGGACACGGTCCTGGACAGAGGTGTCTCACATGCTGGCGGGGTTCACCTCCGGGGGATCTGTCACAAGTGGAGGACCCATGCTGGAGCAGTGATGGCAGCACACAACCTCCAGCTCCTGTGCTGCTGACATGGCCCTGTAGGAATGGGGTTGTGCCGAGGGCAACCAACAGCATTTTTGCCGTAGGAAATAAAGGCTAAGCAGGAGGGGACGAGAGGTGTGTAGCTTGATTTGAACCCAGGAATGGGGGAGGAAAAGTCTTTACTGAAGTGTTTAATCGCTTATTATCTCTTTTCATCTCAATACCCAAATCAGTGATTAGAAGTCTGTGTTAATTGGCAGTTAGCTACCTTATTAAGTAAAAATTCAGCAAGTTGAGGCTGTTGTGCTGAGGACACATTGCTGATCACATTCCTTGTGCTGAGCCTGAACATCATATCCCTTCCCACTGCCTCATCTTCCCCAGAACCAAGAGGAAGAAGTGCCTCTTTGCTGTCCTGGAGGGACCAAGCTGGCATCTCTGCCCAGAGAGTTGGGGAGCTTGGTACCACAGTAACATTCCTGCCCTGACTGACTGTAGGACTAAGAGATGGGCAGGAGGGGAGGAAGGAAACCACCTCTTTCTTTCCTGAAGCCTGAAAACCAATTGCCAGCAAATGAGATGTATCTCTGATGCCACATTCCCACCCTCTGACGCTTCTTGGTGTGGAGTCATCTCAGGTAGTTCTCCACTGAAAACTGGTTCTTTTCAGGAGCATCAAAACTACTTTCAAGATCCTTATGCTAGCACAGACGCCCACAAACAGCCCTCCCAGCTCCCCAGAGCACCAAGGGGCTGAGGAGCACAGTTCACCTGGGGTCAATGCATCTGCTCAGCCCTGGGAAGAGGTAGAAGTGCCTTTCCCTGCCTGTGTGCCCAGCGCCTGACTTCGCCTGTCAGAGCTCAGCACTGCCCCCACCTCTTGCCGTGGCTTTTTTCACGTTTCATTTATTCCTGCCCGAAGCAACTGGGGAGGAGTCTGGCGTGTGTGTGGCATTTCTTGCAGCGTGGGGCTGGGCCAGGTGGCAGCAGGCCTGGCTAGGCAGGTGACACGCTTTCACGTCCAGAGCTAACAAACCCTTTGCCTCAACTGATCCAAACAAATAAGGTGCTCACTCTCCTCTCCTGCTTGACTGCGTATTCCCTGCATCTCACTTCGCTTGATGACTGGTGTATTTAAGTCATTTCCCTCACCAGCATAAGTAGGATCAGTTTCAGGTCACCACTAAATTCCTGCATATAATGTCATGGGGAAAAAAAGATTACACAAGTCTATAAAGCTATAAAACAAAATATGCATACTAGAATCGAGTATAATTTCTCACTAGTGGGGTAAAAGAGGGCAAATATTTCCTTACTAGAAAGATTAGACTGAGCCACAGAGAAAAGTCACTTTTTTGAAGGTTATTTGGTTGTGAATCTCTATCCACAAGCCTACACTGCTTTTAAAGAAAGTTTAGAAATTTTCACTCTACTACCCAGTCACAAAATCACAGCTTTAAGACAGAACTGATTGTAATCCTTAGCGAGCCATGGATTTCAAGGTTCATCTATCAGAAAACCGTCCACAGAATAAAATTCTTAAAATACCAGTTTGCATCTCTTTTGCACCAAACACACTTTTATTCAGTGACTAGGAAAATCCCCTCCCCTCCAGTGGCCTCATTTCCAGTTTTACAAGGCACTATATCAAACAAAATAGCCTTTTATGTGCATATACTGACTTTAATAAATAAGTAAATACATATATACACAGATACATTAACCTACACCAGTGGGACACAGCATTAGTTTTGGAACTTCACTCCAAGCTTAAGGCACTTTCAAAACACAAATGTCTTTAGAAGAACTATGTTACCTCAGAGATGATGGGCAGAAACCTTGCCACCTCTAACTTCAAGTACAAAGTTTACCGGTACGTATGTGATGAGACATTTGAAGTGGAAACTAGCCCTGGGCTTCCAGAGGTGTAGCACAGAGCAGTGACAACTCCAGCTCAACTACCTTCTTCCACTATTCCTAAGCAAGGCAGCATGATGAGAGCATCATTTGCCAAAGGGGACTCCTGGCTGGGAAACTGCAAATTCCAATTTGCAAGACCGAAACTCCAAGGTCGCTAGAAAAATGTTCCTCCTCATTGCTCACGGGAACCAAAATTGGTTTTAACTTCCCATATATCTGGAAACCAAACAGCTCAGCTAATAAAACACTTCATTGCCTACACAGTAAGAAAGCAATGACACTGCACTGACAGAAAGCTCGCAGCTCTCCTATCACAGCTGACAGGGAAGTTTTCAGACACCTGCTTTTGTGAGATTTCAAAACAGAGCTTCGTTTTTTAAAGACAAGCAGCCAACCAAATATTTGCACGTTACTCCCTCTCCTTGCTAGGCTGGGTGTAGCCCCACTGAACACCTGAGCAGTAGTTGGTGTCAAGTAACCGACTTCTACCCCCCAAAAAACTGAACAGTTTTCAGGGTGTTTTCCAGCAGCAGCTTGAGAAGCAAAACATTACCTAGGGAACTTCCTTTAATAATTCTAAGCAGCAGAGCAGCAGAGCTGAGTCTCTTCCAATAAGAAGTTAATGCACAGCCCCAGGTTCTCAGTAAATCACCAAGAACAGCAGTTGCTTTCACACACCTACCATTAATCCTTACTCGGCATGTCCAGCACATGCCAAGCATGGAAGATAAGCTGGACAAAGCTATCAGCTTCACGCCATGGGTGAAGGAACAGAGACTAGGGACAAAAATTACATTCCCGTAGTGAAGTGCATTTGAGAACTAGCAAAAGACTGAAAAATATAAGGGCTTAATAGATTTATTAGTAACTGCTGGCATGTAATGTGGAATATGCTACAATCTCCACATACAAGGAATTCATGGTAATTACTGGCCAAGCACTGCAAAGCACGGGTTAAACAGAAAGAAGCTGAAGCAGCATGCACAACCTCCTCACACTTATTAAACTGCTCTGAACGTGTAAATCCATCTCACACTTGTCCAATCAACCCATTTTCAGTCCTATTTTAAATGCTACAGGGACCAAGCTTAAGATTTAGAAGAGGACTGGAAACTGGCAGCTGTTTGCAAGTGGCAGGTGGGATGCAACTCCAGGTGACAGTTCCCTCCCTGCTCAGGGCTTAATTCCACTCAACTATGAGGAAAGTCAACATGCAAAGAACTCAGTTTTCATGTATTACTGCAAAGGAAACAGCAGATGTATATAGATCAAGTCATATGTCCTACCCCCCTTTTCTCCTGAAGGGGCCACAAAGACAAATGAATACCCCGATGTGAACCACGTGGTTACAGCACTCCCTTGTGTCACCACTTGCTAATAGAACAAGGTAATGTACTTACACGTAGCTATATACTTGTTAATACCAAGTTGTTTTCAAAGCCCGCTGGCCAGCAGCCTTCCCTTCCAGCTCTAGGTTTTATTACCTCTCCTAATATTTTCCCATTTGTACCTTACCCTTCACAGCATCAGCAAACACCACTACGACAACATGGCGCTGCAAACCCCAAGAGGTACGACCAGGCCATCAGACCACATGCTGACATTCCCTAGAGCTTTGACTGCTTAACACCTTTTCTTGGCTGGAAACCTTTCACATCAGGCTCCAGCTCAGAAGGGCAAAGGGAGATTATTACATCGGGGACATTATTACAACCTTGACTAGAAGCAAACCTCAAACCTTTAAGAGGGCAAAACCTTCTTAATCTGTCTGACAGTAGGTAGATTTTGCTCAGTTCTGCATCCTTCAACTGTAACAGAAGTACAGTCACTGCTACAGCTCTGCTCTGGACTAACCAGGCAACAGTGCTGTGACAATCAAACCTTTAATGTGCACAGTTTAAACAAAGCAGCTTT